>NC_052055.2:106838598-107438598 GCF_903992535.2 Arvicola amphibius
ACTGGTGGATTTTATGAAAGGTTTGCATTTGTTTTGATAGCTTATTGTATAATTTTTCTATCACTCTTCACTCAGAAAACTCATAAGCATCTAATCCAATAGAGAACACACACACTGAGGAAATACTCAAAGAGTCATAGAGGTTGAGCGGAACTTGGTATTCCTTACCCAGCCTCCAAACTGTATCCTGGATTGCGTTTTTAAATGGTGAACGTATGCATTTATTGCCATCAGTATATTTGCTTATGTTCATGTAACTTAGAAGGATATACAGTAAGCAATTTAAGTCTCTCCATGTAAGAAAATCATGGGGGGGGGGGGGAGGCGGTAGAATGTGTCTCTTTCGCTGAATTTTTTTTCCTGTTTGTTGACTATTCTAAAACCTAAGTGATGTAAAGAGAAAAGCTTTCCCAGGAAAAGTAACTGACTGTCAAATGCCAAAAGGTGAGATTTCAGCCCCTGACCTTGAGTTTCTTAGTTCTCACACTTACAGTGAAGTACTACCTGCAGGTATGTGTTCCTCCAGTATGGGTCTCTGCATAAACATAGGAAGTGTGTGTGTGTGTGAGTGTGTGTGTGTGTGTGATATTTGTGTACTATTATAAAGAAATAAAGCCCCTACAAAAGACGTGGAATAATAGTTTGTGCTCTTTATTATTCTTTAATCATTTGAAAAAATACCATTCTTTATAATTTACCCCATGTTAAAAATGAAACACAGGTCACATCTGAAATGATTGTATCCATCTACTGGATAGGTCAAGAATAACTTACCTAACAGCTTTCAAAAATTACAGACTTTTACTGTAATTAATTTTTAATTTAATTTACTATAGCTTTTATTTATTCAGTGTGAAATTTGACAAAGTGAATATAGTATATGTGTGTGTGTGTGTGTGTGTGTTAAAACATTTTCAAATTTCGTTTATTTACTTAGTTATTTGCTGAAGGAATACCTGTAAGGGAAAGAGAACAATTTACCAAAATTAGTTCTCTCACTTCAGCAAATGTGTTTCTAGGAGTCAGACTTGGTGCTAAGCCGGCACCTCTACCTCCCAGCCTTGTCTCACTGATATTCCACACATCATTGCTAATGTAGCATATATTTATGATTGTTAAATATTTTAATTCATCATTTCAATTGAGACAAAGTTCCTTTCTCTTTTTAACAGTTGTTTGACTGTTCTCATTTGTGTGTGTGTGTATGTGTGTGTGTGTGTGTGTGTGTGTGTTTGTGTATCTGTGTCTGTGTACTAAGAATGTGCACTTTGTCCACGTCCTCTGTGGTTTTTCTATTAGGTTGTTTGAATTATTATTTTCTCTGGAACCATGAGAAATTCTTATGTACTAAGGAAATTAGTCCTCCGTGAACCATATTCTTTGCAAATATTTATTCCTGCTTGTATTATTCATTTGTCTCTGACTTTTGTTATTGAATTGTGCCCGCCAGGTTCCCTTTGAAGGAAGAGTTATTGAAGCAGCTCCTGCATGAAGCGCTGGCAGCTTTCTGCCACTCCAGAGATTGTCTCAGCATCAATTTATCTGCACTCTGCAAGGCAGGTCTATTGGGAGGAACCAATAGCCAATGCCTGCCTCAGACTGAGATAAAAGGCCCAATATTTTGGCTCAGTGTGAGACATCTCTGATGGACCATTTTAGACACAGGAGTCCCCAGGGCCTCAATTGAGACTGCCAATCGGGTCACATTGTGGTTTCAATCTTTGTCTTTTTTTTTTTTTTTTTTTTTTTTTTTTTTTTTTTTTTTTTTTTGGCTTTTTCGAGACAGGGTTTCTCTGCAGCTTTGGAGCCTGTCCTGGAACTAGCTCTTGTAGACCAGGCTGGTCTCGAACTCACAGAGATCCGCCTGCCTCTGCCTCCCAAGTGCTGGGATTAAAGGCGTGCGCCACCACCACCCGGCTCAATCTTTGTCTTTGTATCTTACTGTATCTACATCTTTCCTTCAGTGCATTTAGTAATGATGATTGCTAGGAGTTCTCCAAATTAACTTATGAATCAGTTTTGCTCTCAAAGAAACCAAACACACACACAAGAGAAAGACAGAGACAGAGACAGAGATTACAGATATATGTAGAAGTAAAATTACATACTACCATACCCTTATATATGCTATATTCTGATCTCTTTTTTCTCTCTTTCTTCTGCTCTTCCCCTTCTCTCTTTACTTCCCCCTGTATCTATCAAAATACATATCTGTGCAAATATACTAATTATAACACATATTTACTACATATACTATATAATATTACTTGTCAAATTTTATAATCTTGAAATTAAAAAAACACACACAAAAATTAACCATACCCAGAGTCTACACACACAATAATTAACCAGACCCAGAGTCTACACTATAGTTTCACTTTGCTAAGAATAATATAAAAATGCATTGTCACTGACTGCTTCAATCATTCTGATTTCTAGATTATTTTATCTTGTAGAAATTATTCTACATCATTGGCTACAAACATGCTTACTAACAGATCTTAAAGACAGCTCCCTAGTCTTCACAAGTATAGATAATTAGATAATTTCCCTCATGCTTTTATATGTGTGTGTGTGTGTGTGTGTGTATAACTAGGTGGGGAAATGTTGGATGATAGGAAACGGCACTATTCACTACTAAAGACAGATCATGGAAAGTTCACAGAAAGTACAAATCTGTCTCTCTTTGAGTATGGATTGCCATCATCTTTCCATGGATATTTGCATATCAAAGGACCAGGGTTTCAGCTTCTAGAATTATTCCAGGCC
The DNA here is from genome assembly GCF_903992535.2 of Arvicola amphibius. Taxonomy (NCBI): domain Eukaryota; kingdom Metazoa; phylum Chordata; class Mammalia; order Rodentia; family Cricetidae; genus Arvicola; species Arvicola amphibius. The sequence continues at coordinate 106,841,368 of NC_052055.2, forward strand.
CTTCTTTCTCCTGTGGGGGTTCATGAACACCTTGCATTCAAATGGTGTGTTTGTACACTACTCAGTTTACATAGTCATGTATATGAATTCTCAGAGTAAAAGTTCTTCAGCAAAAATCCCATTATTATTGCCTATCTATCTATCCATCTATACTCAATATTATTCTATTTACTAACCATCTGATATACTTATATATATATGTATATAATCTATATCTATCAAATAAACATTTTTTAATAACTACAGAACTATCATCTGTATATCTATCTATTATCTATCTATCATCTATCTATAGCAGCTACACTTTTTCTTCAGTTTCTCTAGACACATCTGACTAATGCAGTACCATAGCCTTCTTACTGAAATAGCTTTGAGGTTCTCATATTTTAAACAACTTCAGATTTCACATTGGCAAATCCTCAAGGCATTTTTGGTTTCTTAGAATCTTAGAATTCTGGGAATTTTTAAATTTGTAATCTGCAATTAAAACAAGTATGCAGACATTTACAGAATGGATTCTTTCCAATTTTTTTTTTCTGTGGAGAAGATATAAGACATGTATTTTTATTTTCTCCTTGCTTCTCCTTAGGCACAAAGCTTTCTTTGGTCATCACACTTGATCATTTTCCTTGAGTGCTCTTATCTGAGAGTCACTTGTGCCTGGTAAAAAGGTCTCTGCAGACCCTTTACTACACTATTCTTGATTTCTATTCCAGGAGCAGCTCTTTCTAAACTAAATCTCCTATAATATAGCAGTACTTTGTCCGACTGCAGTTAATGACCATTAAAAACACAACACCCCTACTCCATAGCTACTCCAGCTGAAATGATTTCAGATTGCTCTTTAGTGAAAATTCAAATGTTTTCTTGAAGCAAATACATATATTGCCACAGAACTGTATGTCTCTAACTGCTTCTGAAGAACAGAAAATGGCACAAGACAGAAAAGAGTCTTCCGCCTGGCTCTGTTAGTCACCTAACACTAATATGCACCCAGTTGCTTTCTAGCTGGACTGGGAGTGAACAAGCATGTGATCAAACTGGACTCTCTGAATGTGGCTGACAATGGGTGCTGAGAAGCCATTGATAAAGGCACTGGGACTTGTTTCTACTTCATGTACTAGCTTTTTGGGACCCTAGTCTATTTGGATGCACAGCTTCCTAGGCCTGGATGTAGGGGGGAGGGCCTTGGACTTCCCACAGGGCAGGGTTCCCTGCCCTCTTTTAAAGAAGGAGTGGGAGGGAGGGATGAGGATGAGTGGGGGAATGGGAGAAGAATGAGAGGAGGGGAGAAAGTGTAAATTTTTGAATGGGAAAAATTGGCAAAGTTTTAAAAGAATCCCATCGTATACCTCAACAGGTAAATGGGCTCGATTGGCAGGTGTGAGTACCTGAGTTCAAATCCCCATCTGTTGTGTATACATTTCCTTTGAGACGAAACATTCTGTCTGACAGGGAAGATCTTTAAGAAAGAAGGTAAATAAAGTAACTTTAGGAAATCTCTGAAGTTGATTGGAGTCACCTGGCTCCTCTTTTTCAAGAGTAAACCATTTGAAGACTTCTGAGATTCAATCTCACACGAGGCAAGTTGCAAAGAAGACTCTGAGACCAGACAAGATGCACAGAAGAAGAACTGAGTTATTTGGAAGGGACACTATCCAACCTGTTGAGACGCCGGCTCCAGATCCTTAGTTTTCATGTTGCAGCTGCCTTTAAGTTATTTCTGCTCCTGTAAGTAACAATACTTCACCCCTACTTCTGTAACTGACTCCAATAAAACTTATTTATTCACCAAGTTTGAATTTGGTGGTATCTATGCTCTTTTCATTAATAGGGTCCCAATCTTAGATGAGTTGATCTGTGATTTTGGTCTTCCAAGAAAAAAATTTTATCACACAATACCTGGATCTACATGAAGGAAAGAGATTACTGACTCTTACAAGCTGTCCTCTGACATCTATATACAAGGGTGCACGTGTAAATAACACAAAAATAAAAGAATAAATCTCCAAAATCATTTTGCAATTCAGTAGTTTTGTCTGCAATAGGACAACATGTAATCTCTTAGTTACTTGTCATTTTAAGCAAGACAAGTTACATAAAAATTTCTCAAGGAAATGAACATGGTCATTTAATGAGGTTTAACTACTTATTCCTTTTCTCTGACAGTCTTATGATCATTTCTCAGGTAACTATAATTAAATGACAAATTCTTATTTGACTTAGGAATACTTGACCTTATCCCAGTAAGAAACACTGTTATTAGTAAAGACTAAAGAGCTATCAGGGAGATGGAGAAAAGTAAACTCTTATACTGAAGAAATCATAATTACAGCTGTGTGGAGAATCTTCAGAAACGTAGAAATCCAGTCCACCAATCTCACTACTTGATATAATACCAAAACTAAATCAAGGGGCTACAGCATATCAAAATGAAATCAAGGGGCCACAGCAATGTCTCAAGAGTTAAGGGTGTGCATTGCTTATGTGGAGGGCTAGAGCTCAATTTCTGAGGACCACGGTAGGGGGCTAACAACAGACGTTAAATCCATTTCATCCAAGAACTCTTGCATCCATGGTTAAGTGCACTCATGATCATATGCTCACATACACGATAATTAAAAATAAATTCAAAATCTAAACAAACAAGACAAAGTCAAATTTATATGTTAAGAACACATTGGAGTCTCTATGTTTGTTGGGGCATTATTCAAGAACAAAAAGGAAAGAAACCCTTTGTCCATTAACTGGTAAATGGAGAAACTATACTTCATATTATTCAAAAGAGAGAGAGCTCTTGTCTCATGAGACAACCACAGAAGGACTGGAGAGCTTCATGTTAAATGAAATAAGCAAGACACTGAAAGATAACTACTGTGTGGTGTCCATCGCATGCGAGCATCAAAAACAAAGTGGATTTTATAGTAACTGCCAGCATAATGGTGTTCACAAGAGGCTGGGAAGAAACAAGAAAGAATATAAACTTAGTGAGGTCCTAAGATACAGGGAAAAATAAGATGGGAAGTTGTTCTATAGGATATTAGTGGGAATATAGTTAATAAACGTAAATCCCGCATTTCAGAAAGCAGAAGAACTTAATTTGAAAATTCATATAGGAAATAGATGAATGTTTGAAAATAACACACACACACACACACACACACACACACAATATTTAACCTGGGTACTTGTTTTAAGATTCCTATACTGTTCAGTACTGGAGGAATGGCTCAGTGGCCAAGACTCCTTCTTGCTCTTGCAGAGAACCTGAGTTTGGTTTCCAACACCTGTATCAGGTGGCTCACAACTACCTGGAACTTCAGTTCCATGTGATCTGTTGTTCTGGTTTGAACTCTGCTCTGCCCACACTTTAACTCCTTGTATACACTTCAAACACATATATATAACTTAAAAATTAACATATCCATGAATGGTGATATATGTTTTCTGTCACAGCACTTAGGAGACAGCAGAATTTGGATGTCTGTAAAATTGAAGCCTTTCTCATCTTCATAGTGAGCCCAACCAAACAAGGCTCTAGAGTGAAATCCTGACTCCAAAAGCAACAACAAACAAAATCACTACAAGTAAAAAGTTTTGACAGTGTAGCTGGGCGGTGGTGGTGTTCGCCTTTAATCCCAGCACTTGGGAGGTAGAGGCAGATGGAGCTCAGTGAATTCTATGCCATCCTGGTCTACAAAAGCAAGTTTAAGGCCAGCCAGGACTGTTACACAGAGAAAATCTGTCTGAAAAAAAATTATTCGAAGTGTATATCTATATTAAAATATCATATTACTCATAGGTATACATATTTTATTATTTTGTGTCAGTTTTAAAACTAAATTTAATGTAAAATTTTAAATTGAACTTTCAATGAATATATAAGACAACTTCAAATAACCAAATAATTTAATACATATTAAAGTAACCATGCTAAAATTATTAAAGTCTTAATTGTACTTATGATCTTGCTAATGCTTTTAAATATATTCATAGTATTCTGGGTATATATACTGACGTGCCTTGGCTTTTTCATAAATCCTACCTATTGATATTTCTGTTCAATACAATGTCAGCAATATGTTATATTCTAATACTGTTTCTATACTGACATGTTCAGAATAGGGTCAAATGATTTCTTTACTAATTCTAGTAAATTACTGATGTCTCATATTCCAAAGATCCAGAAAGTTATTTTATTACACATTGATTATCTTTGATGGCAGCCTATTTACTTGCAACCATTCTGTTTGTTGTATTCAAAGAACAGTATTGCCTATGTCCCTTTGTATCAAACAGGACAACACATGTGTGACTGCACGTGACATTTCTGTGGAAGATTTCAGTAACAATTCTATTTTGTTTTCTGGTTTCTGAGTAAGTGTTTCAGATCTGTAGTGACATGTGTGTCTACATGTTTAGAAATAAATCTCTCCAGACTGTTCCACAAAAACTATATACCAACTGATAAAATCTCATGGACAGGAAATTGAAATATTTTAAAGACATCCACAATTTGCTATTCGAATGAATTTTGAAAATGAGGGGACAAACTGAGGATATGTCACGTTCATAGAAAAAATGCTTCATGCAGAAGAATGTTTACATAATACTGATGATGTGATGGACCCTATTAGCATGGAACAGCATATGCTCCTTAGGAAGTAGTGGAATATAAACCCACTATGTAGATGAAAATGGCAGATTTTGGAATCGCTTGAGAGGCTCACTAAACTTCTAAACTTTTACAGATCCATAATGAACCTGCAAAAATTGAGAATGAACACCTGTTCTGGACCATTTTCCGGGGGGAAGTGCCGAGTGGGGACTTGCTGTATGTGGGCAAATTTGTACCTCTTCAAGGTCAGCTGCTAATTTGTATCATTTACATAAATGTTTCTGTTAGCGAGCTCATTTCCCTTTCAGAAGGAATGACTGTAGAGTCTTTGCTAGTTTTTTTTTTTTTTTCCAGCTAGGAAAAACTGAGAGCATTACTAATCCAGAGTCAATAACCAAAATATTCCTCTAGCTGTAACTAGGATAATAAATCTCAGACCCTAGCAGGGGCAGAAGGGAAAATGACGGCATTCTTTTTCAGTGTGCTCAGGAGAGATGCCTTGGGTGTTAGCCACGGAAACTGAAATGGCATTGAAAGACTTTTGTCAGCATTTTTTAAAGCAGGACCATAGGAAATAAATGAGTCTTATTGATTGCTATTCTCTGTGGATCTCTGTGCTGCCAAACACATTCTCAAGTTCTAATACGCAGAGTGAAAAACCCACCATCAATTCATTCAAAGACATTAATGCATTCCCCATACATGCCATCAACAACTTGGAGACATATAAAAGTATGAAAGAGATGGACACTGAAAAATCACTCAAAAATAAAGTGTAAAAAAGCAGACAGTTCTGGGAGGCTGTGATGGATCTCTATATACTTTAAGTATTGAGAAGACCAGAGTTCAGGCTGGTACTCACCATGTATTTGGGATGCCATGTGAGACAGACTGAGCTGTAGGCTCTTTTCTCAAGTCAGACTTCTGGGACTAAAGGAATCCTTTTTTCTTGTGTAACATTTATTCTGTTATTATTTTATTCTAATCCCACTGATTCAATTATTTTAGAATTAAGTTTTTTTAATTATTTGAAATATTGAAAATTTTATTTGGCTTTCAAAGAATCATATTTGACCTGGCAAAGGTAATTCAGGCCAACATGAAGTCCCAGTGTTGAACATTAGAGGATGTCTAATGACCCTCAAGGCAGACAATACCCTGGTTGCAGCTATAGGAGTTTGGTCTTTTGCCATAAAGTTAATAATTTTGTGTAGGCATTTATTATGGCAGGTTACTTTCAGAAGTCTTTCCAATCTTCAATGTTACATGAAGTAATGTGCTAAGAGCCTTGAATATGTGCAACTATGATCTCTGATCTTATACAGAGTTTATATCTCTTGCCGATACAATGAGAGCTTAAGCTGAAGGCATTAAAGGAACATAGGAACAGAAATACAAGTGCCATTAGAAGTCAGAGAACATAAGGAGTTTCTGAGTAGGCCTGAAGGAAAGAAATCCTGTACCCAGTAGAAATAACAGTAAACAAGCTGCTAAAGGAGATCTGCTTTAGGTGTAGCTAGCAAACGTAGACTATAGGGTGACAAAGGAGACTTAGAGATCAGGAAACTTCTGAGGAAAGACAAAGTAGCCTTGGTTTCTGCCAGTGGTCTTGCCGCTTCCCAACTTTCCTGCCAGAAAACCCCAGTCTCCTTTTCAGACCCCAGACCTATGGTTTTGCTACATGGCTACTTCCAATATATGGTAAGAAAATGTTCTATTCCTAATGATCAATTTCCAACCAACTTCTCGGAAGTGAGCCAAGAAGAACGTAGCAGATCAAGAGTGAGAAAGCTCAGCTTTGTAGCTCATACTTTTACAACCTGGTGTGAAATGTAAGGATCAGCTGAACAATGTCTTCAGTGCCTGTGATACTTCTAGGGTCCACAGACGGCAGACACACTCAAATAAATTATTTTGTAATTGGAATACAAAAATCACATCTTTGACTTTCTCTTCCAGAGCCACTTCAGAAGTTGCATGGGTGAATAAAATATTTGATGTTTGATTGCGACAGATCGAGAGAGACTGACAGGGAATTTATGTCTTTATTCAGGCATCTATAGTTACTAAAATTTGACCTTCATGTATTTATTGACTTTGGATTTTTTTCCCTAGATTTTCCCCCCTAGTTAAATAGCAAGCTCCGTGATGATCAGCATTTGCTTACTGGTCTTTCACTGTCAAGCATGGCATCATGCCAGAAACAGAGTTGTAGGTCATTGATTGCTGGCTGTAACACAGAATGTCTGCTAAGGGCCTGTGCTTTTGACATAGTTAACTTAGAGACTGAGTCTTGCTATCATGTGAGAAAGCCTACATAAAGAAAATGAATTATTTATTTAAAGTTTATGACTATAATTTATACTATACTTCTCTATTGTATAATTTTCTTTTAAAAAATAAAAAATAAAATGCTCGATCAATTTCTCCTTCCTCCCTATTAAGTTAAACGAGTTGAAAGTCAAAATAATGTGACAACAAATGATACCATAAGTAAACAGACAAGCTGCCATCCAGATCCTAAACTCAGCATCACTGACTAAAAGTTCTACTCAAATACCAATGTGTTTTCTTGACTGGATGGGAAGAAAAGTCTTGGACTGGACATAATGTGATCATAGTAGGTCAGTAGAGATAGAGAAATGAAGACTTTATTACTTTATACTTGTGTTTCACAGCTATAAACAGAAAACAAGTAAGACAGGAGGAGACAGGAGCTCAGGCTTTCAGGCTGAGGACTTGTAGAGACAGGATGCCCTATTCCCTCTGAGGATTTCATAGGAGTAAGAACTAATGGCTGGCTGCTCTGCTCCTCTGATCTTTCAGCCTTCACCTTCTAATATCTGACTCTGGATTTGTATTATGAAGATCAATTAGCACTCGTGCAACAATTGGTGCCCAACTTTAAGGCCCGAGCTCATGAAAAACCCACTTCTCGTGGCTTTGCAGCCACTGGCGCAAACTGTACCTGCATGAAGGGACTCCTGTTGAAGTCAGCACCCCACCAGTTAGGTTTTTCTTTTCTCTTTTTTTCCCCTCAAGCTTCTGAGTGAACTTGGGATTTTCCTATCATAACCTCTCTACAGCGGTCTTCAGCTGCCACTGAAACTCCAGAAGCACCTGGGCCCCAAACACCACAGGACTTATTTGCCATAGATTGGCTCTCTCTGCCTTCAGGCAGCTCCTGCCACATAGGCATCTTCAGCACAATCCTCTGTGCATTTTTCAGACAGCCAACACCCTCTCCTTGGTGGGTTGCAGGCTTCCCCTAGAACCCCTCTCCTTGGACTGCTACTCTCAGCGTAGGGCTATATGCTAGCAGTTACAGCTGTCCCAAGCCAAGTTGTCCACCACCTGCGTTCTCTGCTCACACGTACTATGCTTTACATTACACCAACATCCTCAGTCAGCAGATTTGATTAGACAATTGGGAATTCTTTTTTTGTTTTTGTTTTTGTTTTTTTTTTGTTTTTGTTTTTCGAGACAGTTTCTCTGTGGCTTTGGAGCCTGTCCTGGAACTAGCTCTTGTAGACCAGGCTGGCCTCGAACTCACAGAGATCAGTCTGCCTCTGCCTCCCGAGTGCTGGGATTAAAGGCGAGCGCCACCACCGCCCGGCATAATTGGGAATTCTTAAAGCAGGGGACTGGTTGAAAAAAAGAGAGATTTTTTCCCCCTGTTAATAAAATGGGAAAACACTATTACGATAAAGGGAGTGACGTCTATCTATGATTACATAGTAGATGTTCTAAAACTGGAACAATTTAATGAAGGGTTAATCAATTTAACTGAGACTGACATAATATTAACTAGCATTTTGATAATCTTTATTGTTGGTTTGATAATTAAAGTTGGTTGATATGAATGTCGAGAAGGAGGCCTTAGAAAAACTTCTTAAAACAGATCACAGACAAATTCAAATCTAGTCAGCGGAATGTAAAAGGGAGCCAATTTCAGCGTTGCATTATAAGGTTAAAGAGGAACAGCGTAAAGTTTTCAAACAACCAACCTTAATTTATCCAGTCACCTTAGAGGAGCTGCCAAATGGCACTTCTCCCCAAGGCTTTAAGTGCTCAGTGGAATCATATGGAAATGTTAGATTCAAGAAAGCAATAGTCTCATAGAGCAAACATTTGCCTTTTGTGAAAGCAGATACTAAACTCCTTGTTAACTTGTAGTAGAATTATCCCTCAAGATTAGAGAGACTTGGTTACAGCAGTCTTGGAGCCTGGTCCACAATTATAATGGAGGACCTAGTGGAAAAATAAGACAGAAACAACTGAACAAAGTATAGCTAGGAGAACCGAAAACTCCCAAACCAACTTCTTGGGGAAAGAGATTATGCTACTATAGAAAGGCAATCCCTATATGATGATCACTTCCTGGCTTTATGCCACAAAGCAGCTTTGAATCCTTAGTACAGAACTGAAGAAGTAGGAAGGAAAATTGAGTCATTTACTAAAGTCATATAGGGCTGAAAAGAAAGTTTCATTGATTTCTTACAAAAATTGACTCCAATGGTAAATGGAATGATACCGAATTCAGAAGCTAGACAAGTAATTGAATCTCTGGCTTTTGAAAGTGCTAATTCTCAATGAAGAAGGATAATTAGGCCTTTAAAAGAAACATCAGCACCCTTGGAGGAATGGATCTGAGGTACAATCAATATTGAATCTCATAGCCATGATGAGGCTTGGATAATGGAGGTGATTTCCAGAGATTAGAAAAAAAAAATGAAAAGGTCAAAATTTTCAATTTCAGTAAACAAGGTCACCTGAAAAGGGATTGTAAACAGGGCATTCATAGAAACAATGTTTTTTTTTTTTTTCTAGAATAATCCAAACAGAATTCCCCTCCCTTCTGGATTATTCAGAATGTGTGGTAAAGGGAGGTATTGGACCAATGAATGTATATCAACAAGGGACAGTTAAAGTAACCCTTTGCCTTCGGGAAACTCCTTGATGGGTCTATGGCAACCCCCAATTTCAATTTGGTTCAGTTGTTTCCTGTCAAGTTGGAGGAAACTCCTTCTGAGAGCAATTAAAAAACCTAGTGCCTATTGTAAAAAAAAAAAAAAAAAAAAAAAAAAAAAAAAAAAAAAAAAAAAAAAAAAAAAAAAAAAAAAACCTACCACTCTGGATGATAGCACAGCTTTAGGGAATAAAACAAAAATTTCAGGGGAAACCATAAATTATAACTGACAAAAATTAGATTTGAATAAAAGAGACCTCTTGATTAGAAGAGGAGATAGTTCATCAAACAGCAAGACTACTCAATCTAAATTTACTTATAAAACTAACCGATGCTTTCTATGTGATCAGACATAACTCATCAAAAGGGAGACTCCCCAAAGTTAGGGTTGGGAAGGCTTTTGCTTTTGTCTTTTCATGAAAATAAAAACAACCACTGTGAAGAATATAAAGACTTTTGGACAAAGAAACATCCAAAGAAGAAGGGAGAACTACCAGGAAAGAATTAGCAAGAAAAGGAACAACCAGACCTAATGTGATCTCTGATGTCTCCAAAAAGATGATAGGACCCCACAATGATGATTCCACCAGGACTATGATAATAACACTAAGCTCAAAAACACAATTTAAAGATGGGCTTTGGATTACAAACTGCTGAGGATAGTTTTGAGGTGACTAGCTGAGATGATCCAGCATCACAAACACTCTAGCCAGAACTTGAGACAAGCCCTGCATTACACAGAGACTGAATAACAAATGATACAGATACCTTTCCCAGGACTTCACAAATAACTCAAACTTTACTTTTCAGCATCCCCTGAATATGCTATCTTATTTCCAGACAGCAGGAAGTAATTTTAGGAACACAGCATGCACATTCCTAAGAGATGGTGTGGCTGGTTTTTAGTTGTTCAGAGTGTTATGGATATTTGTCATTGTTTAGTGTGGTTGGTTACAAGTTATTATCGGTAATGGTCAGGATAAAAAGCTAAAAGAAGATTAGGTTCGGGGTTCTTGTTTTGAAAAGAAAAAAGAGGACATAGATTTGATAGGATAAAGGGATTATTGAATCTACTTTTCAAAAGCAACTACTTATTTTAAATATTTACAATGATATGGATCTTTGTATATTGATACATATTTGAGATTACTTTTTGTTGGAACATACTGGACATACATTTATAATCATGTTCAAGGTATTGTACCTATATAGTTCATTTAACAATGTAATGCAAATTTCAAGTTATTAAACCTTATTGCTACCAACTAATTAGGATATAAAGAAATGCAAGTTAGTGTTAGTCATTACAATAAAACTTGTAGTCATATTAAGTATGTTTTCCAGATCAAACAGAGATATAATTTAGATAGCTAGTCTTTAAACACTTTATAGATCTATAGAATATGGCATTTAAGATGTTTTAATGGTATAGATTTTATTTGTGAGAATGAGATATGTCTGCTCCTGGCAGCAGCAATCTACTTTGGAGAAGATGATAGACATTGAAGAAATTCTGTGTGAAGCTTACTTGTTTTGTGGAAAACGTAAGCCAGTGGACAAGAAAGTGCTCTTGCCTTGATTGCTGACAGTATGCTGCTCAAATTAGAAAAGCAGGGCACAAAAGAAAGTGACTGCTGTACTTTGCCAAGAGACAGTCCTTTAGAAAATCCTGCATCATGAAAAAGTGTGTCAGATATGTTAGGCAAGTAGGCTGAAGATGGATGCCCCAACATTGCAGCAGAACCTTCAGTGACTGTTCAGGTAGTCAGGTGTTTCTGTTATTTTTCACATTTTTTGGTAAGTTGCTTCCTTGTGCTTCCTACTTTCTCAGTTAATATTATTTCCTTCTTCGGTCTATGATGGGGTTGAAGACTTTATACTTAGAGCTATAGTTTTCTTTGTTACCAGATTTAGAAAAGAAAATCCCTAAGAGGTGTCGAGTGTATCTGGTTGAGACACATTAAAATTTTGCAAGTTAGGATACAAAATGAACTAGGTACAAGACTTTGAACTCACCAAGATATGATAGACAATGGAATATATTTTTCTGAATTTGTCAAATGCAAATGGATTATATTTTCTTGTTTTAATTTGGCTAGGTTGACAGTATGTAGAGGATATTTGAAAAGTTTCTCGACTATATTTAAGCGAAATTTGTAGACTGTCTTTCCTGTATTTCAATGACACTGATAATTGTAGCTAATTATAGGAAGAGGAATGGAAAAATAATATGTGTCAAAGACACATTTCACTTTGGTGAGCTGCATTTTAAAGGTTCCGTTGTGAGAATTAATAATCCTTGTCATTTATTATCACAGGCTCCCTTTCACTCAACTACAAAGTCTCAGCAGTACATTGTGGATAAATTGCAAATTATTCTCTTCATCTCCTGGATGTATTCTAAATGAAACACTGAACCTGACATTTTAAGCACCATAACTATTGAATTAACTATCTTACCTAAGGCATTATGTTTTTTAATTAGGATATATATGTACACACAAAAAAAGATAAAGCACCAGTTGAATTTCCACATAGACTTTTCTGTTTCTCCATTATTTGCAGATTACGTCATTGTACATGCTCAGTTTGTTAAAACTGATAACCCATTGTTGGTATTTACTGTTCTCTCAGCTTTAATTTCATTGATCTTTCCCTGAGTATGCTTTAACTGTTCCTTGACCCAACGCAATATATTTTAGTGTGTTGGCTGTCCTGGAAAATACGGAAACTAGTATTCATTATAGGAGGAATATAGGTTTTAGAAACCTTATTCTCAGCCCGAGCCCAAGCTCATGTCTTCTATATTTCAAGAGTCTATGTATATTTTATTGTAGCAGTCTTCACATCCTGCCTATGACCCAGCCCCATGTGATCTAGTCTAGTAGCCTATGGCTCGAGAGAGGAGAACATGGTTTGGTCATTTCCTCATACCTGGCAGTAGATGTATAGCGAACATTGAATGTTCTCACAACCTTTGAATAAAGGACCAGATGACTCACACAACTCTGATTAGAGAAAGTCTAAGAGTCTCCATCAAATAGCATCCATACTTGTTGTTGATGTTTATCTCTAAATTGGTTATATAGCAACATTCTCAAACACAGTTGATGAGTGTGGGACTGCTACACAACTGACTTTAATATCTGCATGAAGTCTTTGTTTTGTAAACCTCAGGCAGTGAGCATTGCCCACTCTCCGTCATGTCCCACTGATTCCCTCTAAGCTTGAAGTCTGGATTGCAGCTCCCAGCCCATACCTATTTTAGCTATGCCCCGTTATCTGAAAATTAATGCACAGCGAGCGAATTGGCCTCAATGAATGTGCTTCAATTTGCTGTGTGTCTCCACAGGAATCTCATTACTTCTCTGTCTCCGTGAAGTCAATAGCTGCAGGGAACTTCTGCCACAGATCAAAGTTCATCCGAGCCTGTCTAGGTTTATTCTCATCTTGAAGACACATTGTTCTTTTCTTCATCTCTTTGCTACCCATAGGAGCTTCATGTGTTAAAAGCTAAATAGTTTTACCATGCAGAGTTCATATTGCATCTTGTCTCAAGCTGCTCTGTGTTAGGAGGTGGCTAACAATACGTGCTAAATATAGAGCCAAGTAGGTGATGGTGTGGTAGCATGAACTCGGTAGTATGTTGCACTCTATCTCCCAACTCATGATGCACTAACTTGATCACATTCCTGAGTCTCCATCTACTCAGAATCTCAGAAATGAAAGCCATCTCCCAATTCAAAATATGCTTTTAATCCTAAGAGGCCCTGACCTGATTTTACAAGACAGAAATTCAAGAGACACTTGATATTTATTGTTATACTATGGAGACACAAGGAGATGATATTACTAAAGTGAAACATCTAAACTAAACTGAGAGCCTCAAAACTTGGAGTGTGACTCAGTGTTAAGAGTACTCACCTATCGCGTATGGGCCTTGGGCTCAATCTCTATCACTGAAAAAAAATTAACAGACTATTGTGGTAAAATAAGGGTAATAAAAAGAATTAAAATTCACCAACACATAACAAAATAAGTTAAGTCAATAGTGTGATGGGCATAATACAGATTTTATTAGGCAATTCTAGCATTGACTTTATATCTGGGAGTTTATTTCCCCGCAAAGATACCCAACCAAATATTCAAGCCAGTGTGATGGAGTTAGTGGAAGACGGTATACTTCAAAATCATAAATGTAGCTGGTCAGAACCAAATCCTGAGACATGGCAAACTTGGACCCTGGTATCTTCACCAAGGAGAAGCCAAAGTCAGGTGTGGCTGTTGGTCTTGTTGTATAGGACTTTCTGCTTCTTCATGCTATTTATGAAGATTCACATATGATAAAAGGAATCCCAGTCCTCATCTGCCCTCTCTCTCAGGACAGAGGTAGAGCTGCATGTTTCATGAAAGAAGCAAGTTTGTGTAGACAGGCTTTTATTTTTATCTCCTTAGTATATACCATCATCTGGAGACATAATGTAATGGGACCTTGCACCATTATCTAACTGAAAGAATCAGTCTCTCAGTCTCAAACTGTCATCAGTTCTGAACGAGACAATGACTGGGAAGGCACTTTAAATTTATTAGGCACTTAAGAATTGCGAGTATTTTTGAGAGAAATCCATATGGCTATTTTGCCATTCTTATTATTACCTAGTGATTCAAACATTTTTAGTATAATAAATTAAAGTTATTCTCTTAATATTTTTGGGGATGCTATAGAATAAATTTATTTTGGAAAAAAAATCTATGGTAATCCTCAGATACAGCGGTGTCTGGATATGTAGGCCTTTTCCTATTTCTGGAACATAATATTTGTTTGAAATCCAACGTCTTTTCTATTGACCTCTCCATCTGTTTGCCCATCTATGAGTTAACCACTGACACATTAGGATAGATTTAATTCTTTCACAAACCATTTACCTCCAAACCAAGGGTAAGAGAAATTTCTTTCTAACCTGAAGTAATTAGACACGAACACTCCAGTTAAAAAAATAAAGGGTAATTGCTAAGTTCTTGTAATACATGAATGCATTAGTACCTTGATAAGCAATGCAACCTTTATCATAAACTGGAAAAGTAAACAAATGTGACAAAGTTAAGTCAAACTAATGGGAGTAGATTGAAATTACCTGGCACAAGTAAGAATTATTAGAGGAGATGTTGGGGCAGCTGGCCCAATCCCTGCGTTCAGGGGCGTGACTGCGCCAGGGGAGAGGGGTATCTTTATAAAGAACCGGGTGGGAGAGAGACGCCCTGTTCTCCCCCCCCCCCCTTGACCCTTTGCTTTGCGGGAGCCTTGGCTTTGTAAGTGCCCCTCTTTCTCCTTTTATTAAAACTGGTTTATTAAAAAAAAGACTGTTTTTGGTTATTTCAAATCTCCCGCATCAAGGAGACATGTGCAGGCCTGGTGAGGTCAGTGTGCAGAAAGAGAGAGCTGAAGAAGGCGCGTCCTCATGCGCACAGGAGGTTGATATAACTACTTCGAACGCAGATGACGGGACTCATGCATGCGTGCAAGGGCTTACGTAGCTGCATCCTATGTAGGTGATGCAACCATGCCGCACGTAAGTCACACAGGGCCTTTTAAGGTCCCCGGGGTGGCTAGGTATTTTGCCTGAGGGCTTGTCCTCACATGCGTGGCCCTGGAACCTGGAAGTGCCAGCCACGCTGTGTGGCTAGAATCATAACATAGATGTTGTTAAATTTTCTGGAATGAATATCAGTTAGTTAATATTTCATTAAACAATTTGGAAATGCATGCCAAGATATCTAAATTCCTTTTATGTTTGAATTAATAATTACGTTACAATAACTTCCTCTCTTGGAAATGTATCCAACCCCCCCCCCCCAAATTTACTGTTATGTGTTATTTATATAATAAAGCTACAAGGAACTAGAGTAAACATTCATTTGCAGGATGGGAGGCAGAAGGTTTATTATTACTTATATCATAAAACATTGGCCAAATATTAGAAAATGTGGTTTATCAGGGACCTTGAATACTAGCCTCAGTACCCCCTCAGGGCTCAGAATAGAATGTCTATGGCACGTGAAGATCTGAAGGCAAAAAATTAACTCAAGTACATTACTGCTACATGTTCTGCAATCCTTTGCATGAAGAGGCAGCAAGGACAAAAAGTAGGATAAGAATAAGGGCTGATCTCCACGAGATTCATAGTTTTTAAAGACACAGTTGGAAAATTCCATAAGCAAAGACAATGATAATATGCATATCAAAATCACAAAAAGGGCAGGTAGAACCTGACATAGCAACACTCCTTAACAGGTGACACCACCCAGGAGAGAGCCAGCATCCAAGGGGGAAATACCTGACATTCCAAACCATTAGTTAAGTTTGCAAAAGGTCCCTGAATTTTGGATTTTCCCCACACTCAGACCTGTCTGTATGTCCTGATCAGTACCTATCATCTACAGAAATTTCTATGTGGTCTGTTAGCAGGTAATTTTGTGGGATTGGCTTATGTAAATTTAACTGTTAGAACAAAGAGTTTCGGAATGTTGTTGCTCTAAGACCTCCTGGTGTGAGGGAAGGGAAAGATCATTCTGTTGGCCCTGCAGGAGAAGTTACACTGTTGAGGTGTTCTGGGAATGAATCCCATTTTGGGGAAAGAATCATAGCCTCACAAGGTTTCTACAAATATGACAACAACATTCCCAAATGACAAGTGGTCCTACAGCTCTGCAAAACGGGGTTCCCTGTAAGTTGTACGTTTGTGGGTCTGCCATTATGAATCTGTCAGTTGTACATTTACTGTATAGTCTTATGGGCTCCAATACTAGTTTTATTTTTACAAATCCTCTTTGGGAGCCTTAATAAGATTGAAGAAATTTTCTAAAATATTAATAACTGTAGTATTTACTTTTTTAAATTTTGACAAAAGTAAACTAAGAAAGGAGGAAGGGATTTTCGGCTTACAGTTTGAGGGCACACTCAATTGTGGCAGTAAAAAAGCCTGGTGGTATGAGGCTGAAACTAATGGGCCAGGCAGTGTTTAAATGAATACAGTTTGTGTGTTGTTATTTCGGGCGTAAAGCTAGCCAGGTGGCGGAACGCAGCCCGCTGCTCCATCAACAGCAGACCACTCACTGTATAATCGTGAGGATTAGAGTTTGGATGACAATAGCCATATAACAATGTCTATAAATGGATGTAGCCAAGGTGCAAAGTCCAGGAGTGAATTCTGAGTGATGAAACACTCTTATTTGGCCTCCATGAGCCCACCTGTGCTTCCCTCTTCATATTAGCCATTCTATAGTAAACCTGTTTGAGCTGTGGCAAGTCCATTGTTATGGTGTCTGTCCCTAGTTGTTTTTCAGATGTCACTAGCACCTGGAGTATAAATCCTTGCTGAGGATTTCAGGCGCTTTGAGTCTTGAGATTAAAAAAAAAATAAAAGTCACTAAACACTGGCTTCATTAGAAATTCTACAGGTAATGATCTTGTCACAAATATAAGAGGAGAGAAGATTTTATTATTGAGATAAATGGTTATTAGTAATATTTTAACATATATTTTAAAATCATTTTAATGATACAAAGAATTTAGACATTCGAGTAACTAGAAGCTATATAAAGCTTTTGCATAGAAGAATTGTTTACAAGTGTGTCTGTAAAATATAATAGGCCAAATTCAAGGCAGAGAGAAAGTGATAGATGATGAGAGAAAGTTGATGATAGACAGATGATAGAAGATAGAAATGATAAATGATATAAATTAGAAGATAGATAAATGAATATATATATACAGATATAGATAGATAGATGATAGATAAATAGATAGATAGATAGATAGATAGATAGATAGATAGATAGAGGGTAGCTGAAAGATGACAGATTACAGTTAATACAAAGAGAGGGGGAGAGGGGTGATAAACATATGATAGATTATAGTTAGATAATACAGAGATAAATAGGAGATATATAGATGATGGATAGATAGATGATAAACATATATAAACATGATTGAGAATCAGACAGATGGTACCCAACAGTTGATGGAATTATTTATATATTTAGTGGTGCATATATATACACACATTAATAGACAAAGAAAAGCATATGCATGGAGTGAGGTAGAGAATTGTCCCAGAGAAAATCTAGAGATTCTTACTTGCTTGGATTTTATAGTAATATCTATATTAAAACCATCCAAAACAAACAGTTTATTAGGTTAAAAGCCAAAACTTCTTCCCTCCTATACTGCAAGAAGGAACCACTCTCATGAACTCCAACTGTATCAGCGCCCTTCGTAAATTAGCCTACTTACAGCAGACACCCTCCTTTCTGTGCTGTACAACCGAGCACAGCATTTAGTAATAAGTTAGCTGCTGGTGGAAACCCCCCAAGGGCTCTATTTGTTTGAGCTTTTAATTAAATTGCTGGAGGCAAACAATAACCCCACCAGATTATATGAGACTCCTCATTGCACAAGACAATGAACTTAACTTTTACTTTTAACTCAAAATCACTTCTCTAAATAAAAGTGTCGGGTTCTTTTGTTCTCCTAAAAATAATATGAAAGGGAACATCTTTAGACTTAATTCTGCTATAAAATGGGGGCGTAACAAAGAATAAAGTTTTTCTGTTACCCGCAGCGAGGTGTCTAGCTTCAAGATTTTTATGAATAACTTATCTACATATTCTCACTAATTACTTGTCCTTTCTTTGTGAATAAAGACTTTTTTTTTAATAATTGAAGGGATACTTCCTGAAAAGTGGTTTTGAGTTTTAACATGAATACCCAATAGAAACAGTACTAACTGGGCTAAACTAAACTTTTTAAATGTCATGCAGAGCAATGACTCAGGCAATAAAACATTTGCTGCACAAGTGTGCATCTTCAGAAGCCACAGAAGGCTGGGTATTGAAGGGAGGGTATGTGATGCCAGTGATGCTAATCTCAGATGGGAGGTGTTGATAAGAGAATGCCCTACAGCAAGACGCAAGTTCACCTGGCATATGCAGTAGTCAACAAAGGAAAGCAAAGACAGGCATTTGAGGTTGTCCACGTGTGTGCTGTGGTATGTGCATCCATATAAGCACCAGCACACATACATTTACACACACATAGAACAAGCACACACACATACACACATAGACACAAGCGTGCACCCCCCAACCCCACTCCCACACACAATAAACAACCAAAAGAAATAGATACTAAAAATTCAATCCATTCAATCGAAAACATCTCAGAGGATACATAACATGATAATATACTGAGTGTATCAAATTTTCTTAAATTAAGTCAGGATTTTTTTTTTCAAAATGGATATCATAGAACCTTCAACTAGTAACTGATGAATCCAGATACAGAAATCTACAGTGAAGCACTGGACCGAACTACCTGAGACTACCCAAAAGGCAGAGGAATGATAGTATGAGCAAAAGGATCAAGACCATGATGGAAATACCCACAGAAACAGCTGACCTGAGCTAGTGAGAGCTCGCTGACTCTCTAGACTATTAGCAGAAAAACCTGCACAGGACCAAATTAGGCCCACTGAATGTGGGGGACAGTTGTGAGGCTTGGTCAATCTGTGGGACTGCTGGCAATGGGACCAGGATTTATCCCTCGTGCTTGAACTAGCATCTAGGAGCATGTTCTTTTTTTGAGGGATACCTCTCTCAGCCTAGCTATAGGAGGTCAGTCCTTGGTAATGACTTAGTGAAGAATCAGACTTTGCTGACTCCCCATGGGAAGCTGTACCCTTTCTGAGAAATGAATGGGGGTGGGGTGGGGTAAGGTGGGAGAAGCAGGAGGAGGGAAGGGAGTGAGAACAGGGATAGTTGTGTAAAATGAGAAAATATTGTATTAAAAAATTCTTAATTAAAAAAAAAAGAGGTACCATGATAGGTCACCTTTAAGAAACTGAAGGCATGAAGTAAATTCTTAGCAACAGGATGTTTTAAAAGGTGCAAACCTGGTTCCTTGAAACACATTTCTTGGATTCTGGATTGAGCAAGGGTGATTGAAATTTGGTCACTTTAGTGGTATTCTCCATGTAGCCCTTATCAGAACACTGTCAGTTTGGGTAAAGCTTTGAGTCTTAAAAAAATGTCAGCTGAATGGGCCTTCAAAAAAGAGGGTACTGCTTCAGGTATTTCATTGTGGTAATTGAGAAGTAAAGTTTTATTGTAGAATAATAAAAACCCAAGATTTCACTGTTGATATAAATAAATCATGTGCCTTGAAGCTATTCACATCTTCTATGCTCCACTTCTGACCCAAATATATGTTATTGACTAGATATTTCTTTTTTCCTAGATTTTCTCAATTATTCACCACAGTCAAAATGCTCTTATTTTTTGATTCTTTAGATTTTAATTAATTTGGTTCATTGTCTTAGTTTCAAATTTATTCTTCTTTCAAGCAATATGTCTTAACCACAGCTTCCCCTCCCTTTACTCCTCCAAATTACTCTACCTCTCCTCTTCCCAAATTCTACCTTCCTGTCTCTCCCCAGTCTTCCCAGGGACATTAACCAAACACAGAACAAAAAGATACAGTAATACTAATCACAGACTCTCACATCAAGGGTGGGCAAGGAAACTGAACAGAAGGAATGGGGTTCCAAGAGCAGACACTCCCATCCCAACAATCAGGTGTCCCACATAAACACCAAGCCAACAAACATAGCACGTACATATACAGAGGACATAGAATTAATTTTAATGGAGATAATATTTAATTAAAACAATCAGTCAAAAAAGTAAGAAAATAAATTTATAAATTTACGTGTTTGCATGAGTGCAGAGGCCAGCAGTTGAAGCAAAGTGCTTTCTGCATTTTATTGTTTGAGTCAGGGTCTCTGACTGAAGAACACAGACCTCAACAATTAGCTAAACTACCTAGTACGTGAGCTCCAGGGATATACATGTCTATCTCCGCAGATAGTTACAGAAACACACAGCTGTGTCTGTTTTTTATGTGAGTAATAGGGATCAGAGCACATGCCCTTACGTTCATGTGCGCAGAACTTCATAAATTAAATCATTTTCTGAGAGCTTAGAAAGCATGTATTATAATTTTATCATGTTGTTTTAAAAAAAATCACCAAGCAGTGGTGCACACCTTTAATCCCAGCACTTGGGAGGCAGAGGCAGAAGGATCTCTGTGAGTTTGAGACCAGTCTGGTCTACAAGAGCTAGTTCCAGGATAGGTTCCAAAGTTACAGAAATTTTGTCTCGAAAAAAAAGAAAAGAAATGTATCTTTATTATTTCAAATTATGTTTATGTGTCTGTGTGTCTATGTGCAGCTGTGTGCTTGTGTGTACCATGGCTCTGGAGACCAGCATATCAACGACAGTGGAGCTGAGGTTATAGGTGGTTGTGACCTGGATGTGTACCAGAGAACACTGGTTCTCTGGAAGAGCAATATACCCTCTTACGTGCTAAGCATTTCTTCAGGCATGTATTATTGTATTTATCATTTCATTAACACAGAGAGATTTAAAATACTTGAGGAGTGGAGTCCTGGTTAGCCTAATACAGTTATCTCTTTAAAAACATCCTGATTTAGAATACAGGATGAATGCATAATTGGATGAACAATGCTCTCTTAAGGGAAACCTTCCCTGAATGATATGGACTCCAAAAAACAAATGCTCTGTGGCTAAATTAGAATATATCAACTAATCCTTATATATATTATGTGTATAGGTATATACATATATATATGTAATCCAAATTTAATTTGTGTGTGTGTGTGTGTGTGTGCACTAGGGCAGACTCTTTAGCATGTTTATACTTCAGAAGACCTGAATCTCTTAACATCTTTTGTTTCATGATGCTATCAAAAAGGAAGGTTTCTGTCCTATTGAAAGGAAAGATAAACAACACTGCTTGTATAGAAATTCTGCTGTTTTCCTTGATAAGTTCTATAAAAGTCTTACTGTGTTTTTTCCTCTTCCTTAATACTTGTTCTCTTTCTTTAGCTGGGAAAAAAAGGAGCAGAAGAGATTAAAGGGCTAGCGAAGAGGCTCTGTAAATAAAAGGCACTTGCAGCACATCTGGGCAACTTGAGTTCAATCCCCAGACACCACAGTGGAAGGAAGAGTGGACTTCTGAAACACACACACACACACACACACACACAAACACACACACACACATGCACACACACACACTATAATAATATATTCTTCCTTGAGTATACCATACCCACACTTAAGTGTGTCCCTTCTTTTGACCACTTTTTCTTCGAATACTCATGGTTAGGCCTGTGTTAAATATCTTTAATAAATTCTCCAACTCTGATTACTTTTACAAATAAAAGTGATTAAGCAGCTTGCCAAAGACTGAAGAGGAAGCCTCTGGTGCAGGTTCGAGTCTATGAGTCCAAGCAAGCATGACCTCCTAGGAGTACTTTCTCTCAATCAGAGCAAGAGGGTGTTGCTAACAGGGGGAGCCCAGAGAGGAGAAGGGAAGACTGTAAGTCATGGAACTTCCTCTGCAAACCATCTTCAGCTTGTCCTTAAAATTCTGATTTTTGCTCCTTGAAGACAACAACAATAATTGAAGACAAAAATTTTTCTCTCTGCAATATTACACAGAATTTTAAGCATTAATCACTTGTCCTGATTTCTACTGGGAATTAAATCATGTTAGCTGTGTCACAGCCCCTGGTATATAACCTTTTTTGCAAACTCCACAGACTCAGACTTCAGTGATTTGGTCGGTCTACGTGTAGCATTTGGGGAGATCCTCCACCTGTTCTTTTTTTTATCACAGAGATTGTTTGAAATCCATTTCTTCATCCAGTTAATCCTTCCTTTATAGTCTGTGATGTGCTTCCTTAGTAGAAATGTAACCAGCTTGAGCAGATCACAATAGCATCTCCCCTCATTAGGAATCAGTTACTTGGTACAGTTGGCACAGAATCCCCCGAATTCAGTGGAAAGGAGAATAAAAGTGAGAAAACAGCCTTTTGTCTGCTTACCTTCAATTCTGTTACATTTTCTCTTTTTTTTCTTTCTTCTACATGTCTTAATTTGATTAGACAAAAAAAAAATAAAAACTATGTACTCTCTTTCGTAGAGATACTGAAACAATGTGACTGCAAGATCATTTCCCTGGTGCTTTCAATGTAAATTGTGTAAAATCTCCTAAATAATGGCATTTCAAAATGATGATATTGAAGATGATAAAATAGCAGCCAGATGGCTAATTCTTCATTTTACTCTTGCCTTTCCCAGTACACATGAGTCTTTGATGCCCCACAGCGGGTATGAAGGTGTATGGTTACTACTTGTGTGGTAAATCTCCCCCACCACACAGCTTCAACAGTTTCTAATTCTCCAGATTTTAAAATGATTTGCCTTCATTTAGGCAACGTGTTAAGCACTTTGCTGAACCCAGGCCCCAAGTAAGTCTCTCTGTTCCTACCCTCACCTCTCTTCAAATTGTAGCTTTCTACTATGAAAACTCAAAATGATACATTTGGCTATCCCATCGGATCTGTAAGAAGATTAACTACCATCTTGCATTAAAATGCTTGCCAAACTCTGAGTGAGTAATATGTATTTTCTGCTATTTGTGGCTTTTTAGTTTTATGGTTACTTTTTTAACAGAGCTGTTTTGTTATGTAGAATATGGTGAACTTTCGAGAGTGGGTGTAATATCTGGCTTTTCCACCTCATTGATTGCACCTGTCTAGGCTTCAGTTTCTTTCTTGTTTGTTTGCTTTGGCTCTGGAGACTAGGTCCCATGCTGAATCGTAAGCTGTAGTTCAACTCAAAGAACCACTCCTCCTGCCTTAGCCTCCTCAACGTCTAATTGCAAGCACCAGCACACCAGACTTCTTTCCACTTTTTTTTTTTTTTTTTTTTTTTTTGGTTAGCTTGATAGATAATTTTGTTTAGACTTTTCTTTTTTTATGTTCTATCCATGAAACTGCTCATGATATGATACAAAACCATCTTTTCCCTCAACCAATGATGAACTGGATCATCTTGGTACCTATTCTTACTCTGCCAGGGAAGTAGTGAGCCTTGGAGGAATCCAGATGCTGTCTACTTTCTGGGCAGCAGCCAGCTCCTTCTAGTAGAGAAAACTAAAGCACATGTGGACAGCAGCTCACAGATTCTGCTACACTGGTTTTACTCAGACCTTACTCTGAGTCTGAATCTGTTGACTGCTCTCTCAGGAAGATCTGTATATTGAGGGTTGGGTCAAGAACATTGTATTTTTGAGTTTACACAGGATGCTGATACAAAAGTCTTTGTATCAAATTTTGAAAGCCATCTGTCTGTGGGGTTCTTTCAAAGCTCCAGCAGGACAATCTTGTTCAAAAAAGGCCTTTTTTTCAACATTAGATAAAAAGCCATTTTTTAAAAATTATCTGTGAGTTTCAGCTATATTCAATATTTGGAATTATCAAAGATTTATTAATATTCATACTATATAGGAAATTGCATAGCTATTCATTAGTGTTTAAAGTATGTTTGTGGTATATTTAATTAGACTTAAATTTTTTGAAGGAGATTATTTTGGGAATAGTATGTACATAAAAATTATTTGAAAATAAGAACAAATAAATTTTAAAATGTATTTGGTAAATTATATTCTTTGACAGAGTTTTTTTAATACTTATCAGAATTCATTTTTCTCACCTAGTTTGGACATCACACACAGTCTCTAATCCCAGAACTTGGAAGGTGGAGCTTAACTTTGTGCGTTTGAGGCCAGCTTGGTCTACAAAAGAACAAAACAAAACAAAGAACAAATAAAAAGAAAGTCACTCATTCTCTCCCTCATGGAAAGGAGACTACTTTATTAGTAACAAAATGGATGTAATCTAAAATTTTTTTCTCTCTTGCTTGTTGCTTTATTTCAAATTATCAGTGCAAATCTCCTGGCTAAAACCAGTTAAGACAGGGTAAAAATCATGTCAAGGAAGGCAGTTTACTTATCCATTTTTAAATATGTTTTATGAATATTTATGTAATCCACTTCAGAATTTAGCTAAATTCAGACTGGTCAATACTTTGGCAATGAACTTAGTTAACATCATGTATACTGTCTGTTCCTCGGGTGCTGAGTGATGGCTGTTACATTTGGCCTTAAGGTCCATGATTTATTTTTATTTACAGAATACTGGAAAATCTATTTCTCTATTTCTATTTCTATTTAAAACTTGCTTCTTCCTACCCTTCTGTATTTGTGCCTTAGCTATACATGTGTCCCCCATTCATGGGTCCATAAGACTTCATTCTGAAATTAGAAAAATAATATAACATTTATATTGTAATTAAGGCAAACATCTGACTGAAATGTTATGCAGCTTATTAAAGTAAATTTCATGAACAGATTGTGGGACATAGCAGTTAATTAGTGAACCACACACTAAATATATCAAAATCAAATTGCTCTATAAATCAGAGTGGCGAATTTCATGAATTCATTTACCCATTCACTCTTGCTCACTTAATAAGTACAAATCTATAATGTGTTCTATTAAAAATAAAATTAGCAATTGAAATCTAAGATTTTATCCAGATAATCTTCTCTCTATTTTATGTATTTATTTTTTTTGAGATTATAATTGTTGTGGCCCAACACTCTGAATCAGCCCAAACAGACACAAGAGCTTACCAGCAAAGCAAAGTTTAAGATAGGTACTCAAAAGAAATGGGGGAGGGGCTGATCAGTCTGCTCCACAGAACAGACTCAGGATATGAGCCATGACCCTGAATGCCATTTGAAGCAAGAATTTAAGCACAAAAATCACAAACATTTGATTTATAGTTATAGTTACATTTGTTTCACCTATCAAAAATCAAGGATTCGGGACTTTCCTTGAGGGTTCCCTCATTGCCAACCGACATACAAGGCAAGCTTTTTAGTCTGTTGAACAGATTCATCTGTTGTTTCCATTGGTAGAAACAGCCATAATATTCTCAGAGAGATGAAGAAGCATAACGACTCTTTCTGTGTTTTAAGGATGGAGTTGGTCAGGTATTAAAAGGTTCCCAGCTCCTCTAGGGCTTGGGAACCTGAATTTGGTTTCACCCTACAGATAAAATGGAGTCAGAAGCCAAAGTGGCAGCTCTTGGTATGATAAGGTGCTTTTTGGCTGTTTCCAATAGAGTATAAATACAAAATTTCTCCCTTTCCTTTTCTCCCTCCAAAATCTCCCATGTTACCCTCCTTGATTTCTTCAGATTCGGAGTGTCATATTTATTAAAATATAATCTGACTGTTTATGCCATGTTTTTATTCGAAATGATCTGCTTCTTGCCAGTTACAAGTCTGCTTTTGTAAATTCGTAATCCTGTGTGTGTCCATAGAGCCAACTTTTGCTGGCGACTCAGCCTGGCAGCACGGGTGAAATCTCCTATAGCAGCCAGACATTTGTCAGGACGGCTTCTCTAGAACAGCGCATGTTAAAATTGTGTACGAGAGAGTTTAATGCCAAAGCTGTTGGAATCCACGCAAGGGGATTGTTTTCTTTCTGGACCGTTCCACCTGAGACCTACTTTATTTGGGAAGCAGTGCCCTGACCCTTTGGGTCTTTAAGGTGATTCTTTATCATGCTCAGTTGACCCAGTCGCCAGCAAAAGTTGGCTCTATGGACACACACAGGATTACGAATTTACAAAAGCAGACTTGTAACTGCTGTAAGGACAATTCATAATTATAGCCATTCAGCACTGCAGCAGACAGATGACACACATAAATGTGTACATGCTTCCACTTCCCACCTTGCAATATCGCCCTTTTACATATCAACATTTTCTTCATGAAAGACTATACAGACAGTCCAGGAAAAGTAAAATGAACTGTAAATTTTCTTGACATTACTCAGAATTACTAAAAACCTACTTCTAAAATCTAGGGAGGCCCATTTTTGGAGATTGGTTCCAGAACATTCTCAAGGGTGCCCGAACACAAAGATGCTTATATCTCATTGATGGAACTGAGGTATTTCTATTGTATTCATTCACAGAGGCCACTATGCATCCTATATGTGTTAAATCAACTCATTACTTAATACCTAACACAATAAGAAAATCATGTAAAAGTTATTTTACTGTAATGAATAATGGATAATAGCAAGATGTATGAGTATATATAAATCAGTACAGGCACACACAAGCTCACACAAACACACACATGGGTTACACACAAACACATGCATAAACACACAAATGTGCACCTGCATGTGTACACATACACACACACAAACACATGTACACACACAGACATGCATACACACATACATCTATTCTATCTGTGGTTGTTTAATTGTAATCACACAGAATGAAGTTTATAGCAATCTGCATATATTTTAGCTTTGATTAAAATTTAGTCACTATGTCTCATTTTTCAGCTGAGTTAAATTTCTGATTGTTTTCTTTAGCTTCATAATTTCTGCTTAGCATTAAAGGCAATATTCTAGCTTTGTATCATTTACTTATAAATATTTACCCAGAATATTGATTCGCAACCCTTTTTATATTAAAAATAAATAACACCAGTTGAATAAATTTGCTTTTGTATCCTGGTTTTAGCTTTCCTTTACTTAGGCAATATTTAGATCTATTCCTTAATGTGCCATTAAATCTAATTGAACTTCTCCCACCTAAGCAATACCCTTAGGAATGCTTCTTGAGATATTCTTTATTAATTTTAACATTGACTGACTGATGAGTTGAAGTAAAGCAGCGGCATACCACAGTGCTGAGTCATCTGATGCTGCATGAGTGAATTATCCACATCTTCAAATTCTGTTACCCTAGAAAGCAGACATGCTTTTCTAAAATAATGTATTTGCATTTTTCTATACAACTGAGATTGTGAAGCTCCTTCAACTCGATTTCCCAAAGAACCAAAATATGTATGTTTCAGAAACATAAATAATATTTTGTGAATACGTAAATATATTTCTAAAAATACATATGTATGTTCTCAATATACTAAGGAATGACTTCCATTTAATGTCAACCTTTCTCTGAATTAATATTCAGTTTACTAGAGGAATTCACTGCTGTGATATCTGAATATTTACTGAGATACTTTAGGTCATTTTTAAAGACTTTTTAATTATATATATATGTATATACACACACAAACACACACATATAATACATATATATGTATATGTATATATATATTGATGTTTTGTCTGCATTTACATCTATCTACACACAAAAAAAGGCCATCTGATCCAATGAAGTTACAATTATAGATGGTTGTGAGCCACCATGTGGCTGCTGGGAATTGAACTCAGGACCTCTGAAAGAGCAGCTAGTGTTATTTAATCACTAAGCCTTTCATCCACCATTATTTTAGTCATTTTAAAAAACTGGATTTATGTATGTTTCAGTTTTTGAATGATTGCTTGCCTGCATGTGTATATACCACGTCTGTACAGTGCATGGGGAGACCAGAAGAGGACATCAGGTTCCCTGAACTTAGAGTTATATTGTGAGCCGCCACGTGAGTGATGGAAAACAGACCCGGGTTCTTTGTAGGAGCATCAAAAGCTCTTACTTGCTGTGCCATATCTCTATGCTTTTATTATATTTTTAATGGGCCAGTATGTCAAAGTACTAAATATGGAAGGTTTTTAAAGATTGTTTTATTATGAGCCAAATACCAATTTCCTGAGTCCTTGCTGAATCAAGTATTAATATATGTTGCTTTTGTTTTTATGAAGTACACAAAAAGGAAGAATATTGGACTAATACTAATAAAAATGAAATAAAACTAAGTCAGTGCATGCTTACCCATACATTTAACTGAACTGCTAGAGCTTTAAAACAGATATTCTAAATATGTTCAAGGGGCTATGGAAATATGATTATGATTAATGAATAGGTAAGAAATTTAGCCAGAGAAATGGGTATTATAAAATAGAAGCATTTGTTGTTAACCAGACTTAGAAGGTCGAGAATCAAGTCCTGTAGGTCCCATCAATCCTGTAACAAATGATAGAATGTAATTTTTTAATAATTTAATAGTGTTTATTACATATATGTGTGCATATATGGCACATGCACACACCTCATTTTCTCTATCCATTCATCCACTGATAAACTGTTTGCTTGAATTAATATCCTGGCTCTCGTGAAATGTCTTACATCAAACAAAGGAATGCAGGTATTTCTTTTGGACATGCTGATCGATGTTCTTATGGGAATATTCTCAATAGTAACAATGCTTAACCATAGAGCAGTTCTACTTTAAGGGTTCTTAAAGGTACCTCCATATTATTTCCATAACAGTCGCATTGATTTGTATGTCCTCTGTATGATTTACACTTTCTCCAAACACCAGAAGATCTACTCATATGAGAAAATTAAGAGTTGATGTCATAGAAGTATGAAATGGTAGTAATGAGATAATTGGAGTAAGGAAGCAAGGAAGAAGGAAATGTTTTGTAAATCCACTGTTATAGTAAGACAGGAATCAATGTACAGACACTGAAAGCAACAATTAATGAATGGAACCTCCTGAAACTGAGAAGCTTCTGTAAAGCAAAGGATGTGGTTTACAAGATAAAATGACAGCCTACAGAATGGGAAAAGATCACCAACCCTACATCTGACAGAGGACTGATCTCGAAAATATACAAAAAATAAAAAAAAACCCTGAAGAAACTAGACATCAAATAATCCAATTAAAAATGGGGTACAGATCTAAACAGAGTATTCTCAACAGAAAAATCTCAAATGGCTGAAAGACACTTAAGGAATTGCTCGACATCCTTAATCTTCAGGGAAATGCAAATCAAAACAAGTCTGAGATACCATCTTCCACCAGTCAGAATGGCTAAGATCAAAAACAATGATTACAGCTTGGAGAAGAGGTGGAGTGAGAAGAACACTTCTCCTTTGCTGGTGGGAGTGCAAACCTATACAGCCGCCGTGGAAATCAGTATGGTGATTTCTCAGAAAATTAGGGATCAATCTACCTCAAGACCCATCTAAATCACTTTTGGCCATATGAGTCACTTTCACACCACAAGGGTATTTGCTCAACTATGTTCATAACAACATTATTCATAATAGCCAAAATCTGGAAACAACCTAGATGCCCCTCAACCAAAGAATGGATAAAGAAAACGTGGTACATTTACACAATGGAGTACGACTCAGTGGTTAAAAAAGAAAAACGACATCTTTAAATTTGCAGGCAAATGAACAGAACTAGAAAAAAAAACTGTCATGGTGAAGTAACCCAAACTCAGAAAGACTCATTCCTAAGTGGATACCAGACATAAAACAAAGGATAAACAACCTACAGTCTACAACCCCAGAGAAGATAGAACCCTCTCCCAGAAACAGATGGAAGCAGATGCAGAGATCCACAAATGACCACTGGGTGCAACTTCTGAAGTCCAATCAAAGTGAGCGGGGAGCAATTATATGAACAAAGAGGTCAAGACCATGATGGTTATACCTACAGAATCAGTTGACTTGAACTAGTAGGAGATTACTGACATAATTTTTCTTGAAAATTATTAGCACCAAGCTAGGAAAACATATAGGACAACTCATTCTATAAATTTTTAAATTTATAGGATAAATTTAAATAAATAATTTATTAAACTAAACAAAAATTTAAATAAACGAAGGCTGGTGTCTAACCCCTGATCTTCCTGGCTTTATTTTCTGAGTGCTGAGACTATAGGTATGAGCAAACATGTTCAGACAGAACCATCTCAATTTTCCCTAAATTTATCTATTTCCACTAATAATTTAAAATGTACACATCCATACCTTTCGCACAAAGATCATTAATACTTGAATGTTATCTATTTTTACATTTTCAATATTCAAACTTTTTAGAAATAAATTTCACAGTAGTTCAGGAAATAAATATCCCCTTGGGCATGTAGTTAATGAAAGTCTACTTTTCCATTTTTGCTTATATAATTTTACTTATTAGATACATAGGAATTTTATAAACAAGATATATAAAGTCCAATAAACATTCTCCTTGGAAATATACTTTGTGGTAATTAAAACATCAATTATTTAAGTGAGGAATAACACAGTATGCTACATACTCAGAATTTTACAAAAGCAGATTTGCATAACTGAAGCAAAAAAATTCAACCTAGGAACTAAATTATAAGGGTATATATTTAATATACTTTTTTCAAGCATAATGCTAAAAAAATGTTGACAGAAAATAAAAGTACAAACCATCCATTTAATCAAAAATCAAGATGAAGAAGCATTGCTCTATGATTCAGAGTTAATTGTATTGTCTTCACGTACAAATGGATGCTACTTCACTATTTTGGAAAGTATATTACACTTGTATTTTTTATAGATTTGAATAAAAATGAAACATATCTTAATTTTTAACCCCCCCATTGCATGATCAAATTAGGAGAATTTGTAAAGTGATCAGCCGCCACTGACATTTGAAAACTCTGTTCTGTTTAAGTTTGGGATATCAGGTTTTCTCTGTTCAATAGATTCATAGAAAATCTTAGAAATCAGATAATTTTGAGCAGGCTTATGATGGGGACTTGTTTGGTAACCCCCATGGGAGTCACACAGTAAGCATTTTTCCCAAACTTGGACAATTCTTGGAAATACTATAAGTGGCTTCACTTGACATGTAAAGGTTATGAGAACTTTTACAGATATTAGCACCAGGAACTTGCAAGAATAAGTCACAAGTTTTTGTTTAGTATGAATAAAAACACAGAACTCATCCACAGATTACTCACAAATGTAATTAAAGTAATAAAAGAATTATTGATAGTTGAGACCTATCAGGACTATAGTTTTTGCTTAGAATGTCCACGACTACTTTATGAAAAGAAGGAACAAAAGATGTCAAAGTCCTGTCCACGTGTAACTTAAGGCCCTGGGAGACTGTCTCTCATAGCACCCTGCATAGCTACAACAGCAAGAAAGAACTTGTCTTATAGAGCACCCAACTGAGCAGGTATTCCAGACATGGTTTGCCTTCCTACAATGTATTTAATGATCCAGGGACATCCCTGAGAATAGTTCTTGAGATGAGCCACTACTGCTCATTCTACCGTGAAAACCACAAAAGAGGCTCTTTCATCATGTTCCCGACAGGCATTTTTGTGGTCTGGTCCATCTTCTCCCCATGAGAAGCATCTACACACTCATTACAGTTGCCTGAGGTGATCCACATTGTACCAAGCCCACTTCAGACCCAGAGCAAGATATCTTCTCTTTTCTATTAAGATAACTTTGAGTTTTCCTTTTTCTATTCAGAGATTTTATGATGATCACACAGAAACTATATAGAAATGAATTCCTTAGAATGTGCTTTATAACTATAGATCACTTTAACATAAATTGCAAATTAACTCTCCATTTCATATTCTATTTGTAGATAGTGCAATTACAGTAGTTTATTGTTGCATGCAGGGTCATCACAAGATGAACCAATAGTCAAATCTACATCCTTTTCACCGTAAAGTAATTGTGATTTGACTCTTTCACTTGCTAGTGTTTAAGTGGATTTATAATATTACAAGCTGATATTTCATAAGATTATAGCTTTCAAGATAATATTTTATGAGTCTGTATGATAGAAAAGTGAATGATATTATTTTCTCATTCTTATTTGTTTCCTACATAGCAAGAATATGCAATTTGTTACTATTTCTAGACAGTATAATTTATTGATCTCAGAACTGAAATATAGAGCAAGAAAAAGAAAGTTGAGGAATTGTATTACTCAGGAGAAGCATATAAGCTTAATATGCATTAGACCCAGGGTTCAATTTCTAGCATCAGAAATAATTGTCAATCTCAGCACTCGGGAGGCAGAGGCAGGCGGATCTCTGTGAGTTCGAGACCAGCCTGGTCTACAAGAGCTAGTTCCAGGACAGGCTCCAAAGCCACAGAGAAACCCTGTCTCGAAAAACCAAAAAAAAAAAAAAAAAGAAAGAAAGAAAGAAAGAATTGTCTAAAATATAACATTTTAAAATATGGATCTTGTTAAAGTATCTTTTTGCATTAATTGCAAGTATATAATTATTAATATAGAAACTTTGTACAATTACAATTGTTAGTAATAGTATATAACATTCATAGTATACATAAACTTGAATAAATAACTCCCACTTACTATAGTTTTAGATGGTTAAAAGAATCACATTTTGGTTATTGTTCTTCACCAATTCTATACAACACAAACTGTGAAACGAGTTTAATTCCAGCAACCTTGCAATTGGCTTATTTTATTTATATTACTTAGATATTGTATCATTATGTACTAATAGTGATATGCTTACTTAAATAAAAATAATAGATCAGAGAATAATGATGTCAATTTCAATTACCAAAAAGTTGTTTAACAAAATGTGAATACATAATAAAGATGTTTTGTTGGAGATGACATCTCATATACATATGTTTGAGATTTTCAGATTACGCTCTTTAAGCATTTAGTTCTTTTCCTGATTCCCGAACATTTCATATCAACATATCAGTCACCATCTTCAAATATATGCAGAAAATTCTGTTAGTAAAACCCCTGCTCCATAGAAATACTTGACCAACCTGGGAGAAGAGAAATTTCAAACTCCAGGACCCTCCTGTCCTCTTGTCTCCTTTAAGGTGTGTGTTAGAGGAGTGTGGGCCCATGAGATCACCAGATAAAGTCATAGTCCACACATAAAGGATTGCTGAAAGCCTGTGATCAAGGGCTTGGATAGTAGATTTTTCTCCCTTTGTCCACCATATTATTATGAGGTTTTATAATGTAATATTAAAATGAGATATGGTAATGGGATAATGTAATTGGATAGTAAAAATGGGATATACATCTGAAATTACTGTATGTCTTATATCTCAACTACAAAATATCTGGAGAAACACCAATACAGCAGAAAATGTCTAGATATCAAGAAATAATATCTTTTCCACTCACACAAGAAAGGACAATTTACCTCATTACCTTTGACCCTATACCACACTTTTGACTTCCTAACCAAAACTAGAAAAGGTAACATTCCACCATATTTTCATCAGGTCTTTGCATGCTTGTTCCCTTTTTTAAAAACAGAAGATCACAGTTTTCAAAGACCCTCCGTACAGGTTCCTGAAGAAATGCTTGACATCTGTTGTCATCCGGGAAGGCAAATTCAGCTGACATTGAAATTTCACCTGTCCTGGTTAGTGACCGCTATCAAAACATGGAAAATGAAAAGGGCTGGCAAGGAGGAGAAGCAGAAGCCTGTAAGCCAGGAGAGGGAATCTGAAATAGTGCGCCATATGGAAAGCAGATGGAGTTCCTGAAAGCTCTGCAAGTAGGAATGAATGCAGATTTCATGACATCTACAGTATTGGTTCACTCTTCCTATACATGTGGACATGTGACTTTAACCTAATATATCCCAGAGGCC
The DNA here is from genome assembly GCF_903992535.2 of Arvicola amphibius. NCBI lineage: Eukaryota > Metazoa > Chordata > Mammalia > Rodentia > Cricetidae > Arvicola > Arvicola amphibius. The sequence goes on from NC_052055.2 coordinate 106,875,338, forward strand.
TCCCCATGCAGGCCTTGCTTCAGTGCACAGTTGTCTCTTTCCCATGCATAAAATCTTCATATTATTACGAAATCCTGTTGCTGTTTATTTTACTTTGGATTACATGTGTGTGGGTATGTATGCATGCATTCTGTATATGTTATTTTGCTCTTTGGGCAATAAAATAGGAAATACATTTTGGGAGACAGAAATCAATGTAGCGTTTAGTATCTATTTTTATAATGCTGGTACTGTAATGCCTACCTTAAAGCTTGAGAATCTAGATACAGTCCTGGTATTACCAAAGAGAAAACAAAATAAAAACATACATTCAGTGTGCATCATTATTTTAGAACATAATATTATAGTCTTATATATGTAAGTTTCCTTTTCCTGTTCATATATTGAATTTTTTATATCTACCAGGCATTACTAATTTGGGATGTAGTAGACATTTTGAGAAAGGAGCCTCGCTGGAAAAAGCAGGTCACAGAAAACAGCCTTTAAAGATAATACGTTACTCCTGAACCTGTTTTCCCACTCTGACACCCCTCCTCAACACTGGCCTACACTACCAAAGTATTATATATGAGCATGTGGAATCAAGCAACCAAGGACTGCACCCAAGGAAAACATGAACCCCAAATGACCTTCCATTTCTAAGCTATTCCTGTGAAGTATTTGATCATAGCAACAAGAACCAACTAGATCAGAGAGCAATTATTTTAGAATCTGGTTTTAATTTGTAGAAGTTAAGCAAAATTGTACGTGTATAAGAAACAAAAAATGAAGTTTTGGACATAACTTCTTTTGTAAAAGGTTTGCTTTATTTTTATCTTTTGTTTTTTCATTATTTTTCTTTTATTTTTGAGATTCTAATATATCATTGCTCCATTTTCTTTCCTCTCTCCAAACCCTCCCATACAAACTTCCTGGCTCTCTTTCAAATTCTTGAACACTTTATTTATTAATTATTGATGTGTACACATATACAAACACACACATACTGTATAGTATTACTTAAATGTTTTCAGTGCTGACCACTGGGTATTGGATAAAAAATTGGTGTGCTCTTCTCTGAAGGAGTATACATATTTCTTCCAATTTCAGCATTCTCTAGTTGCCTGTACTTCTTCAGTGAGACCTTATGGTTGTTGTCCCTTCTACTTTGGTACATCTATTGTTTCTATTGTTATTGTTTGGAATTTTATGGATTGTTTTATGCTTTTGTTCTGAGACAGGGACTCTCTATGATGTAGCTGTGGCTGTCTTGGAACTTGCTATGTAGGTAAGGCTGGCCTGACTCTTCCTCCAAGTGCTGGGATTAAAGTCATGTACTATCACACCTGACTTAGCATGTACACTGCTGTCATTGTTCTGCTTCTGTTTGCACAGTAATGCTGGTGAAACTTCATGGGTGCAGTCTCTGATATTACTAGGAGACATAGTCTTGCAACATATTCCCCAGTACTTGGATACTTTGGCCTTTACAATCTATCTGTTGTCTCCCCTGCAAAGTCCTCTGGGTGTCAGGGAGTTAGGTATTTAGGCTATTTTGTAGATGTATCTGTTGGGACTGCGCACCATGACTCTGCATTTCGATTAGTTGTGGTTTTCTGTAGTGGTCCCCGTCTGCTGAAAAGAGCAGTATCCTTGAAGGGACTAGAGTAATTATGAGCATAAGAACACATCTTTACTATGAAAGCAGTGCTAAGAGGAAAATTCACAGCAGTAAGTGCCCACTTAAAAAAAAAAAAAAACGGAGAAAGCACACATTGGAGACTTAACAGCACACCTGAAAGCTTTAGAAAAGAAAGAAGCAGACTCACCTAGGAGGAGCAGAAGACTGGAAATTGTCAAACTGAGGGCAGAAATCAACAAAATAGAAACACAGAAAACAATCCAAAGAATCAATGAAACAAAAAGCTGGTTCTTGGAGAAAATCAACAAGATTGACAAACCCCTAGCCAAACTAATCAAACGGCAGAGAGAGAACACACAAATTAATAAGATCAGAAATGAAAAAGGGGACATAACCACGGACACAGAGGAAATTCAAAGAATCATTAGATCTTACTACAAAAGCCTGTTTGCCACAAAATTGGAAAATCTAAAAGAAATGGACACTTTTTTAGATAAGTACCATGTACCAAAGTTAAACCAGGACCAGGTAAATGCTCTAAATAGTCCTGTTAGTTGCGAAGAATTGGAAACTGTTATCAGAAACCTCCCTACCAAAAAGAGCCCAGGACCTGATGGGTTCAATGCAGAATTCTACCAGAACTTCCAAGAAGACCTAATACCTATACTCCTTAAGGTATTTCATAATATAGAAACAGAACAGTCATTGCCACATCTTTAGAGTATAGATAGGGATTATGCCGGTTTGGTAAATTGACGACTCTTAAGTTCTCCAAGATTCACAGCTTCACTAGCCCTGGGTGAATTGACTAGGTTTTCAGTATCAGCCATGAGTTCCTTTTTAAAAGTGGATCTTAAGTTCAAATACAGAGCTTGTGGTTACCACCAAGGTATGTGTGCATCCACTATTGTACACATTGGTATGTGTACACAGTGATATGGTGGGACTCTTTGCTACCATGCCTTTGGAAACTTGCAGAGCACCTTCTGATGTCATGAAAGTTAGTCCTTAGGGAGGAGGTATTCAAGTCAGTTCTATATCAGGGGCCTCCAGGCCCCATGTCTACAGTGTTTGGTCCTATCAGCAGTAGAAACTTACCTTCCAAATCAAGAGGGGCAACTTAGGACCATCGAAATAACCAACATGCTTTGGACAGCTCTTGAACAATCCTGAACAACTCAAAAGAAGGATTCATGAGCTTTTTGCTAGAAGGTCGTTAGTTTAGAGAGAGCATTGTTAGTCAAGATAAGAAAGCTTTGTTTATACCACATATAGGTATTTATATTTGCATTATAAATTTTTAAGTAAGTAATAAATGTTATGATTACTTAAGACTTTTTCAGATATCCTTACTTTCTTTCTTGTTTCTCCAGCATCTTGAGCTGCATCATTAAAATCACTGATTTGAGCTCCTTGTGATTTTTGTTGACAAATGTAAGCAATCAGCGCTACTTATTTCCCTTCTCGAGCTGCTCTCCTTGTGTTCCAGAGGTTTCGTTGCATTGTACTTCCATATTTCACTCACTTCTGGGAAATTTGTTATTTCTTCCTTATTTTCTTCTCTGACCTATGCATCGTTCAGTAATGTACTATTTAATTTCCACGAGTTTGTATATTTGCTAGATCTTGGTTTGCTTTCAATTTTGCATTTTATTGTATTGTAGCCTTCTGGGGTACAAAGGACGATTCCAAGCCTTTGTTTTTTTGTATAGTTTCGCTTTGTGTCCCAGAATGCAGTCTGTTTTAGAAAACTTTCTATGTGCTGCTGAGTAGAATGTGTAGTTTTGCTGTCTGAATAGTCTATTCTGAAGATAGGGTTAAGTTGGATTGAGGTACGATGTCAATTAGTTCTATGTGTCTTTTGTTTATTTTCTTGTTCAGATTGCCTGCGTTGGAGAAAGTGTGGTATTGAAGTAAACTACTATCAGTGGATTGATAGTAATCTTATTGGATTAATTTGATAATTTGATTTAATTATTTGATTAAAATTAAATGATCATAAATTCAATTAAAATTATTTATTATTAATTATTACATTTAAATACAATAGTATTTTTTTTACTAAATTTGGCACCCCAGTTCAGTGAATATATGTTTAGGATAGTAACATCTTCTAGGCTAATTGTTCCCTTAATTACAATGACGTGTCCATAATTATCTCCTCTGATTTGCTTTTGCTGAAATCTACTTCGCCAGGCACGAGGATAGCAACACCTGCTTGTTTCCTGGTTTCGTTCTATTGGAGTCCTTTAGCCCATCCTGTTCCTCTCAGGTGTTATCTGTCTTTAAAGCTAAGCTGTGTTTCTTGTAGAAAGCAAACGGAGGGACGCTGTTTCTTCCTTCATTTATTTAGTCTGTGTTCATGAATGAAGAGTTTTGGCCATTGAATTTAGAGTTATTGAAATGTGTTTGTTAGTTGTGGTCATCACTGCTTGATTCTTCATGCTGTCTTTAGTGGTATTTTGTGATTTAATTATTATGACTGTATTTTTCTTTCCACAGTCTCTTTGTTATCTATGCTCATCTTCTCTTCAGCTGAAAATAGTGTTTCCTCTCTATTTTATTTTTGGGTTTATTGGATATAATTTTTTAGGCTGTTTATATCGTGAAAAGTTTTTTCTTTCTCTTTAGATTATAGTAGATGGTTTTGCTGAGTCTGTTATTCTAGGCTGTGTTTCATTCTCTTTGACCTGGAATACTTTGCCCAGGTGCCTTTAGACTTAAAGTTTCCGTGGAGAAGTCAGCTGTTATTCTGATATATTTTGCTTTATAAATGACTTATGCGGTTTTTTTTTGTTTGTTTGGTTGGTTTTTTTAGCTTTCAATATACTTTCTTTGCTGTGTATACTTAGTGTTTCCATTATGGCATGCCATAGGAATTTTCTTTTCTGATCTTGTCTATTTGGCATTCTCTGTGCTTCGTGTGTGTGTGTGTGTGTGTGTGTGTGTTTTCTTAGTTGTGGGAAATTTGCTTCTGTGATCTTGGTGAATATATGTTCTACATTATTGTCACTGACTTGGGATTTCTCTCCTTAATTTTATTGAGCTGTTTATATGTGTCTTTATTTTATTTTATCATGTTTATGATTTCTGTGTGGAGTTCATCTGGGGAGTTCTCTTCTCTTTGGCAAGCATTTCTTAAGGACTTGGAGGTTTTGAACAGATTACACAGTCTTGACATTTTATATTGTCCATAGTTTCAACAATGAGATCTGGGCTGCGGACTTTTTTTTTTTTTTTTGCTAGTTTTAAGTCTGATTGGAACAGAGCAGTTAGTGGGAAAACAGAGGGTATGTGGGTAAGTTGGGTCTAGAGGTTGGAAATAATACGGGTGGAATTAAGTCAGGTGGACAAAGGGCACTGGGCTGATGTACAGGATGTTCTTCTTGGCCCAAGCCTGGAGTGGGGGTAGGTCTGGCTGGTAGAAAATTTGGATGTAGTATAAGAAGGACCTGTACTGTAGGTTAAGCATTGATCTGGTAGCAGCCTATTCTATTATTGTTCAGGCAGGGGAAGCCAGACTAGGCTGGGCTCTAACTGTGGATCCAAAGCTAAATCTGACAGTGGATGAGGTTAGGTAGACTCACTGTGCTAGATTCTGGAGAAGGAGGCGGGCAGTCTGACTGTATGGAGAAATTGAATGAGGCATGGAAAGGACCTGTGAATGGTGACAGGTGTGGGGGTCCTGTCTGTGGTATTAGTTGGGTTTGCTAGACTAGACTGAGGGCACTAGTTGTGGGAACTGTACTAGATCTGACCAGTTTGGGGAAAGTCATGAACAGGAAGTTCAGGGAGACACACTGCAGTCAACTTTCAAACAGGAGGTTTGAGTAGGTCTGGCTGAAGACAGCTTCATGACAATACTTTTGATCATGTAGTTTTCATATACACTGTAGGAGTGATTTCTGTTTGTGCTCTGATTTATTTTCTGATTGCCTAGAGATGGAGAGGAAAATTGTTGACATTTGCAAACTATCTGCTCTACATAAGCACAGCTATGATGCATTGAATAGATAACTTTACTCTCTCGTATAATGGAAAAGTTGAAAAAAAATCGCTCCTCTTCCTGACAAAATATTGATGGTGATATTATGCAGCTCAAATGCTTTTGGATTTAATACCATGATATAATATACATTTACTGGGGCAGATACTATAAGACAAAACTCTTCTGGGAATATTGCTTCAAGTCACACTTGTAAGAAATGAGAATTGCATCTGCAATTTCACAGTGAGACTTTTTCTCAGTAGAATTACTGATTTCCATAAGCAAACTGAATGTAGGTGATGCCCACACTTAGAGAGTAACCCAAGTCATCGTTGACCTCTACTGTCTACTGTCTACTGTGTTCCTTTCTATCCCACACTCTAATAAGACTCTTTTCCTCTCTCATGTTTATTATCAACTTTTCTTTCCTTTAGTCCAGTTAACCACCCACCCCCAAAATCAAAGAGAAAGGAATCCACGAATTACCAGTGAAACTTCTGGTAAGTGGAGTTACCACAATTCAGGATTTACTTCAGTCAAGCATTGGGATTCTATGGTTTCTGCTGTAATGTTTCATCTCCCCCACCAACTTAATATTTTAATCTGTAACATTTTAGCTCTCAGGCAGATTTTAGTTTATAAAGACAGTGAGGCATCTCACAGCCATTATTTAATATAGTCCTTGCATTTAAAATAATATAATTGTTATGCATATTTATTTCTATGTGTTTTGTTGATGTATGTGTTCACACAAACCCGTAGATTCTTGAGGGTATATGTGTACATAGGCACCAATGCATTTGGTGTCCAGAGATTCAATGTCTGATGTCTTCGACCTTACTTATGGGTACAGGGTCTCTCACTGACCCTGGAACTCATGGACTAAGCTATGCTTACTAGCATTAAACTCTAGGGATCCTCATGTATCAAATTCAATGGTGTTAATATTATGGAAACATGGAACTATATACAACATTTACATGTATCTGAGAATACAAACTCAAGTCCTCATACTTCCCTGTTATGAAAATTATTGACTTATCCAACTCCTTATACATATCTTTAACATTCTTATAGAAACATTAAAAATAAGTTCAATTAATTTAATTATAGAATTAATAAATCAAAATGAAATTAATTTACCATTTAGTTTATGAAATTGTTATTAATAATGTTCTGTTCATTGCTTTGTTGCATTAAGCATTTAAAATTAGTCTTTTATTTCACACTGTGAGCACTTGAACTCAGAGAAACTACATTCTGACTGCTTAGTGTCTATGGTAGCATATCAGACAAGGAAGAGTAAGTGATTCAGTGAATCCCAAAGTTGTCACAAACTCTGAAATCTATTTCCATCAAATAGCCCAGCCCTTAGGGAGTCAGGAAGGCAGTCAAGGGATAAAAGGAATTGCAAAAGATAAAGCTTAAAGGTGGATGCTGTAACTTTAAGAATCACTTCATCACTTCAACATCAGGCCTTACATGCTAAGACCCTAGTTGCAGGTCTCAGTCTCACCTCCTTTCCTCCGTAGAACTTCCCTTCCCTACAGAGCTTAATTTGTATTGTTCCACAGCTCTTTTGAACATGACCACAAAATATTATTTTCTCTGTAACTGAATCAAATTCCCATGTTTATTGAGATTCCTACTGTGGTATTTTAAGCTATAATCCTGACTGCATAAACCCATCAAATGTTCCTCTTCAAATCTTGCATTGTCCTTCCTCTGAATGAAACTTAAAAAAATCAAGAAACAGGGAATCATGCAGAAGAGGGAAAAAGGATTGTAGAAGCCACTAGAGTCAAAAACACCACAATAAAACCAAGAGAACCAGCTGACTTGGGCTCATAGAGTTTTATGGAGACTAAACTGACAACCAGTGAGCATGCATGGGACTAACCTAGGCATTCTTCAGCTATGTTATAGTTGTGCAGCTTAGACCTCTTGAAGAACTCCTAAAAGTAGGAACAGGTGCTGCCTCTGACCCTTTTACTGGCATTTGGACCTTGCTTCACATGCTGGGTCACCTTGACAAGCCTTAATAGATGAGGAATTATTTATTCTTACTGTAAGTCCATATATAGTAGGAGCAGTGGGCTGCTTCCCACCATCTGGCTAGCTTTACCCAAAATAATTACACGGAAACTGTATTCTTTTAAACACTGCCTGGCCCATTAGTTTCAGCCTCTTCTTGGCTAACTCTCACATCTTGACTAACCCATATTTAGTAATCTGTGTAGCACCACGAGGTGGTGGCTTACCAGGAGGGATCTTAACCTGCATCCGACTCAGAGAGGAGAGGCATGGCGACTGCTCGAGGCGTCTGCCTCACTCTGCTTTCTATCTCCCACAATTCTGTTCTGTCTACTCTGCCTACCTAATTTTCTGTCCTATCAAAGGGACAAGGCAGTTTCTTTATTAACCAATGAAAGTAACACATGACAGATGATGACCCTCCTCCATCATCCATATGTGATGCTTTGTTTGTACTCATGGAAGACCTACCCTTTCCTAAATAGAAATGAAGAGGAGCAGATTGGGGGTTTGAAACAGAGTGGAATGGGGGAGAGAGTGGGAGGACAGAAAGGAGGGGAAACAGCAGCCAGAATGTTAAATAAATAAATAAATCTATCTTTTAAAATTGGAAAATCTAAATGAAATGTACAAATTTCTTGATAAGATATGACAAACCAATATCAAGATCAGCCAAATAATTTGTACAGAACTATGACCCTTAAGAACGTAGAAGCAGTTATTAACAGTCTCCCAACCGAGAAAGCCCAAGGTCAGATGGTTTCAGCACAAAATTCTACCAGACTTTCAAGGAAAAGCTAATACCAGCATTCCACAAAATAGAAACAGAAGGAACATTGATGAATTCTTTTTATGAGGTCACAGTTAACCTGATACCCAAACCACACAAAGGTTCAACAAAGAATGAGAATAGCATACCAAATTCCCTCATGAACACTGATGTAAAAATAAGCAACAAAATACTGGCAAACAGAATTTAGGAACACATCAAAAAGATCTTCCTCTATGATCAGGTGGGCTTCATCCCAGAGAATGCAGGGATGGTTTAACATAAGGAAATTTACTAATGTAATCCATCATATAAATAAACGGAAAGAAATAAAGCCACATGGTTATCTCATTAGATGCTGAAAAAGCATTTCACAATGTCCAACAGCACTTCATGATAAAAGTCTTGGAGAAATTAGGGGTACAAGGAACATACCTATACATATAAAAGCAATATACAGCAAGTGGACAGCCAACATCAAATTAAAAAGAGAAAAACTCAAAGCTATTGTACTAAAATCAGGAAGATAAGATTGACCACTTTCTCCATATCTATTCAGTGTAGTGCTTGAAGTTCTAACTAGAGCAATAGGACAACAATAGAAAATCAAGGGGATACAAATCAGAAAGGAAAAAGTCAAACTTTTGCTATTTGCAAATGACATGATAGCATGCATATGTGAATCCCAAAATTTTACTAGGGATCTCCTACAGATGACAAACACCTTCAGCAAAGTGGCTGGATACAAGATTAACTAAAAAAACTTATTAGTCCCTTATATACAAATGATAAAAGGACTGAAAAAGAAATCAGGGAAACAACACCCTTCATAATAACCACATAGATAGATAGATGATAGATAGATAGATAGATAGATAGATGATAGATAGATAGATAGATAGATAGATAGATAGATAGATAGAGATGATAGATAGGGAGATAGATAGATAAACACACACATACACAGATGCATAGATGATAGACACATAATATATGGAAAGACAATGTACTGATCTAGACATAAGTGACAGGGAGATACACACACACACACACACACACACACACACACACACACAGTGTAAGTACTTTGTGAGAAGAGAATCTTGATTATCTAGTTTGCCAGAGAAGACATTCCACATGTTATGGATTTATTTTTAGATTTTATAATATAATATATTATACATTGATTTTATATTTTATATTTATATAAAATATAATACATTTTATATTGATTTATATTTCTACCACTAAGAATACTATTCACTTTCTGTTCTCTCTTTTAAGTATATTGATCTCTTCATGTGTGTGCAAGCAAGAAGTGATCATATGTGGGTATGCATATGAAAGTGGGGGTTAGAAGTTGATGTCAGGTATCTTTCTCAATTGCTTTTTACAGTTTTATTTTTCTGGGGCAGACTTTCTCTAAACCTTGAGCTCATCAACTGGCTAAACTTACTGGCCAGCAATTATGTTTACCAAGCCCAGCCTCTTACATAATTGGCAGGAACTGATTGGGACTCAGGTTATCATGCTTGGCTGACAAGCACTTTCCAGACTGAACTATCTTATTTCCCTGTCTCCTCTTCTATATCTCCTCTTCCCCTACATATATCTATGTCTATATATCAGAGAGTTCTTTGATGTTAGAGAACTCTTTGTAGTCTTTGGTTTAGCAGAACTAAAATGAATCTTGCATATAATAACGTATCAAATGCTAATATCTTCTTAGATGTGTGTAGTGCTTTGAAGTTTAGAAAGTTTTAATTACATATATGAATATCTTTTGATCACTTTAAGTCTCCCCAAATCCTAGGAGACAGATACTCTTAACGATAATCAATGAGTCGAACTTCAATAAAATCCCATATTCTTTAGTGGGAGAGAAAGAGTTACTTATAGCAATAGCACACAACAAAGGTGTTTGCTATGTGTGAAAATCAAAGGTCAAGTTTGAATATCTTCCTTGATCACTTTCTAGATTATTTTTTAAGGAAGAGTCTCGCTGACACTGTACCTTATGGATTGACGAGGCTAAACTCTGAACATCAGGCATTGCCTGTCTCTGTTATACTCAATGCTGAAGTTACAGGCATGCCACTGTAACTGGATTTTACAAGGGCCCTGGGAATCCAAACTCATATCCTAAGTAAGCACTTCACGGATTGAAGTATAGTTTTTGTTCTGCCTTGTATACCTTCAAACCCACCACATCTGATATTGCAGTTAATACTGTTTATTTTACATACAGGAAGCCACTGGTCATGATTCATGTGTTTTCCCTCTCATTGTTCCTGAAAACATCTGTTTTCAATGCTCACCTATTATTATCTTTGGACATCTGCATGACACTTTATTGTTTAACCCCACACAGTACTGTCATCGAGGCAAGCATGCAATCCTTTCCTCATAGTCCCTAGCTCATTTCTCTTTTTTATGGGTCTTCTCTCTCTCTCTCTCTGTGTGTGTGTGTGTGTGTGTGTGTGTGTGTGTGTGTGTGTGTGTGATACTAAGTTGAGGTAACTAGTTCAACTTTCAAACCCTGCCTACAGAACACATTTTCATAGTCATGCAATCACTTTGCTATGAAACAGATAGATGCCATAACTGATAAAAGCTATTTTAAACTGCTGTATTGACATCCATATCACATGAAAATGCATTTTATCGTTCACATTTTCACATGTAAAATGTTTCTTTCACCACAAATATTCCTTGATTAAAAAAAAACTGAAGATTTTTTTGAGTCATACTACCTACAAAAGGAACACAGTTTGCAGTGGACCATAAGGCCTTCTCACTCAGGAACTTTCTTTCTTCTTCACTCCCTTCATTTGTTTGTTTGTTCCTTCCTTCCCGCCTATCTTCCTTTCTCCATATCTACCCTTTTTCTCTTTCTTTAGGTTTATTTAATAAGTCATCTTTTAAAACTGATCTTGCAATATTTACCATTATTTACAACATTACTAATACCTAATAATAGAGAAAATTAAACAAAGATCAAAGAAATAATCTGGAGAAAAATTTTAGTGTATGTATTCATTTCCCTGGGGACTACAGATATACATACTGGCATATACATCAATATAGAGATCTGCCTATACACACACATATAGTTATTCAGTGTGGATACCAAAGTCAATGGGAAATTAAACAAGCACACTTGTCTTTAAAAGCATCTATTTGAGGAACAATCATTTTTGTTTTCAAAAGCTCAATTGGACGAAATTCAGCAAGGAATTTCATTCTCAAAATGTTTTTAGACTTTAAACACCCACAGAGAACATTCACAGACCCTTTAAATCAGACGGAATGGGAATGTTCTGTCATATCTGGACCTAACGTTACAGAAACCTCTCATATTTATGGGAGTCGCAATAAAATCAGTAATGTGGGTAACTTCATTTAAGTGTCTACTTTGGTATTTTATCTTGGCCTGGGGTAGGTTTCGAAATTAATGCGGTTATTAAAGTCCATTATATTGTGTCCGCAGCAACAGTCATCTTTCCAGCAATCATCACCTCCGAATGATGCAGAGAGGTATAAACGTCAGTGCCCATTGCTGCATCTCTATACACACTTGTAAATGGGCACTGAAATGGGCCATCTTTCTTCCAGCAATAATTAAGGCATGTAGGGTCGTCATACAGTAGATAGTGTTGATATTTGTAAGCTAATAATGCTTTTCAAATGCTGACATAGCAGGAAAGAAAAATGACTATGTTTATGGCTCTTTTCCAACTGAATTTTAGAAATGTATTTAATACTTCACAAAGTGTAGTCTTCACAGTTCCCCTCACATGTGTGCGTTTCCCGCACATTCTGACATCTTTGCTTGAAGTAAATCAAGTCCCAGATTTGGGGAGCACATCTTGACTATATGAGTACTTAAATACTATTTATGTATGTATTGTCTGTCAATGCTTGAAAAAAAAAGAAAATAAATCCAATGGTTTAGAATTACTCATAGGAAATTAAGTCTTACTTAGCTTTATAAATTATAAACTGTTAAATCCTATTTTCACAGATGCAAATGCTCAGTTAGGGGATTTCACAAAGGTGGCCAACAGTTGAGCTGGCTTTTAACTTAAATCATTCATTACACACAGATTCTTGAAATAATGCTTAAGATGGAAACCTACTGTCTCAGCCTTGACATGTGAATTATTTCAGGCTTCAAAATGAAACTTGTATACATGTGGTTACATGCAAAATCATTAAGAGAATGATAAAATCTAAGAGATATTAATGGCTAATGATTAATTTTCAAATTTAAAAAATGACTTTTCTTTAAAAATTAACTTAAAAATGAAGGAATTAAATTCAACCCCTCCCTTTTATACAAAAGAAATCAGTATTGGAGATGTAGCTGTCATCTAGCCTGTGGATCGTGAACCCACAAGGGTCGCATATCAGATATCCTGCATATCTTATATTTACATTATGACTTATAAAATGCAAAATTACTGTTGTGAAGTAGCAACAAAATAACCTTATGGTTGGGGGTCACCACAACATGAAGGACAATATTAAAGGGTCATAGCACTAGGAAGTTTGAGAACTACCAACATAGCTAGTAATTAAGCCTATTTAAAGTTCCTTTCCCAGTTTTTAAAAGTCAATCTTACGACGCTGCTTGACTTTATCATTATGTGATCATATATTTGCAATCAGTTTAATGAGACATAAGCTTAATATACAAGTATAAATTAATAACTCCAAATTTATATAAATAGATATAAATGTTAAATTTAAACCATTCTAATATTTTTATATTGAAGAGTATTAATTAGGTTTATTGTTTGTTTATGCAATCTACATTAAATATATGTATTTATGTTCTTTCATTATTCAAACACACAGACTATCATGAGATTTTTGTTCTATAGTAGTAGTGAAATTATATCATGTGTTAACATAATAAGACAATAGTTTATCTTCAATAATAGTTCTATTTCAATTTTATTCTCTTTACATTGACTTATTTGTTGTGTGCTTGAATGTGTGTGGAAACGTTCCTTATTACAGATCAGAAAGAACTTGAAACAACTCTTCTTCCTTCCTTCACTATGTGACTTCTGGGGTCAACTTCAGGGCATCTGGCTTGGCAGCACACTCTTACTCACTGAGTCATCCCTCTGGCCTAATTTTGTTTTTCTGTCGTGTATATGTAATTACTTTGCTGACAGAAAACGCTCACAAAGGAAGTACTAGGTTGAATCTCCACTGCAGTTCAGCTGCTGCAACAGTGGATGCCCGATTACCCTAGATTCAGAGACAGGATCAAACTCCGTGCTCCATAGAGAGCGTAATACCACCGTAGGCTACATAGTGAGATCCTGTCTCAGGTGCAATATCAGACATATTCCGATGTTAACGTGTACATTGTCCCTAAATTTTTACATTCTAATGTGAGCTTTCTAGACTATGAACTAAGCCAGCTAATTAGACATGCCTGTAGAATAATAATAAAAACGTATTCATCCCTTCTCATTTCTTAAAATGAAATCCGTGCTAGCAATAATATTCTTGTGTGATGGCATTTGAATTCTTACAGCCTAAAATGTGTTCAGATTTGGAGATTGTTTCATAAAATTATGACTACTCTGAATTCTCAGTCTTTTACTTAAACATATATTCGCCCACTAATTCCTGAAATGTGATCATATAAGAGGTTTTAAAGAGTTGTTAAAATATATTTTATTCATGTTCTTAAGCACTGGGTCATCTTGTTCTTGATAAATGAGGTTTGGTTAGTGTGTTTTATATTGTGTGAGGATATGTAATGCCATAATTTTTTTTCTAAATGAAAGCAATTATCTCACTGCTGTCTTGTTGCTACAATGCTATTCCCTTCCTGAAAGCACCACTAGCTCTCTGCTGACAATATTCACTGTGTATCTTGTTGGGTTGGGTTGGGTTGGGTGGCAGGAATTACAGTGTGTGGATACCATGCTCTAGGCAGTGGTAGAGTGAATCTAGTTTCAGCTCAAACCCTTCCTGTGCTGGAACAACTTAGCCTTGAAAGTATTCACATCTACATCTTCCCATCCATTAAGCTGAATGCCTTTCTCTCTGCGATACAAAAGAAATAAGAACTAAGGCAAATAGAGAAGGCATATTTTCCTACGTGGTGTTCTGTGCTCCATCTTCTAGGAGATTGATGGAGGACTCCCATTGGCTAATAAAGAAACTGCCTGGCCCATTTGATTGGCCAGCCCTTAGGTGGGCGGAGTAGAAAATACAGGAAGAAGGAAGTGAGGTAGATGGCTCAGTCAGATGCTATGCCTCTCCTAAGTTAGACAGACCACCGTGCCTCTCCTCAGAGAGATGCCAGATGCAATGAAGCTCCAGCCCAAGATGGATGCACGCTAGAATCTACCTGGTAAGGCACCACTTTGTGGTGCTGCACAGATTATTAGATATGGGTTAGTCAAGATGTGAGTAAGAGCCTGAAAATAATGGGCCAGGCAGTGTTTAAAAGAATACAATTTGTGTGTTGATATTTCGGAGTATAAGCTAGCCGGTGGCCGGGAGCAGGGTGGCAGGAACAAGGTCCGCAGCTCATCACTACAGGAGATGTGTTGCTGTGGTTAGTTCTTCTGGTCCCAATATAATCTACGCTTAGGTGCTGCCCATGTAGATACCTGAGGCTGATATAGTTGCAAAAAAAAAAAAAAGCTGATTCAATGCCTCTTTAGTCTCCTCAGTTGTTTTCATGCCACATGCCATGGCCATGGGGACCGGGTTATCTCCTTAGCATCACCTACAGTTGCCTCCTCCTCCTTTTCTCTAAAACCAGAACAGCACATATCCCTGCGCTGAAATGCAACTGTAGGGTCCCTTACCTCATGGAGATGAAACTTCTCAAGAACAGAAGTATAATAGTGAGGCTGGAGAGATGGGCCCGTGGTCAACATTTCTTAGTTCAATTAAGCAATTTTAATTTTCAGCATCCACAGAAGGCAGCTCACTATTGTCTGTAACTCTGGCCTCAGGAGTAGCCAAAGACTATGTCCTCTGAAGACATCCTCATTCACATTCGGATTCCTATACCTAGACACACATACACATTATTAAAAATAATAACAGTTTTAAAAATGTTTTGATTTTTGCTTCATTCATTTTAAAGGCTCTTTAGAAGCCAAATGATCCAACATATGTAAGAACAGTTTTCACTTTATACATTTCTTATTTTAAATTATCCACATATTAATGTAAATTAATAATAAGTGTAAAATAAACTTATTTTAGGTGTCACATCTTGTCCTGTCCCTTCCTATTGAAGCTCTTCTGCATTCCCGGGTTATCATCAGCTGAGCAGCTCTGCTCCATCACACTGTCTCTTCCACAATGGACCAAAAACTGCGATACTGTAAACCGACCTAAGTATATCCTCTGTTGGTTTATATCACTCATTCTGCTTCTGTGGTGAGACAGAGAGTTGACACATACATAGCATAAGGTTATAGGGGAGTTCCCTATGCTGCTGAAATTATAGTTGAAAGAATAAGACAATAAGCAAAGACAATAAACTTTAGCCTGACTTCTTGCACTGACAATATTTATAAGGCAAAAGGGACACGAGAACATAAACTAGATCCTCACAGATGCTTGGAAACATGCTTTTTTTGGGAACTCAAACAGTAGTTAATGCGTTCTAGGTTTGGGGGATGACATTTAACTTTTCATCTTTACATGGGACACAATCTTAAAATTTCCCATTTATAATAAGGAGTCAAAAAGAATTTCCTCAAAGGGTTTTTGTAATGACGAAGTTAAATAAGGTAATGCCTATGCCGAGTGAGACCTGCCTGGCATCCTCTCTTCACTCGGTAATTGTTAACCTGTACTCTCTGTAGTGTGGGAAGGGGAGTAGAAAAAGAATATGAAACTTGGATAAAGAACTAACATGAGAACTGAGCAATAATGTCAGCCTAGGTAAAGTACTTGAGAATTTTTTTAATATTACTTTTCTCACTTGCAACATAAAATACCTCTGTGACTATCCTTATTTCCTGTGACTGTTGGTGCAGTTGCCAGAAACTAGCAGGTTAATTATTTAGTGGAAACATATTCCAGCATCCACAGGTCAGAAATCGAGCAGCTGTGTTCTATGCGCTTCACAGGGTCTTCCTGGAATTCCCGTTAGGTTCTGTTGGATCTTGTTCTTAGTTCTTAGTAGACTCACTAGGGACAGAACTGCCTTCAAGTCTATCCTAGTCATGAAAAGAAGTCCCTTCCTTGTGGGCGACTGAGAACTTGGCTTATTAATGGAGGTTACACTCAGAAATCACTCTCACACTTTACCACCTGATTTCCATACAATTCAAGGGGACCAGAAGGCTCTCTTTTGTCTGTCTGTTATCTGCTAAGGTAGCATTTTAGATGAGCCCCTCCAATCACGGTGACATGGCATCATTTTGATTTACAATGAGAGACAATCATCTAAAGACACGTTATAGCAGAAATCAGAGTACTCGGAGCTTTACAGATGACCAGGGACCAGAAATTGTTGATCATCTGTGATGAATTAATAGCAGTAAATACATGAGTCATAGAGTAATGACCAAAATCATCAAGAAAATGGTTAAAGTTTCAGAAGGGATTTCTCAGAGGTTTGGAGTCCTAGAGTTCACATGTGGAAACTCATGTCTCCCATGAAAGGAAAGAAAGAGCAATCGTTTTCAGTAAAGGAAGAAATGGAGCTTTAGAGCTGATCTATAAACTTGACCTATAAACTCAAGCCAGTGAAGGCTGGGACAGGTAGAAGTGGAAGATGGAAACAAGCTGCCGAAGTGTGTAAGTCAGAGATGCTATCATCAAGGTACTAGAGCAGAGAGAAACATAAATGTATAAAGTTGCATTCTAGCATCCAAACTGACATGTTTATTCTGAATAAATGTCAAACTGGTGGGGAATCCTAGCCTCCAGGAAACCAGGACAGCATGTATTGTCAACCTTAAGAATGAGAAAAGTGTATGAGCCTTAAGAAGAAATGACATTTTAATGATATGGAAAAATCACCTAGAAAGGCAGAGGAATAAAATAGAAATGCAAGAAAAAAAATGACTTCTATCATAGATGGTGGTAAAAGAAGGGGAGAAGTGATGGGGAGGAGAAGCCATGGAAGTGTGAGGCAAGGAGCACAAGATAGAGATGTTGGCCCGAGCATCCTGTCAGGGTTTAAAGACATTAAGTATATTTGCAGGGGTGTGCCCTCTCTGCTATTTTATCCCCCATATGGGCACATTTTCCAGTACATCATGTGTTTTCTTGAGTACTTTGTGAACTCCTTAAACATAAGTCATGGACAAGTTCCCAACGTTGAATCTCCTGACATAAAGACAGTGTGTGGATCAATAATAGACCACTAAAAGTGATGTTTTAAGTGACTTAGAAAAAGCATACACAAACATGGTCTCTGATAAACTTATGGGCAATAAGAGTATAGGCTATGGGAATGTATACATTTTCTGAGATGTAACAACCAAAAGTGTGTTCACCCTGATAGAAAGCATGAAGGAAATGACTCCAATGCAGCCTAACTTGGCGAATCAATGAGCTTACAGAGAGTTCTTGAAGGAATATAGAAAACCCAAAGGCAGCTTTAGCAGGGGAGCCAATCACAGCATGGTGTCCTGCATTACTGTAACACCTGTATACATTTTAGAACACTGCCTCCGAATGCATCCCTCTGTCATTGATTATTTACTGTTTTTATCTGATCTTGGGGAAAGGACTCATGCACCTTGCAGTGTTTTCATATTTTTTCTTACCTTCCTGGGCCTGTGAGCCCTCCTTTCTCTGGGAGGCATAATAAAGCTACCCAAAAGGTAATGAGAAATGTTTGGTGCCTGAAGTAGCCTACAATAGATGGATAAAGTAGCTTTGCGATTCCTAAATGTGTAATAAATAGATATTAGGCACCAACAAAATGAAGAAGAAAATGCTAGCGCATCACAAAGCAGCTTATTATTTTTAAGTTAATTTTTTTAAAAAAAATTAATTGCCATTTTGATTTTGCTTCTAAGCACAAACTGTTTAAAAAAAACCAACTTATATTAAAGGCCTAATTTTACATTCACTTTGAGACATCTCTCTTTATCCAAACCAGAAAGCAGTGACCCCAGAATAATTCCTCCGAAGTTGTCAAATTTTTATAATGCAAAAAGGGGGGGCATTAAAAGGACAAAAACTTACATATTTCCCATCCAAATGTTTTAACAGATATGATTTTATAATTAAAGTGTGTTTGCTGGAAAACTGACACTTGCCAAATTAAAAAAAAAAAAAAAAAAAAAAAAAAAAAAAAAAAAGACCAGCATCCAGGTCTAAATCTATCCACGGTGATAAGACTCAGAGGACTGAAAGAAAAAAGAAAACAGAGCAGAAATGAATGGTGAATGTAAAGTCAGCAGTCACCTAAACAACAATCAGAGGAATTTTGCTGAAGAGGACAATCCACAATAGTGTAGCAGTTTCCAGCCAATCTACTATGACATGAAATGGCCAGGTTTCCTTTTCTGCACACGTGTCTTCTTTCATTCGTTTATAATAGTAGTGGATTTGGGGAACAAGACACATCTCTGCCCCATGGTGTTTGCATCCTTGCAGGGGAGAAATAAACAGAGAAGATAATGTCTTAAAGGAGCCAATGCCATGCAAAGAATAAATCACGAAACTTTTCATCGGAGACATTTGACAGCAGAAAGAACGCCTCTGTCTGCGCAGTGGAGTATGAGGCAGATTGGCAGGCCAAGTACAAAATGTTAAATATGGTTTAGAAAAATGCCTGACTCCCAGAAAAGTCTCTCGAAGACTCAGCATTTTCTAAGAGAGGTACTTATGTATATTTTAACGACCTGTTAATGCCATAAATGCATGCTTTTTATGGTTTTAATTACAGAGTAAATTTCCTAATGTTATAAAGTCCTAAATGGCTATTGAGAGAAAAAAATCCTCCTGCTAGTTGGATGGTATTAAGACAATACACAGATTGGCTCTTAATGCGTTCTGTGCAAACTGCATTACTTGACTACTTACCATCCTGAGGCAACTTGACATGGAAATGAAATTAACTGAAAGGGGATTTAATCCTTTCCTTTGCCCCAGCTACACGGATGTGAGCTAATGAGTCTGATGGAACAGGAGGGCTGTGTGAGAAAACTATTTAAATGAGAAAGATGTGAGGATGCTTCCCAGCTTCTCTTCAGGGGGTCAGGCAAAGTAGGGCAAGACGGTGATGGGAAACCCATCTTGGCACTTCTGGTTAATCAGAACAAGGGGCCAAAAGTGTCAGTTGTCCTAGCCACCTATTCTAGGAATAAAGGGTCTTGGAGCTGAAGAGATGGTTCAGCAGTTAAGAGCACTTGTTTCTCTTGTAGAGGACCATGGTTCAGTTCTGAGAACCCATGTGTTAGCTCACAACTTCCTGTAACTACGAGCCCCGGGGATCAGATACTCTCTTCTGACATCCACAGGCAAAAGGCTCGCATGTAGTGTACATACATATATTCAGGAAAACACTCATGTGTGTAAAGAAAAATGTAAAAATCAAAAAAAATTAAAGACATATCAATATTTTAAAAATGGTCATCAGGACTAGCAGGGGCATATGAAAGAATTGGAGTGCTTTACTGTGCTTTGCGGGGAAGACATATTTCAAAACTTTATGCCATTCTATTCATAGCCTTTATCAAACCTCTCCCAGCCTTGGTGGGAGTTGGAGAAAAACTAATAAATTCTACTTCCTTTTGGAATAAGAATCCCTGTAATTTATTTGAATATTTATTCATACGGTCGAATCCTTAGAGATAACGTAGCTACACTACGTTATCTGATTCTGCGGAAATGCGCTTTACAGAATGCCAACTGCTAGGTATCATTTAAGATTCAAATGATAGTGAGACATAAAGGTGGAGGTGATGGGGCCCAGTGGGCGTGTCACCATGTGGCAGGGACACAGCTAGAATGCCAACTCATCCACTACGATGAAGGACTCTTCCATACTCCTGTCTCTCACTTATTTGATTTTTAAATCACTGTATTATCTTCCTATCTTCCAAGTATAAGAATTTTTCTCATTGTAACCTGAGGTCCTTAAAAGTAAAACCCTTTGCCAAGTTATGTCCTCAAGTCTTTTTGCTGCTCAGTTTCAACCCATGACACTCATCATAAACGTCCAGTTGCTCGGGTCACGGGAGCCATTTTCTCGGTAAACACTCATGCTATCGGCTCTAAACAAATCAAAGTCTATCGGTGGCTTTTATGTATCCAGCATAAATGCTATATGAATTTCTATTTTTAACATACTTGAGTGACACGCATGTCAGAGACCAGCTTACTTTTCACTTTTAGTCAGTGATACTCAGCTGAGCTTGTATGATGCGTGTGCTGGAGTATGCTGTGGTAAGATACATAATGAATAAGGTATTAAGCTTCCATCATTTGAGTGTGGAATTACCCACCAAGGCTCATGCATTAGCACCCTCATCACTAGGTTCATGACTTTGAGGCCTGACCTGCAATTAACATTTATCGTTTGGTATTGCTCTAAAGTTCAAAGATATTACCACTTAAGAACGAATTCTGTCTTTCAGCTATCGTAGTATTATAGCCTTCCAATGGACTGATTTGAATACTTGAACTTGGTGGAACCTAGGGCGATCATTCAAACTCCGAAAGGGTAACCATTACTTCAGCATACAGACCTCACTCCGCATACCACACCCCACTGCAACTGGGCATCCATTATTCAAATCATATCCCGTGCCACTCAGAGGAAAATCCATAAGGGTAGCTTTAGGCTGATTTTCTTAATACATGAGCTCATATCCAAAAAAATGTATTTGAAACTGGTTTAATAATAAATATCTAAGATGAGAGTTTTTTCAAACAGAATGTTGCCTGGTTTGTAATGATTCTACATGTTCTGTTAAATCTTAAATAACACTTGGCTATACTTAAGCAAAGGAAATAATTCTATGTTTAAGTATAAGAAAAATTATAGATAGAATAGCCTCAACTAGTGTTCTCAAATAACATTTTACTTTTCAAACACATACTTATATGGATGTAATATATGTATACCTATATACATAAATAACAAATTAAACCTAACAGTAACTTTTTGTATTCTTAGGAGATCTCTAGGGAATGCTTATATTGTATTCAATTATAGTTAAGTGCATTATGTACAGCAATAGCAATTATGCTGGATGCAGACAGGCACTCACTCTTCCTAGAGGGATGTTTTGAACATTTTGAATATTTACATGGTTTGCCTTTCTGTGAGAATAGCAAACAATACCTAAATTATAAAACTATGGGTTGCATTAAAAATAAATGGGACTCCTCCGTAAATTTTAACTCTAAAAGCCAGAAATCATTTATCTTCTTAGTAGCAAATTTTGCTTCATAATCTAAAAGCTGTGTCGTCTATTTTTACTTGATACGTTAGATTTGATAGATAGCTGTCATCTCTCTCAAATGATTTTGAACTTATAGTCCTGAAACTGCCTGATTAGCAAGCCTGACTAGGTACAAAAGGTGGATAGGGAAGGGAAGCTGTGGTGTCTAAATGAGAAATGTGTCTCTGTTTGCTGCTGCCACACCCCTGGATGCAACTTTAGAGCCTGAATAGCTGCTGTACTGATGGCAATAGATTATGACCGTGATCTTGGAAACCAATAAAATCTGTCCTTTTCCCTAATAGCCTTAGAGGTCCTGGCTAGAGTTCCTAGCTATATTCTCTCTGTCCTCACTTACCCTCAATTATTATTCTGGTGGTAAGCATAAACAAAGATCAGAGTCACCTACTTGGCGTGACTCCTAGCTGAGCCTTGGTGAGTTCATGTTTCCCTAGCTAGAGAGCAAAGTTAGCTCTTATGCCATTAGAGTACTACACATTTCATACTTCTACATCCTTTAGTAAAACAAAGATCTTCACCTTACAGTTAAGGCAAGTTCTACCTCATTTGTAGATATACAACTAGAATCGTAAAATCTCCCCCAATATGGTCTGGGGGGGGGGACTTAAAACACTTGGAGGGACTACAGATAGGTAAAGGACAGCTACATAGGTCATGTATACAGCGTTTGTGATTGTTACTGCTCATGCCTTTCCAGATAGTTGTTACATACAAAAGACTCTAACTAAAAAGGAAATTATAAGTTTGTCTTCACTATTAACTGACTTTTTAAGTAATTGGCAAGTTTCCCTTAAATAAGATCTAAAATACAGTCAAACTGAATTGGTTTATTTGCATTGCTTGAATACAAGAGAATAAAGCACACCAAAATGAGAAGGAAGAATGAGTTCAAAATGAAGAGATAGGTAATGCTTCAACTGTTCTGTGAGAAAGGTGATTATATCTACAGAAACATTAAAAATACCGCCCCGTCTTCCTTTTCCTCTCCCCTTCTCTTTCATTACTCTCAGACGTTTTTTAACAACAACAAAAAAATTAAAAAGGACAGTGTAAGGTGAGCTCCCATTCTTCCGTTAAGAGCTGGGTAATGAATTTATCATGTTACTGAATTCTAAAACAAATACAGAATATGAATTTAAGGAGTTATTCAGGACTAGGAGGATGGCTCAGCAGTTTAGAGTACTTGCGTATCTTGCAGAGGACCCAAATTCAGTTCCCAGCACTCAAGTTGACAGCTCACAACCACCTGTCATTGCAGTTCTATTGCCCCCTACTGGCCTGCTCAGGCCTCTGCACATATACACTGCACACAATGGCATCCTATCTCTCTCCTGCTCGTTTTCTCTCTCTCTTACACACACATACTCCCCCCCCACACACACACAAAATAAGAAATAAACAAAACCTTCAAAAGAAATATTTTTCTGATATCACCATAAAACAAACATCTCTGAGTATTTTCTACATATCATGAGGTGAATACCAGATGAAATGTTTTTCATTTTAAAAAAATGTTTTGGTGATTTATAAATTATGTACATTCTGCAATACAATCCAATTGAATACAATAATTGAGTATAAAACTAATTGATTGTCTGTCTGAATATTGACTCTATGAAGGAATCTACAATATCATACCTCCTTTTCTATTTTTTATATTCATTTCAGATATCAAACTCTGAGGATTAACCAAAATATCTGACCAAATAAAAGATCTTAAACATCATATGTTGTAAATGTAATATTAATAAGTGCCCATTTGGTGTGATTTAGTAACTTAGGAGATAAATTTAAAAAGTATTAGCATTACAAAGATGGAAAATTCTATTGATAAGAAATTATAAAAAGGGAAGCAATCACTGTTATGTAGAATAACAGTGGTTATTTGGTTTCAGTCAAAGGAACAAGTTTCAGATTGATTTGTACTTAATCTGTCTCTTTAGTTCGACAGGAAAGGCTAACAACCAACAAGAGTAATTAATGTATGCATTTTAGAACTACATTGGAATTCTAGTTGCCCTAGTTAATTTTAACTCTAGAACTAATTCACCCAAAGGTAGCAATTGTCAGCTACCTTTTTGGGTTTTGGGGGCACCTTTAACAAGCCTCTATCTCCAACAATATTTATGTTACAATTCATTACAATAAAAATTACAGTTATGAAGTAGCAATGAAAATAATTTTATGGTTGAGGGCCACCATAACATGAGGAATTGTGGTGTTGGACTGTATTAAAATATTGTAGCATCGGGAAGATTGAGAACCACTGCTCTAGATCATCTGAGAGGAGAAGCATCAATTAAGGAATTGTTTTTTAATAAGCTGGCCTTTGGGTATGTCTTGATTGGTACTGGATGTGGGAAGGCCCATCCCACTGTGAAGGTACCACCCCTATCCAGGTGATCCTGAACTTCATAAGAAAGTTAGCCGAGTATAGTCAGGGCTGGGAGTCCCCAAGCCTAGTGCTGGCCAGAAGTATGAGAACACAATGTCATTTATGGTTGGCGTCTTCAGGTATTTCCTCTTCTGTTTGATTTCTAGATGACCATCCTCTTGGGTCTTCAAATGGTTCTCTTTATTTCTATGTTTTTTTTTTAATTGACCACACATACCAAATTAGGGCCCCGCTGTGAGAATTTTTTCTCTTAACTATTTGTATACTTAGTTTTAAATATAGAAACATTCTGCTTAGTGGTGGCTAAGACTCCAATAGGGTGATCTGGGGACTGAAGCCTATGGACAGATTTTTCTTTTGAGTTCACAAAAAAGACACGGAGAATGATTATTAATGATAAAAGTTTGGCCTGTAGCTTAAGCTTATCCCAATAGCTCTTATAACTTAAATTAACTCATTTATGTTAATATATGTATAGGCTCCTGACTTTTACCTCTCTTCCATCTGATACCTCCTGTTTCCTCTCCCTGTCCTCTGATGTATCTCCTCTTCTTAATTCATCTCCTCTCCCCTTCTCTCTCTGCCCGGAAGTCTGTCTAATCTCTTACTGCCAAGCTATTGGCCATTCAACTCTTTATTAAACAAATCGGAAGGTGCCACGGCAAAGATTACCAACCTGTAAAGCATCATATATCTCCTTCCTTTCTTCTGTGTCAGATTTCATAGTACGAATAAGATGCATAGTAATCATAACAAAACGGTCCACATAGTTTTTTATGCATACAGATAGATCATGTCATTTCTGCTCAGATTTTGAGTGATATGAAAAGATGATAGGTTCTCCTCTACAGCCCATGAATTATTAATTTTAATGTGAAAAATATAAGTGCGTTATTATTTACCAACATACACCACATGGTCCCTTAAAGGCTATTGGCTGAAGGAGTTCCCACAGCATCTTTACCCATAAGTTTTAGTACAAGGATTCTGAAAATTTCTTTGCAAGTTTTTAATGAAATTTTATACAAAACAAACTGTTGAAATAAACTGCTCTGATTTTAATTTTAAAGGGAAAAGTTATATAAAAGTTTACACAAATAGGAATTGTTTCCCAAAGCAGGTGCAAGAACAGGACCCTTAAATAAGTTCACGAAGTGGAAAATCCACAAATACTAATGTCATGGTTGTGAGAAAACAGCCTTGAGAGCCAAATCGGTAATTATGTTCTCACGCAGCCTCTAGGGTAGGCAAGCGCCAATTTTCGTGTGCAATCATCTATCCCAATGTGCAGTGCTTAACCATGTGTAAATGTTTGCTAGGGGTGACTTTTGCTATCCCCCCCCCCTCTCTCCACACACACATACACACCAGCACGCACACACACACACACACACACACACACACACACACACACACACACCACACAAATCCTTTTTCTAATCCATAGGAAATTCTCTCTGAATGCTCTGCCAGCCATGTGCACAATAAGAGGACACAACTGTAGTATCAGGAGCAAAACTAGAGACTGACAAAGAAACAGCAGCTACTGGTAATATTAGCTTAGACAAAGACATTGCTAAAGTGCCCTCAATGAGAATTCTTTAACTCATTAGGGAAGTGCTGCCTTCAGACAACCAAGCTGAATTGTATTAAGATTTGTTTTACTTTTTAATTCTCTCCCTCTCTCTGTCTTGCCCTCCTCCTTTTTTCCCCAGTCCTACCCCACTCTCTGCATGTGTTTCTTGGTCTGTCTGTGTGTGAGTTTGTGCATCTGAGTGCAGATGCCTTTGGAATAGAGAGTTGTTTTAACTCCCTTAGAGCTGGAGTTACAGGAGTTTGTGAGACACCTGGCTTGGCTGCTGGGAACCAAATCCAGCTCCCTTGGAAGAGAAGCAAGTGTTCCTTATTGTCGAGCCACCTCTGTAGCTCCTAAACTGAATTTTGAAGATAACCTTTTTGGACTGGAGGTAGTTTAGCAGTTTGTTAGGACAATACCATACTAAACATGAGTCAATATGACAAGGCAAGTGCCTCTGTTCAGCATCACTAGGAGGACCTGAGGATGCTTAAGCTTAAATTAGAGCAAACGACTTAAAACCTGGGAGACACGGAAAAAGATGTTAAAATTCCTGTTATCACTGTTAGTGCCAGCAGCAATATTTTATTAAATCTAAAAAAAGGATGTTTTTTAAAGTACTTGCTTCACCTCCTAAAAGTTTAGAAATGCATGGGTAAAGGAAAAATGATCGTTTTGTATCATTTTAAATATAAAAATCACAAGATGGACACAGATTGCCTGGAAGAAATACAATGTCTTCCATCCGTTTGGAAATAAAGCTTCTCTTACTCATGAATCATGTTTTGTGGTATGTAAACAGGTGGTGCCCTGAAGTACATCTGTGCAATAAAATAAGTCTATTGATTTGCCTCCTAGAAGAAGAGTTCCATGTAGAGCTGTTAGTATTTTAGGGTTTCGAGGAGGGAGATCTGCAGAAGACAATAACACCGGTGTGTGATGTTAACAAACAGAAATTTCATTCACAACTCAGCAGTTTTTCCAAGTTTTCAAATCTTCACTTCTCAGAAGAATTCACATTTTCTAAGAGCCCAATGCCCATTAGATAGATCAACAGCATTGTTCAGCTTTTATAATGTACTACTGAAATCAACCATCATCTCTTGTGTCCCCACGTTCTTGTGTATATGGTCCTGGTGAGGAACCCTTTCTGATTTCCTTCTCAATGGATTCGCTCACCAAGGGGAAGGTGTGTGGGTTTTAGTTATGTTCTTCCTTGGAGCATTTTGTGGTCATATCAAACTTATGTACTTTCTTTTGCAGAATTTCTCAAAACTACAAGGACTCTGAAAGAAAATGGGCATTGTGTAAGTGCGCACCTATAAAGAAAATGTAAATGTATGTGATTTCCCAGATGGTTAGGTCTTCTATGTGAGTTTGGGTGTTGGGACTGGAAGCTTGGTCTCTGTGACCTTAAATGTAGCCCCACACTCATTATATTCACTGGAAAGGAGCTGATAGGTTGCATTTCTACAAATGAACCCCCAGTGTGCATCTCAGGTAAGTCAACAAATGTCACAAACAGAGCAACTGCGTCAAAAAAAATTCATTCAAATGAAGAACTCAATAAAAAATTTCATTCATCCTCAAAGTGATCAGTCACTTACAGTTGATATCGACTGAGACTTTCTCAATAGTTTTCATTGCATTTCGGAAACATTTTACCTTATAAATATTACCATTTACTTTTATGTGTAATTACTTTGCAGGTTCTCTCTTTCTCCTATAAAACATCAGTTGTTCACCTGGACCTTCAGGATACGTTGCCATGTTCCCGTGTCCATCATCTATGAGATGTTTGATTACTTCCTGTACAGAAGGTTTTGAGGGAAAAGATTTCACACACCCACAAACAATCCAAAAACCAAAGACACATCTGCCAAGCGGTGGACCTCAGAGTCAGAAGCTGAGCAGGCAGTGGATGAGGATGTAAAAACTCTAATCGCACTCATTTTCTTTTGGATTGAGATCATAGATATTATGATATGTCTGCCATCTTCCCAATCCTGCTCCTAGGTCTCACAGTTATTGTCGTAACAAATAATATTTGAAGTCTGTCTTTTAAATACACTGGTGAGACACAGGTGATTCTTCTTTACAGATGCGACTGAGAAGTTTACAAATCTTCCTAGTCTCCAAGAGAGCAGTGTGTTTAGCACACTGAGTAACCCCTTTCACAGTAAAAGTGTGACTCCTTTTCAGCAGCTCCAAATCCTGTGACATTTGTAAATATGAAATTGTGAATATAATAAAGACAGAAGACAAAGCCCTCTGACTTCTCCTACATACTGAAGGGTGGCATATGACTATTCTTAAATGACATATAATTCTCTTAATATAAGGTAAAGAAATGAGGTAGGGGAAAATACATATTCAATGTAAATTTTAAATACCTACCTTTGTAATTGATTTCTGTCAGTAAGACATTGTTCTGTCTTATTGAAAGTCAAAAAGAGATGATCATCCATTCACTAGGATTCTTTTTGTACATACTTAACATCTGGTTTTAGTTTAATACCTGTGGGTCAAGTAGGCCGTCAGTGAACTCTGTCTAGCCTACCTCTAGAGGCCTCTCATTACTGTGCTTAATTTGAGACTCTTGTGTGTATTTGGAAAACCATCTGCTAGTCAATTATGCTTTGCTGGCCCTACATGCTCTAGGACATTAGAAGCTATGTGAAAAGAAATATGGTTTCTTCCAATAGTTTAAAAGATTTCTCAAGGGATACCATAAGGGATTTTAAGGAAAAACATTAAACAAATAATTCCATGAAATACAATTAATAAAAGTTTTCATAATTTCAAATTATTTTGTGAGTTTATTTTGCAAATCAGAAACAGGTGCATACAAATTATCCTGCTCAATTTTGTCCTTGATGAATAAGAAATTGCTATTATGACATTTACTGTTTTATTAACTAATTACACAGACATGTGCTGGGAATGTTCAAGGTGTTCTTTGTAGAGCTAATCATTAAATCTTTGCTTTGTATGTAGCTAAATTTATCTTCGTGTTTTATACTAGATAAGAAATTATGCAAATATAAATTTGTTAGTCTCTGAACTCCAATTTAAGTGTAAATCTGTCTGCACCCTTAAAAATATGAGAGAAACCTTTCTCTTTTGTAGCTACTAAATGCAATTTTTTGTAGTGGTGGGGAAACCTCAGGGTTTTTTTTTTTTTTTTTTTTTTGGTTTTTCGAGACAGGGTTTCTCTGCAGCTTTTTTAGAGCCTGTCCTGGAACTAGCTGCTCTTGTAGACCAGGCTGGCCTCGAACTCACAGAGATCCGCCTGCCTCTGCCTCCCGAGTGCTGGGATTAAAGGCGTGCGCCACCACCGCCCGGCTGGAAAACCTCAGTTTTTCTGAGTTTTTTTTTTCATTGAAGGACAAAATTGCCCAAACCTTACCAGTTGGTAATGGTCACTTAGTGTAAGAATTCCATGACATATCACAAGCAGGATGCTGAGGAAAGCATGGGTCCAGGTTGCTACAGCAGGCATCAGACAGCGTTCAAGTAGCTGTTCTGTGTTGTGTATAGAGAATGTTTGACTAGGTGAAATGGAGAAGGAGAACTGATCTATGGTGATTAGGTAGTACTGGGCTGAAAATCATAAACCCCAAGTTCTGAAACAGCTTCATCTGTCATGATAGAACTTAGGTAAGAAGTGAGTCTTTATAGTTCACTTTAAGAACTATGAAGTGACAGATCTGAGGAAATTGCTCAGTGGATAAGACACTAGCTATACAAGCATGGGGACCTGGGTTCGGATCCCCAGTGCCTACATTAAAAGCCAGCTGTGGCAGCATTGTGCATGTAATCCTAGCACTGGGTGCGTAGACTTACTGGTCAGCCAACCTAGATGAAATAGTAAGTTTTAGGTTCAGCGAGAGGCCCTATTTCAGAAGACAAGATGGAGATTGGTAGATGTAGACACCCCAGTCAATGTCCACCTATGGCCTTCATGTGCCACTGAATAAGAAGTGAACTCTTGCATACTCATGTACACATAAGCTTGGGTCACATACTACCAATGCCCCAAGCACATAAGAAGCACATACAGAAGAGTGCCCAAGCACATAAGAAGCACATACAGAAGGATGTATGAGATTATTAAATAAGAAATAGATACTAAAATATTTTGCAGATGTCATGGACTATGCAGAAGACATTATTCATGGTTACAGACTCTGTTAAGTGACTGTGTTTCAGGTTACAGATTCAAAAACAACGTTACCATCCAAGTTGAACAGCTTACTTTGTCTGTGTTAGCTGGACACTTACATGATTTGGAATGAATATTGTATCTATTGTCTCTGTAATGTAATCACCATTGCATTGTATCTGCTTCTTTTGTCACTGAGGAGCCAGGGGTTCTAACCTCATTGTTATTATCCTAATGCTTATGAGGATTTTAACGAACTGCATGTGTGAAGCATTATTGACTGATAGAATTGGTTTGAATTTTTTGCAGTGGTCATTCTAAAATGTTTTTAATGTGCTTGGAACACCCTGAAAGCCTTTGAGCCAGTTTGCCATCCACTGGAGAGGACAGTGCTGTGCTGAATTCCATTCTGTTGCCTCTGCTTTGGACTCACATGTCAGGTCTGTAGAGTTCTGTGTGGTTGACGACAGTCTCTGTGATCAAGGGAAAACTTAGAGTGGAAGTAAGTGGACCAAGGGAAGAGGATAGCAGTTGCTTTTGTTTCAAAACCAAGAGTTCACTTTATATATATATATTATATATATATATAATATATATATAATATATATATATATTCAGACATATTTTGAGGAATACACACACATTATATATGTATATGTGAAATCCTAATTTCATTGTTTCCTGGAATACCAAAGATAGTATTTCTTATTATCATAAAACATAACAAAGATGTTATGTGAATCTTCTTGTATTTACAAACACAATGTTAACTAACGACATGAGAATCCAAGTGTTATAGACTTTGAAAGAAATCTGATAATTTCTTTTCTGCCTGTCTAGGTACTAAATCGGCACTAAAAACATGCAGCTATATAATGTAATAATTTAACTAATGGATAAATGGTTCACACTGCTGTAAACCAATGTAACAATAATAAAAGAAGTGGTTTAAATCTTTAGAGAATCATGTAGGCTTGAATAAATGTACTACTTGGACCATGTTATTAAAAGTACTATTTTTTCTTTTGTTAATTAAAATTTTTCTATATGAAGTATGTTAATTATATTACTTTGCCCCTCTCAACTCCTCTGAAATCTTCCCCACTTCCCTACCCACCTAACTTCATGAAACTCTCTCTTTCCATGTCTTTCCCACTCCCTTTAAAGTGACTGCAATTCTAGATAAGTTATAGAAACATTCTGTTATTTAAATATAGAAAGTTATTCATAAATGGTGATCACATTTCAGATAAAAAGATTATGAGAGTGTGCATCAGCATGAGGGAAATAATTCAGGTGTCATGCAAGCAGTAACTCTTCAATGGAGCTGTTACAATCAGGTTTGGATGACCTCTGTCAAAGAATCTTAGGTCTTGACTTCAGTCATTCTGAACCAATCTCTATGAGAGGATCTAGAAATTCGTATTCCAAATAAATACTTAAGGTAACAGTGGAGCAACTGAGTCTCATGATGATCTGAGACAGACTTGTGTGTCAAACAAATTGATCTAATACCAAAAAATTCTCAGTTGAATGGGTAGGTATTGTAAATGTACATGTCTAAACTGATTACTAGGGATCACCCAGAAAAGCCAGAGAGGTCTTAAATAAATTTTACCTGCCATTATTCCACATATTCCTGTATCTAACACAGTCATTATTAAGGAGTATTAAATTTAACACAGCTCTTTGCATTCTTTTTTATAAGTTTATTGAGAGACTAAAGATAACACAAATCCCTTCACACAGAACTTTTGACGACAGCCATACTGTTTTCCATTTGGAATAACATATCCTTATATAGTTAGAATTTATCCCATTGTGTCCTGGAATGACAAAGTGTAATTCACAATCGATTTCCCTGTCATCTATAGCTTTTATTTAGCTTTTATTACAGGGACAAGAGCAGAAGAGGATGGAGTCGTGGCAGCTTTGAATGGCGGTTTATAATGGAACTTGCAGAGCAGAAAACCATACTCAGACTTTCTTCAATTATCCTACACGCCATAAGTGAGGTAACCATGATAGGCTGAAACAAGAGTCTCTTCATCAGACCGTCAGTGTTTGGCTATTGCTTCTGTAGTGAACCGGGTGTCTTCTTCCCATAATTCATATACTGAAATCCTAAGACTTTCATTGTGGCATTAGTAACTGAGAATGTTGAAAAGTAATTAGGTTGCGGATGGAAATTAGGCCCTTACTAGAAGAGGCATTTGTAATCTCTCTCTCTCCCTCTCTCTCCCTCTCTCTCTCTCTCTCTCTCTCTCTCTCTCTCTCTCTCTCTCCCTCTCTCTCTCCCTCTCCCTCTCCCTCTCTCTCCCTCCCTCTCTCTCTCTCTCTCTCAGTCTCTCTCTGTGTGTGTGTGTGTCTGTCTGTCTGTCTCCATGTGAAGACATTAGGAAAATGTCCACAAACTAGGACTTGTAACTCAGCAGATCCCAGATATGATGGTATCCTTGTTGGCATTTGCTAGGTCCCAGAACTGACAGGATCCTACCTGCATGTGGCAGGTTTTTTTTTTTTTTTTTTTTTTTTTTTTTTTTTTTTTTTTTTTTTTTTTTTTTTTAAAGAGAAATCCGAACAAATGAAAAGGAAACTACTTTCTCCAGGAGCAGGAGCTACAATGGCTCCTGTAAAGTGTGAACATTATTTAGGAGTGGCTTTGTATTGAAAAACAGCCATGTAGTTTGGAGTAGCGGAGCATGTCACGTCTGGGAGGTGAAGGCACAAACTGGAAGTTCCAAGATGGCGATGGCCTTTAGTATGTAAGAAGACCATGCCACAACAGAAAAAAAGAAAATGTTTGTGTGAAAATCAACTTCAGATTTATAAATGCTCAAACATCTATGAATTATATTAAAAAGGTTTATTGATTAAGACATAAAAATTGAACATAAATATGTTATGAACTATAATATATTATAGTTATTATAGTTATTACATTATATTTATTATAGTTCATATAATATATTATTTTATATTGATAATATATTAAGCACAGTAGACTTAATATAACAGGATAAAATGAGAGACTAAGTATTACAAAGAAGATATACATGGAATTGGGAAGTGGCTCCTGCAAGCACCAATTACCAAAATTCCCACAAAGTGTTCAGCATTGTGCCATAAGAAGTGATCATCTGTCCTATAATCTGCACCACATCACCTAGTACAGAGACGGGATCTTCTATTACAGTGCTACATGTTCTGAACAATGAATTTATCAAAGTGAGTGCTTATATTGGGAAATTGGCCCAAATATAGTTTGCAGCATTCAGTTAAGAAACTCATCAGATTACAACAGCTGGAGTTTCTAAAGATGACAGATGTGAGTCTTGGTGCACTTCTGTTCTAGATCTCTTAATTTGATGCACACATGCACATGCTCACACAAAGATTGATACTCTATTACTCCCAGATGAGCAAGTATCTCTGAACACAGAAAGACTTAAGTTTAAAATGTTATAGAATGTCTTGTGTTTGCATAATAAATACATATATATTCATGAACATCATATTATATATATATATATATATATAATGCATACTCTTGCATTTATCACAACATAACAGTATCCACTGAGTTCAAAGCGGCTCATGTTTTTTTGGACAGTGCTCTAGGTTTATTTGCCTGTGAGTTGCTGTTCTGATTTATCTGTATATATTTTATAAAATAAATCCTATTAGATTAGATGAGGACATGTGGATGTGGATAAACAGGACATGTATCAATACATTGCATTGTAATCAATAGTGAACTTGTAGGCATGCACATGAAACTTACTGTTTTTAGTACAAGATTCACATTGTAGGGGGCTGGAGTGATGGCTCAGTGCTTAAGAATACCTGGAGATCTTCCAAAGACTGGGAATTCAGTTCTCAGTATCCTTGTCGGGCAGTTACTGCTGCCTGTGCCAGCTCCAGGGTATCTGATTTCCTTTTCTGGACTCTGTGGGCTCTGAATATACAAGCTCACCCTCACCATCTATACACACACACACACACACACACACACAATAAAACTACAATGATGTTTTAAAGAAAAAGATTTACCTTGTATTGATTTGTTTTTTATTTATAATACAGATACTTCAAAAACAAACTTATTATAATTTGAAAGTATCTTAAATGAATATATTGATTTACATAGAGGATAAGAAATTATGTAGCAGGATATTGGTGGTTTACCATCATAGCTGTGTAGCTAACTGGGGTTTAGGGGCTATCTGATATTGCTGGGCATCATGGAACATGTCATATAATAAGATACACAACCATGGGAAAGATCAGAATTCATATTCAGGAGTAGACTTTTTATATAATGTGCATTATTTTCACACTCCTACCAAGCTAAAATGTTGTAAATTGAAGAATCATAAACTGGCCATAGTCTTTATGATTAATTTGTCCTTTTTCTTTGTGGTGTTACTTGTATCTTAGGGTGACGTACACACTATTAAACCAAAAATCACGGGCTTGTGAGCTCTTGGTAAAAAAATTTATTGAAAGAATAAATCAAAAAATAAAATGATATTGCTATTATCCCTTTGTTGGAAACCAAACAAAGCAAAATGAAGCTGCCACAAGAGAGAAATTAAGATCCCAATAAACTTAATTCTTTATCTATAATAAATTTCTGTGCATTCCTCAGAATACACTGAATTTTATGTCAATCTTTTCAAAGTCTTTTTAGCATTGGTTTTAGAAAAGCTTTTAAACATATTTAAATGTAATATCTTTCTTCTGGGTAGCAAGAAAAAATGTTAAATTATTTCCATGACACTCTCCTGAAGTAACATTCTACATTTCTTTTCTAATTATTGCAAATGGTTTATGCCCCAGTCCTACTTGCCTTTGGCTTCCTTTAGGGAATTGATTGACAGAAGGACTTGACCTTTGTCATACCCCTCTATGAGTAGGAAATGGTCATTATAGATTAATGTCACAGAGAAATGCTACCTTGGTCTTACTCTTTACACCTTTGAAATTGCTGAAGGAATTAAAAACAGTTAATTTATCTTTATTAAGGGAGCCATTCTAGGGTTGGCAGAGACTTGACTCTAGAGGGGTTCCCAAGTGTCCAGGAAGACGCCCCCAGCTAGTTCCTTGGGCAGCTGAGGAGAGGGTGCCAGAAATGTACAGATCCTATTGCCATACTCATGAATATCTTGCATATCACCATAGAACCTTCACCTGGCATTGGATGGAGAAAATGACAGAGCCCCACATAGGAGCACCAGACTGAGATCCCAAGGTCCCGATGAGGAGCAAAAGGAGGGAGATCATGAGCAAGGAAGTCAGGACCTTGAGGAGTGCTTTTACCCATTGAGACGGTGGGACAGATCTAACGGGAGACCACCAAGTCCAGCTGGAATGGGACTGATGGAACAGGGGACCAAACTGGACTCTCTGAATGTGGCTGATGGTGGAGGAGGACTGAGAAACCAAGGACAACGGCAATGAACATGAACTCTACAGCATGGACGGGCTCACTGTGAGCCTTGTCAGTTTGGTTGCTCACCTTCCTGGACTTAGGGGGAGCTGGGAGGACCTTGGACTTAACATAGTGAAGGGAACCCTGATGGCTCTTTGTCTTGGAGAGGGGTGGAGTAGGGGTATGGGTGGAAGGGATGGGAGGGAAGGGGGAGGAGATGGAAATCTTTAATAAAAAAAATGAGAAAAAAAACAGTTAATATTGGAGACAACGTAACACCCCACTTTTATCTTGATTAGGGCTGTCAGATATAGTTATGTAGTTTTTGCCCTGCATGAAAGTGCTTGACCAAGAGAACATATAGGAGAAAGAAAATGTCAACAATCTCTGCTTGTCAGTTCATGCACCATGATCAAATTCATTTGTCCATCAGAGGCACCTTTTTTTCAAATGTACAAAGGTCACACTGGTTTCATTTATCCATACTTAGTCATTCCATTAAAAAGAACCAGTGATTGATAATTTCCAGACCCAACTTCATTTATTGAATCCACATTTGATAGATTATACTGATGAAAATCCTACTTACAGCGGCTAATATTGAATGTCAACTTCATGATATCTAGAATCAACTAAAACTTAAAAAGCTGGGCAGAACTGTGAGGGATTATTCTTATTTTAATCATTTGAAGTAGGAAGATGCACCATCAGTCTTGCTTGTACACTCTAACATCCATCCACATAAAAGAAGGGAGCTATGAAAGTGAAGTCTGAGTTGCTTTGGTGACTCCAAGATGCGGTAGGTTCCCAAGTTATAGGATATATGCCTGGGACAAATACAATGAATGAAACAAACCCAACAGAGAGGAAAAGTGACTGTTAAGATACTGCCTTGAATCTCAGAAGAGATTTTGAACTTTGGAATTTTAAAGAATGATGAGACTGAAAGACTATGGGGGACTTTGAAGATGAATTAAATACATTTTGCATCATAACATGGCCACAAGCATATGAGGGCCAAGGAACAGAATGTAGTGGTTTAAATGAAAATGGCTCTCATAGGCTCCTATATTTGGTTACTTGGTCTTGAGTTGATGGAACTTCTTGTAAAGAATTAAGAGGTGTGGCCTTATTGGCGGAGTAGTGTCACTGGGGCTTGGATTTGAGGTTTCTAAAGACTCCTGTAATTCCCAGTGTTCCTTATTTCTGCCTGGCAGCATGGATCTGGATGGGAGCCCTCCGCTGTACCTTAGCTCAGCTATCATAGACTCACCCAGTGAAACCATAAGCCAAACTGACCATTCTCTTTTATCAGTTTCCTTGACCATGGTATTTTATCATAGCCTTAGAAAACTAAGTCCTAATACAGTAGCAACAGAAACATGTTTTTAATAACACTATTTTCAACATTCCAAAATTACTGTTCATTGGGGAGGTTCAATGACAGTGAATAACATCAAAATTTATGATTGATTGAAATGCAGAGGGTAAACATTAGTGGATTGCTCAGTCACAAATGGGACATCTATATCATGTTCCCAAAGACTCAGAGGTCATTTTGGAGGAGTGGTGCAAAGATCATAAGAGCCAGATATTGTGGAGGAGCAGGGAGAAGCAGTGTCTACTGACATGATGGGACTATAGCAGCTATAGTCACCTGGCCAAGACGTGTACAAGATTAAGTCATTCAGATTTCTA
The DNA here is from genome assembly GCF_903992535.2 of Arvicola amphibius. NCBI lineage: Eukaryota > Metazoa > Chordata > Mammalia > Rodentia > Cricetidae > Arvicola > Arvicola amphibius. The sequence goes on from NC_052055.2 coordinate 106,912,448, forward strand.
GCCCAAGGGATCCCACTCTTAAATGAGGAGCTATTGACATTATTGGTATGTGAGAAAGAGACATTATGTTTGCTTTAAATGTATGATTCCCTATGGTAGGTCAATCACATTTCTGTGAATGGCCCTCCCCAGGAATATATGATAAGAGAAAATTAGATTTAGTGGACTATTTAAAAATTAAAATTTCAGCCAAGCAGTGGTGGCGCACGCCTTTAATCCCGGCACTTGGGAGGCAGAGGCAGGCGGATCTCTGTAAATTCAAGGCCAGCCTGGTCTACAGAGCTAGTACCAGGACAGGCTCCAAAGCCACAGAGAAACCCTGTCTCGAAAACCAAAAAAAAAAAAAAAATTAAAATTTCAAAGAAGACACAAAGTTTGGAGGTAGACGAAGAATGGGGAGGGATTCGATAAAAGTTTTGGGGAAGGAGGAGGGCAAAATATAATCAAAAGACGTTGTATGAAATTCTCAAAGAATTTACAACATATCATATTTTTAAAAGTTTAAAATGTGTGTGTGACATGGTGTTCATAGGTGAGCAGAGGATAACTTACAGGGACTCAGTTCTCTCCTTCTACCAAGAGGGTCCCAGGAATTGAACTCCGGTTACTATAAACACCTTTACCCACTGATTTAGCACTGTATTCTTTTAGGACCTGCAGATAGCATCTAACCTTATCTAATTTTGTGTGTATTTGCTTCCTAGTTTTATGTTTGGCACATGGATTTTCAGTATATGTCTGTATATGTGTATTGTAAAACTCAAAGATTTCTCAAATGATAACTTTAGAAGAAGGGATAGTGTATAGTGGGATCTATTCTCTTTTCTGATTCCATCATTTCAGCTACATAATTTAATTGCTATAAATAAAGAGCATTCTTGTTTCAGGTGCTTCCTGAACATCATCCAGTTCTCAGAGGCCAGTGCAAAGGCCCAGAGTGGTAAAGCAGCCCAGTGTAACAGTGCAATGCTTGCTTCAGTCAGACCCCAGATGTAAGCTTGGAATACCAAGGTCAGGCTCCATCCTCTATACCAGATTGGCTTGGAGCATGCCCTGAGAGGAAGTCCAGTGCTGTTAAAATCAATTTCCCCATTTCTAACAGCAAGTAATGTGTGGTCTCAAATAAGTGTCCATACCTGGCCAAGTTTCATTTTCTATAAAATTCGAGGTTGGATTAAACCACGTTTGGGGCTTTGACAGTTATTTTTTAAATATTTTTAGATGACTTTATTTACTTTGACTGCAGTGAAATCTTTGATGAGCAGGTCACAATCTACAGGCTTGTTCTGCTTTCTCTTGCAAGTTGAGCTGGTCAGAGATCAATACTTCTTTTCTCAAAACCAAAAAGATGTTGTGAACCGGGCAAGGGGCTAAAGATTGAAACACACAAAGACACACAGACAGAGACACCGGTCATCCTTGCAACAGGAATGCCCCTAGAATGCCCCCTTTATTGTGTTCAGGGGCAGCTTAAACAGGGATAGCCATGCCCCAGCCAAACCCACCAGAAACCACTCTCCTGCCATCAGGAACTCCTGAAGGTCTCGTGCTCAGAGCGGCTGTAGGCACTCAGATCAGGGGAAAACAAGTTGTTTACAAGAAATTCAGGATCTGGAGGTTTACAGCTCCCAACATTTCACTAGCCCTTTAATGGCTCCCTCAATCAAGATATCTCTTTCCTTTCTCTCCCTCAGTGTCTTCCCCCTTCCTCAACATCCAGTTCCCTCACGTTCTCCTCCTCCCTTCCCTTCTCATCTCCCCCTCCAATCTTGTACTTTTCTCCAGATAGTGAGCCATTAAGTTCAAGGCCATTCAAGGCATTAGTTCAGCTCATATTAGAGATCAAATGCATCCTTTAGTCTTAAATCCTCTCGCTATATTGCTGTATTCATAATTCTATTTTTTAGCTTTTTAAATGGTCAGTCTAGCGGAATGATTTTACAGATATATATATATATATATATATATATATATATATATAAAAATTTGTCGTTTTATTTTTTCTGTATCTAATATGAGAATTATTCCTTTTATTTTCCATTTTCTTAAAATAATTTGTGTATGTCCTTATATTGTTTGTAGGATATTACATCAATTAGAGATCAAGTTTTTGAGGATGTGTTTGGCTTTCTTTAGCACAAATGATCTTCTGTTTACTTAGTGCTGAAAAGAAAATTCTGGTCTTCCATAATGGCTGTAAATGTATCTGTTTTCTTTCAGCAAATTCTTGTATTTGCTGCTTCTTGCATTTGAAATTTTCTTCTGAAGTCCATAAAGCATCTCAGATTCATTTAATAACTTGATATTTTTGTTATTCTGATGTATTTATCTTTAAAAGTGGTTCTTGTTTGAAGTCTACGTTCCCTGACGTTAATAACTCATGCCTTCTCTGTTGATTATTATTTATAAATAACCATCTCTCTATTGATTGTGCTTTTTATACAGAATATAATTTAGTATTCAAATGATACTGAATATAATATCCGTCATTTAGATGTCATAGTTAGACCCAGGATTATCAAGCCATAGTCAGTGTTTCTAAATCAGCAACCTCTGGACAACCATGGACACCCATTTCATTTACACATTCTTTGGAACTGTGTAAGCCTTGTGATGGCAAAACTAAGCCTGTGCAGCTGAGACCATTTGCTCCACAATCCAAAGCATATTTATTGGCACAAAATTTGCAGATAAAGTTAACTAACTGATATGGTATCACTCTACTTACTTTAATTAAGAAGATAAGTAAATCTGAGTTTTTCCTGTTGATGGTCCTTTATTGTTCAAGGTTTGGATATCCTTCCAGAATATCTCTTTTTAGTCTGAAATTCTGCAACAAGCATTTCCCTTGGAGAAAAGTCGGTGACAAATCACACCCTTGGTTTTTCCATCACTTGACAATGCATTTACCCAACCTTAATTCTCAATGGACATTTTTCAGTAACAGAATTCTGGATGAAGGTTCTTGTTTGTTGATTTGTTCTCTTTTAGTCTACATTTTATAACATGGTGGTCCCAGAGCCTTCCAGTCCTTGTAGCATTAACCGTGAAATCTTTATTCACAGATTCAAAAGGTATGACCCTTCTCTCTAGCAGATTTCAAGTTAACTGTAGAGGAAGGTGAACAGTAGGAGTGGGGAACAGTATATGATAATAGAGGATTGAAGATAATCAGAATATAATGCATATAAATGCCATAACAAAACCCATTTATTCATTCATATAATTAATAAATGATAAAATTTATTAAAAGGTGACTAAAATTTTTTAAAAATGCAAACTATGTGTTGAGTGGATGATTTAAAACGTGCAAGGCAGCTAACAGTGAGAACAGGGACTACTTCTGACTGTGTTGCCTGCTTTGGGGACCCTTTTCTCCTACCAGATGGCCTCATTCAGCCATAATAGAAGAGGAAGTGCCTAGTCTCACTGCAACTTGATACACCATGGCTGGTTGATATCCGTGGGAGGACTAATTGTATCTAAGAGAAACTGTCAAAAAGGAGTAAATGGGGCAGGAGGGGCCAAGAGTAGGGCAGGGAGTGGGGGAGTGTCAGTGGGGAAGGAACTGGGATGAAGGAAGGGAGGGAAAACTTTGATTGTGATATAAAAACAACAAACAAACAAATAAATGTAATTGTGCAGGCATGGAATTCACCATCCAACTCAGGCTTGCTGGTGCTGAATCTATAAATATACTCTCTCCCAACATACTGTGGCACTTTCAGACACTTTCCCTAGTATTCTAAGATAATCTCTTACTTATCTTCTTTGTATCTCAAATGACATAATTGTGAACCTTTTTTTCTTACTGTTCCCCTTTTCCATTTTCTTTCAGAAGAATAATGTTGGTAAGTCCTTCCAGAGCCTGTTCTTCTCTCTGCTCTCTCTATTCTAGTACAGAGACCCAACAGCAGGTTTTTCTACTATGATGCTTTAGCTTTCCCAGTTCCGGCTTCCCGGGGCTTACTTGCTGTAAGCAGTTTCTGTTTGGCTCTGGGTTTGTTCCCATCAAACACAGCTGTGCAAGCATCTGTGGTACCTTTGTCTGAACTCCCAAGATGTCTGTCATGTAGAGTTCTTATCCATTGATCAGCTTTCTTTTCCTTGCTTTATGTTTTGTTTGGTTTTGGTTTGGTCTTGTGTCTTGTCTTGTTTTTTGTTATTTTTTTTTTTTGATAGGATTTCTCTATATAAGTCTTGCCTGTACTGTCACTTTCTCTGTGGACCAGCCTGGCCTTGAACTCACAGAGACTGGCTTGCCTCCGTCTTCTCTTTGCTGGGATCAAAGATGTATGTCATCAATTCCTTTCTTCTAGAGAATTAATCATATTTTTTCCCCTTCCATGAAGAGTAATATTCAGTTTCCCCTGGGGTCTTTGATGACTGTGCTGTTTAGGATCCCGGGAGAAATGCTCACCTTCTACCTGGCACTGTACTAAGTTCCATCAGAACATGTTCACAGAGCTCTACCCCCACCATTTTTAGAACAGTAATTCCCATCCTACTTAGCTATTTTAACCCTTGGCAGTGTTGCTTTGGACTAACACAAAGTGATGCGCACATCCTCTCTGATGCTGAAAATCTCACTTCAGCTCTCCTAGCTCTCTGGGACGAAGCTTTGAGTCTTCCTCACGAATGCTTGACAGCAAGACTTGTGATTGTTTGCATGAGGGGTATTGGCTTCTTTCCTGCTCTCAACTCTGCCCTTTACCTTGACCCCACTCTTTATATTCTAACAGTTCCTTTTCTTCCAGATTTCTCAGCCACAAAGAAGAGGTTTGCTTTAAAGATGTAGTCAGCTCTGCCATTGTTAGAGTGAACTCTGTAACTTGTGTATTTTTTTAATATGATGAAAAAGGACCAGAAAGGTGCAGGGGTAAGGGGTTAGGCTCTTCACCCAAGAAAATTACATATCCACTCTGTCCAGAGAAGGCCTTATTGCCTGGTGTCTGTCCAGAAGTAAAAGGTTTCTCAAAGGTCTTGACCTCTAATGTCCCCATTATAGCTTATATGCACAACTAGGCACACATTTCTGGAATAAGCTGAAAGAAGAAAAATAATATCCACCCTCTGTGTGTGCTCTGTGCCAGTTGCCTCTCTGTTATTGGAATAGGCAGCTGAGATACAACAATTCATAAAGAAGAAAGATCTATTTAGACTCCATTGCCTGTGTGTCTATGATGAGCTGACAAGAGAAAGATGATCATCTAAAAAGTGTAGGGGGTGGTTGGGGAGAGCAGTACCAGGAATCTCCTAAAAGGTACAACCCGCCAGTGGGGTGGCAGCTCTTAAGTTCCTACGATAGCTGAATAGCATCACAGACTGAGGACTCCAAACCTTGACCATTAAGGAGCATTCAGTTTTAAGGGCACCACAAGAAAACTTAACAGATCAATTGACCTGTGCTCACAGGGGCTCACAGAGACTGAACTGACAACCAGGACGCCTACAAGGAACTAACCCAGGCACTTCACATATATGTGATAGTTGTGTAGCTGGGTCTTCCTGTGGGATTCTAGCAGCAGGAGCAAGAAATGTCTTTGATTCATTTACTGATTTTTGGGACCCTATTCCTCAAACTGAGTCACCTTGCCCAGCCTTAATATAAGGGGAAGTTCTTTGTCTTACTGCAACTGCATATGCATATTTTGTTGATATCCATGGAGACCTGCCCTTTTCTGAATAGAAGTGGGGGAGGAGGTATGGCTGGGGAGCAGAGGAGACTAGGAGGAGAGGAGGGGGAAACTGTGGCTGGAATGTAAAATAAATAAATTAATTTTAAAAAAGCCTACAGCAAGTGCTTCTCATACTTCATCTTTTCTTCAAAATTCAGTTGTGTTGGCTTATTTTTCAAAGTACCCATGTCGTTTCATATATCTTCAGAGTAAAGACAAGCTGTGGCATACCTGTTCCATGGTACCCAACACTAAGACTTCTGAGAAAAATACCTGGTATCTGAGGAGCAATTAGTTTCAATGAGCCAATGGCAAATTTAAAGGAAAAGTATACCTGATGGCTCCTTGGCCTGGAGAGGGAGGGAGGGGGGGTATGGGTGGAGGGGAGGGGAGGGAAAGGGGAGGAGGAGGGGAGGAGATGGAAATTTTTAAATATAAAAAATAAACCATAAAAAAAGAATGATAACAGTTATAATCATAATCACAACTAGCATAGTGGGAACAGGATCTGTGAGCTACATCTTATTTAACTCCTAATTTTACCACAGCTGACAAAGAAAAACTGAACACTGCACCTATTTAATTTAAGAGGAACCTGAGTCATGGAGGATCAGTGAACTAAACTTTTAAATATACATCCTGATATAATTGACGGAGACAAAAGTCAGCTGCCTATAGAGCCTGTGCAGACGTAATGCTGTCGGGCCATCTTGTTCCCCTCCTACCATTTTACTGAGTCAACCTAAGAAAAACTTTTGGTTAAACTGTGTATCTTTGGAAAATTGTTCAGTGTTCTGCATCCTATACCTTTGTCTCCATAGTAGAGTAAATAAATAAATAAATGGGTGTTGTTTTTAGGACCAGAGTATATATCATATGTAGTACCTATCTCAATTCATGGAAAACAACCTTCATGTAACACTCTTTGCACATTGTTATTTGATCAGAGCAATGTGACTATATATTACAGTATATAGAGGTTGCTCTGGCTTTATCTATACTTGCTCATATTACATAACTCAGCATTTTACATTTTTTATATTGTATTCTTTAACAAATATATACTCTGTCAAAAGAAAAATAGGCACTAGAAGTCACAGTAATTTGTTCTAAATAGCACATACCATTTTCATGCAAACATACAAACAGATGATATTGACTTTGGCTGGAAACTGATTTAGAAATGGTGTCTTAGAAACATCAAAAGGGGACAAATACAATGTAAGATCATGATTTGGGTTTATCTAAGGAAGCCCTGAGTGAATGTGCATTGTTTGATATGAGCCAGCCATGTTAAGAACCAAGGCATCCAGCCCATGGGAAACTGGCAAAGCCTTTCCCCTGATTCAGGTTCCAAGAGGCAAAGCCTTTCTCTGGTCCAAGTATGTGAGTTTATGAGCAATGGACCAGTGTTTACAACTAGCAACTTGAGCTCCCCACCTTTGGATTACAGCCTGAGACTTCTTGAATGCAGACACTTCTTACCAGAAATTAGCTAATGTCTCCCTCTGTGCTGTACCCAAAAAATGCATGGGGATTCCAGGTTCTTGGGGTTATTTGTAATACTCCATCAGAATGAGCACAACCCAACTGCCCTCTGCTTTCCTGTGGTCATGAATCTGCTATTTCCCTCCCTCCCTACTCAAGGCAATTTTTCAAACCCATGCTGTGCAGGTCGTGACATACTACATATTATAAACATTTATAACTTAATATGTACTGCCAGTTCTCTGTAATATTATTGTGAAGGAAAGCATAGTATTCAGAGATTTATATAAGAACATTTCCAATGAATGTCCAATACACACAAATATACTCTTTCTACTAGGAAACATGATCCACTAGATAAATAGAATGCAACAACTTCCTGAACCAAGACATTTTCTTCCTGTAGTCAGTTGTGTTCAGAGTAAATCTGAAGTTGAGTGTTGCATCAAGAAATGAATTTAAACCTCTTTGTATGAAGCAGGCAAACCCATATAACATTTACTTAGTGATTAGTTAAAAATACTGGGAGGTTTCTGAGAATATCTAATAGATTTAATAAATGAGATACAAGAGAAAAGAAATAAAAGGCCAAAAAAGAAAAAAAGAAACAACCAGAGCATTCTACCTATATCTAAAATCAGAGATGAGGTTTTGGGAAGAGTTGAGCCAAGACTCCACTGCAGGGGAACTCTAATTTGACCTTTACCAGATCTGGAAAGGTCATGAGATCTGGAAGCCAAATCAGTCCCTAGGGCAGAAACTTTTTTGTTTTGTTTTTTTGTTTTTTGGGTTTTTTTTTTGTTTGTTTTTTGAGATAGGGTTTCCCTGTAGTTTCTAGAGCCTGTCCTGGAACTAGCTCTTGTAGACCAGGCTGGCCTCGAACTCAGAGATCCGCCTGCATCTGCCTCCCAAGTGCAGGGATTAAAGGCGTGTGCCACCACTGCCCAGTGGGCAGAAACTTTTTAAAACGTGCTTAAACCAGCTCTAACCACAATAAATGGAAATGCTTACACTGGTGAATAAATATTTTGCTCGGCAAAATTATCACACTTCATTGAGTATATTTATCTTTGCAAAGATTTCTTTGCTAGATTCTCTAACACATTTTTTTTCTAAAAAGTTTAGCTTTTTAAAGAAGTACAGGTTTACTAAAATGTGATAATAACCAATGGCTGATTTATAAAAAACGAAGCCTAGAACTATGCCAATTTATATGTTAATGTGAATCAGAATAGAAATTAATTCACTTATTTTTTTCCTTTTAGCTTATATATTTTCTACTATATGTTAGAAGACAAATATAGACACTGGGAAAATTAGGGTGAGTTTGCTGAGACCAAGATCCAACCTGATAAAGAAGGAAATTAAATGAGTAGACAGGACTATAATCATGTGTGTTTGCATAGTTATAGAAAGAAACATAGAAAAAAATTGTTCTCATACAGTACTAATAGCAAAAGTACTTGGTCAGAGGAGGAGAATCCATGTAACAAATCCCAGGCGTTTTTCCTATATATTTGGTCCATATACAATGCAAAGAATATCAGCTGTAGATGCACACCCAAGCCAGATGTGATTGACTGAACTTCCCCATCATGAAAAAAAGTAACCAAATGATGTCGCATTACTGAAAGAAGGTAAGGAAAAAGGTGATGATGATGACAATGAAGATATCAGCTTTTTGAGACAACTCTCATTATGTTGCCATGGTTTACTTAGAAACTGTGATGTCCTCTTACTGGTGATCCTCCAGCCTCAGACTCATAAGTCCTTGGATTGTAAGTGAGTCTCACCACAGTGAGTATTTATCCATTCATATATTTATTATTTTTGTGTGTGGCATGTGTATGCATACATATGTAAGAGCCACGGCCATAGTACATTGGATATCTTTCTTTGTCATCCCTTATTTCTTTAAGACAAAGTCTCACACTGAATCTGAAGCTCACCATTTCCATTCGGTTGGGTGGCCAGTGAACTCCCAGGACCCTCCTGCATCTGTCCAATAACACTGGAGCCACTGCATTACAGATAGTGCACCATGAGAACTGTGAGGCAAAATACATCTTTTCTCTTCATATTATTTCGGGTATTTAGTTACAGTAATAAGACATGACTAAAATACTCCCTATATAGTAAGAACGTATATGCAGAGGGCATGTTCTATTTAGACTAGGAGAATCTCAGAGTGATAGCCTTAGAACACTTTTGCTTTGTGTCAGTATTTTTATGCTTAAAATAATTCTTATTCCAAAGAGACAGACTCTCTATTGGAATATGCTGCAAGTCTTCTCCATTTTCAGCCTTACGATTCTGGAACTATCAAGAGTATACCAGATGGAAGCTGCATGTTATGGATCAGGGTCAGCAAAAAACATGGAATCTCAGAAAGAGAGAGAGACAGACAGAGAGAGAGAGACAGAGAGAGAGAGAAAGAGAGAGAGAGAGAGGGGGGGGAGGGAGAGAGAGAGGGAGAGAGACAGAGAGACAGAGAGACAGAGAGAGTGACAGAGAGAGGAGCTCCTCATATTAGCACAGTCTCTTGGTAGTAAGAAGTACTAGAAACAAAAGAATAAACAGAGATTAGTCAGATGTAATAGCAAGCAGGAGGTCCTGGGATGAAGTACAGTGTCCTAGAATACAGAAAGTATCTTAGATACCATTTTTCTTTCTATTAAGCCTTCTAAGGATATTACAAGACATATGGATGATATGACTCAGAGATGGGAGATAAAACCCACATCATGAATACTTCATCCATAGACACTTTTAGACAAGGGTTCTCAGTCTATAGCTCATAACTCCTCTGGCAAACCTCTAGCTCCAAAAATATTTACAATGCCATTAACAGTAGCAAAATTATAGTCATGAAGCAGCAACAATAATAGTTTTGTGGTTGGGGCAGGGGTCAGCACAACATAAGAAACTATATTAAAGGGTCACAGCATTGGGAAGGGTGAGAACCACTGCTTTATGATTTGCCATGGATACTGAGGCTATAGAGAGGAAATTGGACCTATATGAACATTTGGGCAAACCTATTTTCAGTTGCAAAGACTTTTCACACTTTCAAGGTTTAACTCTAACTTCTGTTAATAGTTCATAAGACATCACACAATTATAAGATGAAATAGAGCTGTGCTTATTTTTAAGAATGACTGAAGGGATAAATTGACACCTAACTTCTTAGCAAGCAAGTCAAGGAAAGGAGGAAAAATCTAAAGATTAATGTAGCAGATGAGAAGTAAACAGCCAACGCAAGTCTTAGAGGTTCAGAGAAAACCATAAGACAGTGTGCAGGAAAGAAACTTAGACTATAGTAGGATCAGGCTTCCACCAGAGAGACCCGGGGCACCTTGGTTTTGTGATCCTGAAGTAGTAATTCACATTCTGATTAGAATACTCTCTGCACACAGTTGAATCTCCTGTCCATGCTTTACAGCCAGTAGCATTTTATTCAGCTCAGTGTCTGGAAGTACAGACCGGAAATAACACTGTCTCCAGGCAGTATGCTGTCATGGTTCTGAAATAAATGCTGAACTCTTGCTCATGATTCATTATTTGCCACAACATCTGAAGATTTTTCACTGACATTGAGCACAAAGAAAACAGTGATGAATGGCCATGAAACCATACTAAAAGGGTGAGATAAAATACCATCAGGTCAGTTCAGAAGGAACTAGAGAGATGGAGAAGGGTTTGGGGTAAAGCATTATTTATTATAAAAAGTGATGACCTTTGTTATGTGATTTGATTTCAAACTCCAGGTATGGCAATAGCAAATATAACTCAATATATATCATATACAGTACATGTTTGTGTGTATGTGTGTGTATGCAATAGTTAAAGTTATATTTTAGATTATTGATTGATTTGTGCATTTTTGTAAATTTATGTATATGTATATATGTGTATGCAAGTATGAGTTAAAAGTATATTTTTACATTCATTGATTGAATTGTGTACATGTGTGTATGTATATTGGAACACTCAAGACATATTGTATGTGTGGAAGCCAGGGGACAACATTCAGGAAATGGTTCTCTTCCTCTACCACATCAGTTCTGAGAATGAACCTTGGTCACCAGTAGTTGTGAGTGCCTTTACCAGCTGAGCCACCTCACCAGCCATAAATGGCTTTTTTGTTTATAAGCATGCTGTATCTTCCTACATCTTAGAGATCTTGGCTGCAGCAGAAATGGTTTTTATATTATGAATGGAATAACAAAAGCCTCATCTTCTGATATTACTTTAAAAGTTATATGGCATTGAGAAGTAAGTAAATCAATGCTCCCTGGATATGATGGAACAGGAAACATATTAGGGTTGAAGTGAATATATTAAATGTAGATAAAAGATAGTTGTTACGGAAAAATTCAAGTACCATTTCTTGTTCTCTATTACAGGCTGCATACAATGGCAAATACACATGTAATCTATAAAATATGATTTAACAGAATTGTTTTTGCTTTAAAAATATAAAGGGACACACTAGAAACTATAGAGGAAAAAACATATGAAACAGAGAATGAGTTGAGAAGTTTTCTTCCTTAATTTGCCTTGAGGAAATTTGGAAGTTCATTTATGTTATTCCAATAAAATAACCAATAATATGCATATAAAGAGGGTTACATTTCAGGTGATAGTAATATACACATAATAAAATGTAGTGGTTTAATATTTTACTTTATAATGTGGTTAAAACTGTTTAAAAATTTTAAGAAGAGACAGACACAGATAATCCTTGTGATATAGCCTTGCAAGTAAACACATACTCTAGGTTACCCTTTGATGATGATCTCTGAAGTGGAGGTTGCTCAGAAGCACCACTGTGTTTTACTAAAAGAGACAGAAAACGCTCTTTAAAAGTCTTCAGTTGAGGCCGGGCAGTGGGTGCATGCCTTTAATCCCAGCACTTGGGAGGCAGAGGCAGGCAGATCTCCATGAGTGCAAGGCCAGCCTGGTCTACAAAATGAGTTCCAGTAGTAGCAAAGCTGCAGAGAAACCCTGTCTTGAAAAACCAAATAAAAAGGAAAGAAGTGTCCAGCTGAAACTGGTCCAAATTTAATTTGAGAACAGCAGCAGAGGAGAAAGGTTTCTGACCAGGGTATTTTCCAAGGAGGATTCACATCTCACGTGCTCATTGCTTTCTAATTTTCACTGTTGTTTGGGCTTGACAAATCTCAAAAGCTATATGGGGATTAGTACTAGCAAGTTTGCTTGAATGAAAAACATCTACTCACCGCTGATACCTTTTTTGAATGATCAGTCTCTCTCCACCACATCCAGTATAGAATCTCTCTGCACAAAACTCTAAGCTCTGAGAGGGATATTGGTCTTGGCTTTTTTATCAAAGGCTTGGACTCTTGGCAAGCATATAGATTCCTCCTCCAGAAACCAAATTATGCTCTTTAACATTCAGGTGGTAGTGCCGCTGAAGGCGTACAACTTTGGTCCTCTCTTAGGCAGGTGTCTCCCCACTACTCCTATAAAGGAGTCTTGCCAGCTCAATAACAAAGTCTCGTGGTGCGATAGCTCTACCTTTCCATGCAGAGGGAATCTAGGCATGCAGAGAAATGGGCCTTCTTAGGCCTAATTAGGCTAACATTTGGCAAGAAGTACCTGGATACATTGACACCTTCTCTTCAGTAATGGGCAATCACGTTCTCTCAGCCTGTACTTCCTGGAGCAATCCATCAGGATAAAATTCCAGTGAGGCATATCAGCTTTTAAGTTTCAATATTTATTTACAGTTTGCAAAAAATCACCTTGATAGTTTGAAGAGACACATTTCCTGCACTTCAGATTGAAAGATGTATTCTTTGGAATTGTTGAGGGGGGCTCCAATATTATGAGTAATTTTATCATAGGCTGGGCAAGAACTACAACCCAGTGTGCAGTCAAGTCCTGTCCTGTAACTTCCTCCAGTAACTCCCCTGTATATTTCCTGTTCAGTCGCTAAATTAGAATATAAAACCATATATTATTGGATTAGGATCATTTAGAGAAACAGAACCAATAAGACATATGTTTATATGTCATCATTAGTGCATACACACACATATCCAAGACATAGATAAATGATATCTGTAAATATATCTATAAACATATAAAAAGTTATATGTTTGTATTTCATGTATATATGTATATATACAAAAGTGTGTGTAAATTGAGAAAGAGACATACAGAGAGAAATATGAGAGAGACAAAGAGAGGGTAAGAGAAAGAGAGAGGAGCCTAAGAAACTCATACACTCAAGGGAACTTGACAATTCGGAAGTCTGCAGGGTAGGCTGGCAAACCTTTACCCATGAGAACTGATGGTGAGATTGAAGGAGAGTTAGCAGAAAATGCTTAGACTAGGAAAGCAAAAGTAGGATTCCTAAGATGGCTGCATTTTTGTTCCCAGAAAACACTCTGAGGAGAAATGAAAGAAAGGCAGGATGGCTCATATGTAAGCAGAAACTATAATGGGTTATACTGAGCTAATAACGGGCAGGTAAGAGTACATGGTCACATCATGAGCTGTATCTGAACACTCAATCTATGAAGACTCAATATCCAGTCAAAAGATGCTTCATAAAAGGAGAGTAGTTACCTGCAGAGGGCACAGGGCACAGCTGTTGTGATGATTGATCTCTTTTGACAACATAAGTAGATTTAGCGTTATCAAAGAAACTCCTATTTTGGCATGCCCAGAGAGATTTCACTGAGGAAGGAATACTGACCCTAAACACGAGCTGGCTGTCCCGACTGTATAAACGAGGGAACGGTGCAGGAAAGCATGGGGAGCACTGGCATTCGATGCACTCTGCTTCTGACTTCAAGTACAATGTGACTAGCTTTCTGGTATTCCTGTGTGTTCACCTTTCCCACCATGATAAACTGTACCCTCAAGCCAGGGGCCAAGCAAGCTCTTGCTCTCATAGGATTCTCCTTGTTGGATATTGCTCATAGCCACAACAGCAGTAACTAATAAACTATGGAAACCTGAGAGCCTGCACTGCTACCCAGCAGAAGACCTGGCCAAGGCTCCAATCGACTTTCCTGCCTTTAAAGACACACGTCATGTCAGCAGGATTGTGTAGGTGAGTGGCGGAGCCCTTGTGCAGCTGTCTGGAGCTATTGCATAGAGGATCCTCATGCCATTCAAAAATCAGTGGCTTTTGAAGTCACTCAAGAAATAATGTGGAGTGACACACCTAATGAGGAATATTTTCCTTCCCAGTTCTAAATGAGCCCAACACATTCCATGGCTCCGGTTTTCCTTTTTAGAAGAGACCTGATGCAAAACTTACACCCCCCCCCCCCCCCCCCACACTCTGGTACATCTTGACAAGTCCAATAATTTTCTGCATTAGAGGGTCCTGAATTCTAGTAAGATTCACCACCATTTAACTTGCCCAGAATTTTTATAGTCCTCGCTTACAACACCTGACAAGTATAATATCATCAACAGGGAGGTAAAGAGTCTCTCACAGAAAGGAAAGGTGATCATCTTCATGCAAAAGAAGAACTTTTGACTTCAGGTTAGAAAATGATATATCCAAGGTAGGTGAGTGAAGGTATGTCTAAGCCTATGCCAGTAGGAAAACAAAGACCTGATCAAACTTGCAGACACGCCGTGAGAAAAGTGTGTGTTGTTCAATACCTCAACCTCGTCACAGGGATTATGATAATGTGCTCAAATATTGCAACCCAATATGGAATTGCAGCTCCATTACCATCATTGTCTCCTTACATTTAGCTTTATACCATCAACTATAAATCTGTTCTCTGCATAGAGTATGCTGAATGGGGATACAATGGTAATCACCACATCAGCGTCTTTTGTGGCTCTTACAATAACATGAATAATCTCTGAGTATACTCAAGGCATGTGGAATCATTTTTGATTTACTGTTTTCCTGGATATGGTACTACCTAAGGCTTCCATTTGTCCTTTTTCCTTTTCCCACTACAAAACCACTCCTCCCACATATCATGGAACTAGAAAAAAATTCTACTAGCTTTGAGTTGATCCGCTGTAATAAAGCAATTACTACTTGAAGGAGTAATCATAGAATGTGTCTAAGGACCCATTGTGGCATCAGATGCAATGACCTCACTATCTACTGACCACCTGACTATGCTCAGTCCTTACTTAGGTTAGCCAGCCATAGTGAAACTTTGAGTCTCCTGTAGTTAATAACATCAGCTCAGAGTCACTGCTGTGAAGTTTTCAAAAATACCTTTATTATTTCTTTTTTCCCTATGTACATTATCTCTTTTAAAAGTCCATAGGTTCTTTTACAGAAGGCAAGGAAACAATATTATATTTTGTGAAGTTCTGAAATTGTCCTCCTGTCCAACCTTTCTTACTTTTCATTCATGTCTCTAAACTGGTTCCATTATGTGCAGGTATGAAAACAGGTGAAGGCTGTAGCTCTCATTCTTCTTGTTATTGTTATCTTTTTTTTTGATGATTTGGGTTAGCATTTTATTAATATTACACAAGACTTTTGTGCTTATAGACATCTTTCATATCTACTTGTATTAGTCTGGGTTCTCTAGAGAAACAAAAATTATAGAATGACCCCCTCTGTCTTTGCTAAATATATATATATTTAGTTAATTCCAGATGTAATCAAGAATATTCATAGATAGATAGTTAGATAGATACAGATATAAATATTTAGATATATAGATATTAGATTTATTAGAATGATTTTACAGGCTGTGGTCCAGATAATCTAACAATGAATGCCTGTAAACAGAAGGTCCAAGAATCCCATAGTGGCTTACCCTATGAAACTGGATGTTTCCTTTGGTCTTCAGTACAGGCTGAAGAATTAGGCCCTAACAATGGTTAAGGAATGGACTTGCTACAGAAGGCAAGGGAAGCAGGCAAAAACAGAGACTTCCTTCTTTTGTGTCCTTTATACAGGCTGCCACCAGAAGGTGTGATCCAGATTAGAGCTGGGTTTTCCCTTCTCAAAAGATTTGAATTAAAGGTTTACCTTCTGAAGTTAAAGATCCAGATTTAATTAATAAAAAAATCCCTCACAGGTGGGCCCACTCATTCGGGTTTTAGTTAATTCCAGATGTAGTCAAGAATATCCATCATACTTCTTTACTAGATAAATAATAATGAATCCTGCAAATGTACAACTTCTCTGGAATCAGGCTTTCCTACTATCTACTTTGATACCTGTACAGTTCAGTGCCATGGCTCACTTGGCTTTTGGAGGTTGAGTGCTGCCAATTAACTTCTGTCAAACTGAGATCTAATTACATTTAAATTTGCTAATTCAGGGTCTGTCATTTAAACTGTATATTCTGACCTGGAGACAAATTAAATCACACATCTGTTCAAGAATGTTGGAGCAAAATTATTCATTATAGCCTGGATAAAAGCATCTTGGGCCTCTCCAAATTGGGCAAAAAAAATGTCTCCTATGACATATCTACTTCAGCAATTCCTTTTCCCCAAAGTCCATGAGCTTCTTACTCTACAGAAAACCAATGTAGGTCTGGAGTTTTTAATTCACTTACTTTGGGTCATATCTTAGTATATGTCATAGTCAGCTAGCCAGATAAGCCAACGGCAGATTCTGGCACCCTGACTGCAGCTCTTAGTATATAGTCTTCTTAGGGGCTCAAGTGTGAATTCATTCTGCCTCAGCTTCATTCTCCTTCTACAACTGTTCCATGCTCCCAATCGTCCTTCCCCAGATGTCCTCCAGCTCTGACTATGCATACAATGGAAAACACATGTAAATTCCTTTGCGACTATAATCTACTTTTTATTGTTCACAATACTCTCAACTCACCTTTCCATAATTTTTATTTGTGTATGTATGTGTGTGTGCATATGCACACAGATGCATGCATGTGATGGTGATGTGGAGGTGAGAAGACAGTGTCAGATTCCTGTCTTCACCATCTGTTTTGTGACTGCTTCTCTTGTCATCCTTCTTTGTGAATCACAAGTTAGCTGGCCAGTGGGAGCTTTCAGGAATTCTCTTGTCTTTGTCTCCCATCTCCATTTCCCCATAAAAGCATAAGGTGAAATTCCATCTCTAGTTTTATGCAGGTTTGAGGAATTTGAACTCATGGGGTTTTGGACTCAGGCCCTCACACTTGCATGGCAAACACTTTGCCAATAGAGCCATCTCTCTAGCCCATCTTCTGCCACATATATATCTTTAGGTAGCAGTGCTAGGACTTGCATATAGTTATAAATCTAGAATAAAACATGCAATGTGGAAGTGACTCTCAAAGCCTTTTTATTACATCGCAGTCACCTCTGGGAAGCTACTATCATTCCCTTAGTTCATTCACTTAATCCCATTAGCTGAGGCAGAAGCTGGCGTCTCTCAGTAGGTGATTCATCAGGATTTAGGGAATTCATTTTATATCTGCAGGTCATCAGAATATCTCTGTACATTATTACAGTTTTCAAAAGCTATTTCTCCCTCATCCAATGCCCTCACTATACCAGGAGACAACCTCTCATACTAGGAATAAATTTGCATTACAAATTACCATCCATTGGTATAGAATCTGACTATTATTATTATTATTATTATTATTATTATTATTATTATTATGTCATCTCAGCCCTGCCTTTATAGGGAGATAAGAGTTTCTGTTAGGGCAACGCAATACATTCAGGTCATTGCTATGAGCATGCTATGTCAGAAAGACAGGCATGTTTGTGTCTTTCCACAAAATTAGAATACCTAAAGGTGAACACACAAATCCCCTTAATTTTGTTGGCTTTCATATACAGGCTAGGGTTAACTCACAACAACAATTTCTCTTATTTCTGTCTTAAACTGAAATTCTCAGCGTATATGATGCTAGAGGTTATAGAATGGCTAAGAAGGGGTTAAATAGTTGTGGCATTCAAAGGTGCTTCATTGAAGAGAGAACAGAGCTCTGAAGGGAATACCCAAGTCTGTGGGTGACCACATAAGGAGCTTTATGAACCCCATACACAGACTTATCAAAATCAGATCCCAGAGGCAGGTGGTTGCCAGTGTCAGTTTGAAGTGGGCTGTGTGCCATGGATGGAGGCTGGGGGTGGGTGGTACTGCTCTTGAGCTGGAGCCCAGGAGAAGAGGCCTATGTCTTTTGCTGTGGCAGTTTTCCTGGATAAGACTCCTAAGGAGGGTGCAGGTTACAGCCCAGAGTGTCTGTCATATCTCTGTTTGGGGTGCTATTTCTGTTACAGCCTCAAAGATGAATACATAGGGTGTGGTTGATAAGCAACTTATACTGACATGAAATCGATATGCCTATATGATCATGTATTCTTAATTTAAGTTTATACGTTCATCGATGGTGATATTTTTTCAAAAGTGATTTTTAATTTATATTTTTAAATTTCATTTTATATTCCAACCACAGTTTCCCTTCCACACCTCCTGCCGCCCCCCTTTGCCTCCCCCTGAACCCACCTCCCATCCACTCCTCCCAACAGGTAAGGGCCCAGAGGGGGAGTCAACAAAGACTGGTACATTAAGCTGGGGCAAGGTTAAGCCCCTTCTCCTGCATTAAGGCTGACCATGGCACTCCACCTTAGGGAATAGGCTCCAACAAGCTAGCTCATGCACCAGGGATAGATCCTGGTCCTATAACCAGGGGCCCCTCAGATAGTTCAAGCTTCACCACTGTCTCCCATATATAGAGTGCCTAGTTCAGTCCCATGGAGGCTCCCCAGCTGTCAGTCTAGAGGTCATGATTTTCCACAAGCTTAGTTCAGCTGTGTCTGTAGATTTCTCCATCGTGATCCTGACATCCCTCGCTCATATATTTTCCCTCCCCTCTCTTCTACTGGATTCCTGGAGCTCAACCTGGTGCTTTGTTGTGGCTCTCTGCATCTGATTCTATCAGCTATTGGATGAAGGCTCTATGATGAGAGTTGGGGTAGTACAGAAGAAAGCCAGTTCAGCCACCCTCTCCACTATTGCTAGGAGTCTTAGGGTCATCCTTGTGGATATTTGGGAATTTCCCTAGCGCAAGGTTTCTCCCTCTCCCCATAGTGGCTCTCTCTCTATCAAGATATCTCTTTCATTTCTCTTCCACTCCTTCTCTTCCCTTTCAACTATTCCATTCCCTCATGATTTGTGATGGACAGGTGGGCATTGCCCATTTACATTAAAACACTGCAGAGTAAGTCCGATATAGAGTTTGAAGTCAAAATCAAAGCAAATGGGATTTTACAAATTAGAAACTAGTCTGAGAGTCACTGTCCTACGTGATGTGAAGCATTGTGAGATAAGAAATAGCCTAACTACTTGTCGTCTATGTGATTCTTGAGATGAGAGTTCTCTAAACTCTTCCTTTCATTTGTCAGATCTTTCCAATGAGATTTAAAATTCAAAAGAAAAGCATAGGGCAATTTCAATGCAAGTTTTAAGACTTTACTTGACCATTCAGTGACCCATCAGTTTGGCTAGACTCAAGGGGCTTAGTATACAACAGGGAATGGGCAGAGAAGAATTGCTTGTAAGATGACCACAGAAGGAAGACAAACATTTACTGAAGCATCTGCCTGTAGTCTCTTCCCAAACAGAAAGCAGAGAATCCTTGGAACAAGATGGCTAGCTAGACTAGTCATAGCACTGAGATCCAAGTTCAACCGAGAGACCCTATCACAATGAAAAAAGTAGAAACTAGTCAAGAAGGATTCTCAGTATCAACCTCCTCTTCTTCACATATGGTTCCATGGAAATGCTTGCTTCCACATACCACAAAAATATACATGCAGAGAGGGGGAGGTGGAAAGGAGGAAGGAGAAGGGAGAGAAAATTGGTTATGATTGAATGTTCCTAACTGAGGTTAGAATTGTGAACTTCTGATTGATTAAGCTCATGTGTGCTTTACAGTTAACTCTGCATGGTTTCCTTATGCAAAGGCTAATATTCGAAAAATGTCATTCCACTTTCTTTCTATGAAAGGCAAAATGTATTTGTTTGTTTTGCTTTGCTTTGCTTTAACAGAAATAACTACAAGTCACACAATACCAATGCACCTGACAATATATGAACACATCCAATATGTTTTTTGTTTCATCATTTTTAGAGGTGTGATTGGTAATATTTTGCATATCTCTACTACTAAATCATGCCACAGGCTGCCTGTCTCCTTTTCCTGTTGAAATAAGAGTTTCGTGATGCTTGATTTTCAGTAAATTTATTCTGCTTCAGTTTCTTCTTCCTACAAAATGGATAAATCTGCTTCACAAGAATTTCTTTAGCAAGCAGATCATTGATAAGTGACACTTAGCACAATAGCTGGTCCCAAATAGTCACACAGAAATGTTAATTCTTTCCAACAGTGTCTCTTTCTTACTGCTTCAAAAAGTACACTCATCTTTCAAAGAAGAGAATGTTTCTGATCTCATCTTTCTGACCTCTTCAACAACAGCCTTTGTAGTACTTTTAACAAATTAATTTTATATTGTCTTATTATATTTTGCTGCTAATTTGTTTTCCAAATTGAATCCTAATTATTTCAAGAGAAAGTTTTCATATCAGACATGCCATGTTAACCACTAACTAGTCCCACATTTATCATCAAACGAGTACTTGTTGTTTGTTAAACAGAAATAAGTACCTTTCACTTACACTAGATATTTGACTGAAGCCTACATAGCCATAAATTGGCACTATAAAGTACATAATTGAAATATTTTTGATTGTTTTTCTTGCTTTGAATCCCTTCTGGATGATGTTCTTGATCTCTTGAATATGTTAAAAACTATGTGTAGGACAAATAATAAAAGCCCAGAGACAGAAATTGGGGTTCAACCTGAAAACCAGAAAAGCAAAGTAGCCAATCCAGTAGAGCAGTCTTACCTCTACCAAGGCTAAGCAATCACAAACTAAGCAGACTAAGCCTTTCTCATCTCATGTTATATTCCCTCTACTGCTGGGATTAAAGATGTGTGACTCCCTAGTACTGGGATTAAAGGTGTGAGCCACTGCCACCTGGATTTGTTTCTGCATTGGTTTTGTGTAGCCCAGGGTGGCCTTGAACTCAAGGAGATCCATCTGTCTCTGTCTCCCAAATCCTGGGATTAAAGTTGTGCACCACCGTCTGACCACTAGTGTTGTAGGTAGCTTTACCATTCTGGTCTTTAGGAAAGCTTTATTTATTAAAACGTGAACAAAATATCATTATAATTATGTGTTGCAGAACTCTGAAATTTAGGATGTGCTATGAAGTGGCACAAACTGCCTTTATACAGAAACCCTCAGTTGTGTCCCATGTAGATCACCACTGTCTTTTGAAAAATCTCGTTATGTTTACTTATTTTTCTACAACACTTTGAGTGACACAGTCTTAAATGCATCCTGGCACTGTGCCAGCCAACCATGAAATTTTAAGAAGAAATTATTATTATTATGTGCATTTTCTTTTTTTTCCTATCTGATATCTGCAGTACTACATGTACTAGATAGCAGGGAATAAGCATGAATTCCTGACACTTCTGGTTCCTGACTGGGATTATGGATATGCTACTAAGGCTAGCAATAAATTGTTTTAAGATGCTATTCTGTGCCTGGCGGTAGTGGCACACGCCTTTAATCCCAGCACTCGGGAGGCAGAGGCAGGCAGATCTCTGAGTTCGAGGCCAGCCTGGTCTACAAGAGCTAGTTCCAGGACAGGCTCTAGAAACTACAGGGAAACCCTGTCTCGAAAAAAAAAATACTGTGCTGAATTTCCTTACATATTAATAAAACTTAAACCGCCAACAATATAACGATACTAAAAGACTTTCATAGTAGCTTCTGCTTTTTTTTTATATGTTTTGAGACAAGGGCTTTATCTTTAAATTAGGATGGCCTTGAACATGGAGCAATCTTCCTGCCTTAGCCTCATTAGTAATGAATATACATACACATATATATTATATATTGATTATATACATATATTTATTCAATATTTATGAGGCTTAAAACAGTCACTAACATATTAGTATTCAAGTAAACTTAGATTTTGTGTATATAAATAAATCTACATGAATTTAATTTGGCCAATCACTTTCTGTAAGCATTAAATACATAAATATACACACACAAAGACACACACACACACACACACACACACACACACAAAACACCAGGTCTAGGTATTGCAGACCTTTTGAAATTACAATGGCAAGGGATAAAGCAGCCAAGCCATATGGGGTTTCAGTTCTCTCTCCTGTTATTCTGTCTACTGAAACCTTGGTGCATTATGTCTAAATATGTCAGTCAACACATCACCTATGAAAGTTATTCATCAAAATTTTTGATAAGTATTGGAATAAATGTACTGATTCTTTTAAATAC
The DNA here is from genome assembly GCF_903992535.2 of Arvicola amphibius. Lineage (NCBI taxonomy): Eukaryota > Metazoa > Chordata > Mammalia > Rodentia > Cricetidae > Arvicola > Arvicola amphibius. Next base: position 106,934,939 of record NC_052055.2, read on the forward strand.
TGAATGTTTGATTCTATTTCTGTGTCTACAGTAGACTGTCATAAACTGCTCTACCCTCCGTTGGCCTCCTCAGCCATCTTTTCTCATTTTGTAACTGCATTAGAAGGACTTTTGTCCTGCTTTTCAATCTCAAAATTTTCTCTGGATGTCTCCAAACCTCTTAACAGGAATGCAACTGTCTAGGAGCGATCTCTTTCACACTGAGTAGGGTTATAATGTCTTACTTTCAAATGTTTAAAGTATCTATATAGCACTTTAGATTTCTCAAAATAATTCCAAGTAATAATTCACACAGGTCTAATGTAAATTCTCTAAAGTAATATTGAGTTATTTTTATTTTTGTTGACATATAAATAAATGGAGATCATCAGAGGCTCTAGCACCAAACATTTCCAAGTTCAAGGCAAGAAATTTTGTTGTTGCATGGGCATGTGTTCTTGGTTCTATCAAGGGCAAAGAAATAATGATGAAGAGATCCCTTTTTCAACTGTTTCTCTTCAGCAAGTGTTACTGTTTCTTACAGGTAATAAGAAAAACCCTAAATATGGCTGTAGTCTGTAAGGTTTGGTCAGTTTCACTGATACTGGAACCATGCAATGCAAATCCCTAGCCTTCTGTAAGTAGTCTGTAATGGGCAACTGTGCATCTGACTAAAGATATGGATCTATAAATCCAAAATAAATTCCTTCCTTAGCATACAAAACAATTATTTAATTTGTCTTAATGGAGTTATCATCTGTGAGCCCAATTCAATGACTCCACTAGGATACTGTTCTTCCTCTTCATCTCTGACATATCATGTGTCATGACCTTGTATGGACTGAAAACCCCACGATTATATATTAGTGATGAACATTACAGAAGAAGATAAAGAGAAGAAGGAGGAGGAGGAGGAGGAAGAGGAGGAGGAGGAGGAGGAGGAGGAGAAGGAGAAGAAGAAGAAGAAGAAGAAGAAGAAGAAGAAGAAGAAGAAGAGAAGGAGGAGGAAGAGGAGGAAAAGAAGAAGAGGAGGAGGAGGAAAAGGAGGAGGAGGAGGAAGAAGAGGAGGAGGAGGAGGAGGAGGAGGAGGAGGAGGAGGAGGAAGCTATTTTCTGTCTTCACATATGTTTAACATTTTAAATTATTAAAAGTGAGCAAGGAGTTCCTATATAACTGTAAGCATGACTGAAGCATAGTTGTGAACAACCATGTCTCTGCCCCTTATTAGTTATTAAAATACATAGTTTTTATAAATGTTTGGCTCAAACTTTTAACTTTTCCTAATGTGGTATTATTTGAAAAATAAAATGTATGTTAGTGTTTGTAGTAAAATGTTCTTAGTGTTTGTAGTCAAATGTTCTGATTGCTTCAGTTAAAACAAAAATAATATTTAAAAATTTTTTCAGAAATTATTTGACACAATATTACTTATATTTGAGAGGATTGTTAAATGAATAGAAAAATGCTTTCTCTTATGCAGAGAAATCCATATAAATCTAGCTTGGGCAATCACTTCCTATGCTTGGATGCTTCTTATTAAATATGAATAACTGGATTTGCTCTGGCACCTATGTAAAAAATGTAAAGGACTTTTCCATCTCTCCATCATTTGAACTTACTGTGAGATAGTCCTCTTTATACTGATTTCTGACATTTTAGTTTCTTTAATTGAACATATAACAAGTTTTTACATCTTTGTTTAATTATAGCTATTAAATCACTTCTTTCATTATTCTTAATTATCCCAAGACAGCTTGTGAAAGTACTATCATTAGTTTCAGCTAGCCTCAATTTTTACTCGATTACATTTTGTAAAAATAAATAAAGGGAACAGGGGACAAATGTTAATGAAATGTTCCAATAATAGTTTGAAATTTTTCATGGTGGGATTTGTCATGCTAATCAATGTGAATTGAACAGAAACTTCATGGAGATACACTAATTAGTTAACTCCCCATTGATTGTAAGTACATTTAGTAGCTTAGGTATATGGAAATATATATTATGCAAATATTGGGACTTTTACCACAATTGGCCCCACAGGCGTTTACACAGTACTGGACATTACTTTAGCATATAAGATATGGGAAATGTGGCTTTCACGTGTGATTTAAGCCATATATTGTTGGGAGCAGTGAGACCCAAGATCCTGAATTTCTTGTAATCCCCTGATCTGAGTGCCTACAGCTGCTCTGAGCACGAGACCTTCAGGAGTAGAGTGGTTTCTGGTGGGTTTGGCTGGGGCGTGGCTATCTCTATATAATCTGCCCCTGAACACAATAAAGGGGGCATTCTTGGAGAATTCAAGGATGACCCGTGTCGTTGTCTCTCTGTCTGTATGTGTTTGTGTATTTTAACCTCCTGCTCCTTGCCTGAATCTCGTGAACTGGGTTCAAGCGCACCGAGTGCAGACATGGGGGCGCGATGCGTGGCAATATATTTTGTCCTTAATGGTTTTCCTTTTGTTTCCTGCCCCTGACCAATGGCATTTGAAGAATAGACTCTACTGCCGCTTCGAAAACGTCCATTGATAGTCCCTTTTAAAAGCAGGTCCACTTTGCAAGGGCTGGTGAATCAGCTACTCAACAATCTTTTGTTGTCATCTATGGAATACAGATAATCACTGCTTTGAACTTAACACTAAAAAGTATTTTAGTATATTCCAGCTAGCGATTTAGAGCATTTTAATCAATATAAACATAAGCAACAAATACAGAATCTCTATCATAATTTATAATAGGACCTCATATTAAAAATTCATTAATATACCTTGAGTGAGTAAATGAACAAATGAATAAATGAATGGCTTAAAAGGTGTTTCAAAGTTCTTGAAAGTTCTTAATGTACAGTTTGATTATCAGATTAGAACTGACTATTCTCCCAAACACGTAAATTAAGATTCTGTTGAACATCCTTCTTCACATTTATCAGTGTTCAGAATGAGAACACATAGTATACAAAATCACAAAAATGTGGAGATTGAAAGCAATATGAAATTCATTTTTTTTCTTAGCCTTTATGCCTATGTAGTACAAAAACAAAATGCTAAAGAACAGAGACTGGATCCAACTATTTTAGCGGTTCTATTATAAATTGCATTATTAGATATATGGTTAAATTACAAAGCCTTTTGAAGCATAATTTTGTATTGTCAAGGTAGTATCATATTTCTCAGTATATATATACAAACACAGATTTACACATCGGCTTTTATATATGTAGCATGTGTGTAAACGTAAATATATATGTATGTGTAAACATGCGAATTTGCATACTTATATGCAAAATTGCATAAATATACATATGTGTATACTTACCTTGATCCATCTATCTATCATTAGCTAGGCAGCTAGCTAGTTGTCATCTATTATGTATATAAAGTCTACATGGGAGCCTCACTTCCGATATGTAGTTGCATGAGGCTGTCCAATGATTAAACGTCATTTCTGCTGTTTGAGAGCTCACCTTTCCTCTCTGTAAGAGCATAATCCACACCATTCCCTCATCCTTTAGGTCCACTTTTCCCAGTGATTATTGATAACCATGGGGAACAATTTTTGACCTAGACTGGACTTTGCCTTGCTTATCCTAGTCACCCAAGCTGGTCTCTATGCCATTCACTGAGCTCCACAAGGAAGTGGTAAGGACATCACTTCAAAACCTTCTGGAAGCCCTGAGTAACTATGATGTAGAGCCATTGCCTGGTGGGAGAGATGCTCAGGATCAGGTCATCCAGTCCTTTCTTTACATTCATACACTCTTACTCACCGCCATTTGGATTAACTTACCCCACAACTCAATTTACTTCAACTTCCTTCCTACAGCGATCCTCAAAAAAGCAACTCATTTCTCTTTCTCCTTATAAATTTTATAATGATAGACTTTTCCTTGCATTTGTTGTCTAACTTGTCCGTGGGTCAAGTGTCTGATGATTTTATTACCGACACATGGATGCTGGCTCTACAAATGGGGGTTCTCAAATTTCATTAACATCTCTGGAAATTGAAATACCTCATAAGAAGGGTATTAATTTATTTTTGAAGATATTTATTCCTTTACATAAGAAACCCTTATTTTTACTCATTCAATCCATTCCTGTATACCAACTGCCATGCTAAAGACTTAGGGATGCTGTTGCAAGAAAATACATTCGGATACTCCTTAAAGTTTACAAACAAGAATTACATTAATCAGTTAATTACCAAATGTTTGCTAAATTATAACTGCAAGAGGATTGCGAAGGAGAAATAAATGTTAGGAGAGTGGGTAGGATTGGCTTATATTGAGTGTGTATATCAGTGAAGGGATCACTAAAGATATACTGTATCAGTAAAATGTATCTGTGAACCCAATTTATTCCTCCCGCCCTGAAAGGAGAGTGAATATACAGTGACTAGACAAAGAGGGGAAGGGAAATTTTCAAATAGCAAACACACACACACACACACACACACACACACACACACACACAATGCCGATGACAAGGTGACTCAGTGAGGAAGAGTGCCATCTGATCTTGCAGAGCACCAGGATTTGGTTCCCAGCACTCCAGGTCTGGCAGCTCACAACACCTGTAACTACAGCTTCAGAAGAACCAGCACTGCCTTCTGGCCATTGCCTACACATCCACACACCAAACACAGACACACATATGCCCAAAATTCAAAATAAAAGTAATTTTAAAACAATGCAATGCCAGGAAGACACGACCACTGTGGTTTGGGAAGAAAGCAGAGTCCTGTAGTATAAGGTTGATCGTTGAGGGTAAGGTGCACACTTACAAGAATTGAGGTGGGATCAAGGAAGTCTGTCTCGCATCTTGGAAAACAATCTCGTCTTCGATGTTTAACCTACAGTGAACATAGAGGAGATTGGTGTTTAGCAGGATAATTTGGAATTAGCACCATAAAGTTATTGGGACTAAGAGACTAAAAATAAAGAGGATTAATAAAAGGTGTTTAAATGGGGAAATGGCATGACGAAAGCATTCAGTCGATGGAGGCATGAGATAGTTTCTCATTTATCATTATCACCTACAAATCAAATATGAGAGGATTATAACAAATCAAAATTCTAGGCAAGTCAGGTATCGGTTAATTGAGTTTTTATTGCACTTGCAACATCAATTTTAAATGCTTTTAATGAAACAGAATGTGATCTCTTTGGAATTCAAATGCATCTATTGTATTTCAAACTATAACATCATCCATTTTTTCCTCCAGATTGCCATCTGTAAAGCTGCTGTAAATGTTCTAAAAATAACCAATAATCTGTGTATCATTTGTTATTTTTCCTCCAGTAAAGAAACTGGTAGACTATTTTTGTTACTGTTTTTATGAATAAAAACAACCTTGAAACAAGGGAAAATAAAAAGCTGAGACTGTTTTTAATAAATGATAGAGGCTAAGACCATATATATATACATATATATGTATATGTATATATATATATATGATCATAACATGATGGAACATACCTATAATCCTAACACAAAGTAGATGGAGGTAAGAGGATCACCATAAATTCAGGGCTAATCTCTGGTCTGCAAAATAAGTCTTGGTGAATCCACCCTGCATAAGAGACCCTGTCTCAATCTCAATCCAAGCTCTAAAATACTTCCTAGAGCTTTTTGAATTATCATAATATGGCATGGATAATATTTTAGGGATTTCTCCAACATAATTTCTGATGATCAAATGTTATTTAAAACTAAGACAACAAAATGCATTTTTTATTATTTTGTTTTCTTTACATTTTGAAAAAATCACAAAATTAAAAGACCAATTATCTCTGCTTTATTTTGAATGAAAGAAAAATTTGAAATCAAGTAGAATCTACAGAACTTGCTTTTAGACTGATAGAGCTTATTCTTTTGCTAAAAGTTTATGACTCGACAAGCTGCTTTGTTTTATTTTGTTTTTCATATTTTTTTTAAAAAAGGAACATTACGAATTATAGGCTCGATGTCCTTTATTTATGGCTAGAAACCAATTTTGAGTGAGTACATCCCATGTTCATCTTTTTGGGCCTGGGTTACCTCACTCAGGATGGTGTATTCTATTTCCCTCCATTTGCATGCAAAATTCAAGATGTCATTGTTTTTTACCGCTGAGTAGTATTCTAGCATGTATATATTCCACACTTTCTTCAACCATTCTTCCACTGAAGGGCATCTAGGTTGTTTCCAGGTTCTAGCCATAAATAAAGGACATCGAGCCTATAATTTGTAAAAATCCTAGAGAAGCTATATAAGAAGGTGAACCCAAAGAAAAACATATAGTTATCCTCCTGGATACTGGAAGTAGACAAGATTGCCGGACAAAAAATGGGAACATAGGGGTGGGGTGGGATGGGGGAGGGGGGATGGGGCGAGAAAAGTGAAAAAAAAAAGGAACATTACTATAAAAATCAGCTGAAGTTTCTTAGCTGAGAGTGTAGGTCAAGTTGAATGAATGGCAGATCACTCATGAGAAGTGGAACACTCATAGCTCCAGAAAGGGAAAAGTCGACTCTATCTGTAGTTGCCTGATTTATTTGAGCCTGAGTTCTGGCAGCACTCACAAGCTAAGCTCTACTACCCAGTTAGAGAGAGAAGCAATTGTTTTATTAAAACGATTGGGAAAAGGAAGAATTAATGAGCGAGGTTCAGTTACCACCCAGAGTCTATTTTCCATGTGCTAACATGAGGTTCAGATATAAACCAGGAACAACATATGAATGCAACTAAGCAGCCCCTGGTTAGCATGTGATTGTTCCCATCATTGGCCCACCTTTGTTTCAAACCCATTTATCCTGCAAGGTGGTTTGAAAAGGCAACTGTCTGAGAGACAAGTTCCAACCTGCATGACAGAAAGAGTTACAAAATTTTCCCCTCCCTTTCATGAAATTCCAGGGCAAATTCTTACTCACTGGAGTCTACTGCTTCAGTATTCTGATAACCAGAGAGGCATCTTTTCTCCTACCAGGAGGTTAGATGAATACCAAGAGGTTGCCTTTAAAGTTCCCGAATGTCTTTGCAATTCAGAAAATCATCTCTAATTTCCGAATGTTTTTCTTTCTTGTACATGACTGGATGCCATTTATTCTACCCGAAACTGTCATGAAGGTTCTTATTATTTATCTAACAATAAATATTTATTCTTTTTCCCTACTCATCACACTACAGTTTCATTACACACTGTCATTATATCTACTCTCAGATAGAGGCACTGAATCGTAGAACAATTTTGCATCTTTTCCCCAACACATCGGTGCCTAATAAATAGGATGTTTTTTTTTTTTCTACCAGGGGATAAAGTAAAGCATGCCAAAGAGCAGGATGCCATCTTTTACTGTGTCAGTGGGAACACGGAGTCTTTTCTTTCATGTGCTATTTTATGACACCCAGTGAACACAGCAAACTCCCGTTATAGAAATCCATCAATTCATGTATCACTATATGCAGGTCTCAAATTATTCTGTGTGTTCTCTGGAGCAAAAAAACTTCTATTTGATGACAAGTAAATAGCACAAAGCTTCGGAATAGCAAGGACACAAAGCATTTTGTTTATCAGTATCAAGCGACAGTTATTATATATCCTATGACTGAAAAAGGTTGTAGGTTCCTGTACTGAAGCAATGCAAAGTTTATAGAGACATATAAAATAGGATTATATTTACACATTAAAGATTTTCTTCCTAAGCCACAAGACCTTACAAGTAGTATAATCAATCTTTAAAAGATGATAGAAAAAAAACATCTCCGAATAAGATATAATTGTGTACAGGGAACATAGGTGTATTATAAAGAATGACTCTGGAACTATTGCCTTAAGGGAAAAGGAAATACACTGAAGCTAAAAGCAGTGTTAGCAAGACTATGTTGACCAATTATATGTATCCCCTTGGTAAGCTATCTTCCCAGATATTTAGTAAAATTCTAATAGAAAGGTTACTGCGAAAGTTATGTATATTGATAGATAATTATCATATACACCAGTAAACTGCATAAACTGGATTACATTCAAAATACAGATAAGCCTTCTTCAATTAGGCAGAGGTCTAATGAAAAAAGGCTTAAGGACCTCCACCAGAGAAGACATTTGGTCTATAGGATGCCACAGACTTGGGTCTTGAGCACTGGTTCCTCTTGGGTCTTCAGCCTTAACATCTGATCTATAGACTTTGTATATGCTAGACCCCTACAGTTCTTAAAATAATTCTCTCTCTCTCTGTCTGTCTCTCTCTCCCTCTCTCTATTTCCCTCTCTCTCTCTCTTTCTCTCTCTTTCTCTCTCTCTCTTCCCCCCATGTGTGTGGTGCACATACATGTGCACTTGTACATGCATGAATTTGTGGCGAGAAGATACACATGTTCATGTGTGAACATGCACACACATTCTTTGGTTCATTTTCCCTGAGTAACAAAACATTATAAACAATATCAGAAAGACTTGTTGCAATGTTTGCTTTGATTGGAGCCCTCTTCTTGCTAATTTCAAACATATCAATTTGGTGGATAAATCACATGGGTGAGTAGAACATACAAGAAGTGTATTAATGAAATTGAATATTTAATATTAGACATGATCTAATGCAGGAGAATAGAAGTGAGGTCCTGTGGAAGATGAAATGAGTCAAAGCTTTCTTGCTTAATATTCAGTCCAATTTACTTTTGGGTTTGGCTTTTGTTGCTATTTGCTTGTTAAATTTGTTTACTGTGGGGGAAGAACACGTGGAGGTCAGGGAACAACTTGTGGGAATCTGATTTTTTTTCTTCCATCATGTGGGATTCTGGAATTGAACTAATGCTCTCAAGCTTCGTGGCAAGAGAAACTCACAAACACACTATAGTTAAATGGGAGAACTCAAATGTGAAGTAAGTATAGGGAATAACCCATATGTAGCCTATGAATGAATTCAGTGGAATAACACAAAGCTATTCATACACCACGCTGGAGTAAAATAGTGAAGGGAAAAGCCAGCAGAAAACATTAGTAGTTAAAAATAAATGGGAAATGGGCTGGAGAGCTGGCTTGACTGTTACAAGCCCTGGCTCTTCTTCCAAGGAACCCAGATCTGATTCTCAACACCCACATGGTAGTTCACAACCATCTATAACTCCAAATTCAGGGAATTCAACACCCTTTTCTGGTTATCATGGGCACCAGTAACGTGCATTGTGCATGGAAATACATGAAAGCAAAACAATGCACATAAAATAAGTTTTAAATCATAAATGAATAAATGAACAAACAAACAAGCAAACAAACAAATAAATAAATAAATAAATAAATAAATAAATAAATAAATAAATAAATAAATAAATAAATGGAAGAGCTCCTGTGTTGTTTGAATCATTTCTGGATAAATGGGAAACATCAAAGGTGAGTTTTGTGTGTTAGGCTAGGAAAGGAAAATGCCTTATCAATACAGGAGACTTTCAGCTTAGTGCAATTTCATCCAACCTTGTTCAACTATGCATTTCAAAAGTGATACAAGGCGATATTTTATCATGAGCAGGATCTTTTGTTTTAGACCCAGGAGAGTTCTACACAAGCTGTGACGGCTCTTCAGCCTACAAAGGAAGTATAATTGTATCCATGGAGAAGGAAACACATTTGAAGGAGAGTAATCAGGAACAAATTACCATTCTTCTTTCTTTCTCTTAGTCATAAAGATTCCTTGTGTATTCCAAATGTAAGAATGGGCATTATCTAATCATTCAGTGATTGTGAGGACCTTGGTAACCTAAGGGCAAAGAAAGACTTAATTTAGTGAAACAGGTAGAGAGTGTGAATGAATAATTTCGATATCACTTGCTGTATTTTGTTTTGCTTAGCCTTTAATGATTTTTATTTTTTGTGCTCCAGGTTACTCATCTTGGTAAAATTCATGTAGGACCCAATCTTTAACATGAGTACTATTCAGTATCTGGTAACATTTGGCATCTAGAGGGTATACACAGTCATACACAAACACACATATATAAATATATATGTATGTCTAAGATCCAGATACGTGTATGTATCAGAAATACAAGATACAGGATCTTGATCTGATCTCCTTAGAAATTTTAAGGTTCCAAAAGCATAATTAGCTGATGTGTTTGGAAATGGTACTCAGTGTCATGTGAAAGTAAAAAGACAGGGAATTCCATCAACGATGCTACAGTCACACCACAAAGAGACTGAAATGCCATTCCAGATCCCACTCAAATCCAACACATGACCTCTAAGGAGAATCTGCACTTCTTATCCTGACTATAAATCTTTTTTCTTCCAATGCCACAGGTTCTGTTTCATTTACTCTTCTGTCTACTACTGTATCTCTTCTTGCCTTTCTGTGACATCAAACCACCATGGTTGAGCTTCTCTGCATTTCTTACATTACATCTCCAATGATTATAAAAACCAAAACAGAAATAAATAAAAGGTTCATGTATATCTAGGGAAAGGCCTTTTAAAATAAAAACAATTCATATCTACAAAAATCACAGGTGTTTATATTAGTCTCAAGGACATGTGCTCAGAGGGTCGAATGATAAATCTCAAACTATGATGAATGATAGCTCAGAAAGAGGAAGTTCAAAGACATAGTTTTATAAAGAATCTATCAAGACATTGTGCTCATTCTGACCGTGGTAGAGGGCATTTGTAATACACGTAGTACATAGACATCAGCTGAGAGACTGTCTTAGAGATGTTATATATGGAAGTGAAGGTAAACTTAGAATTAAACCTCAACCAATTTTCAACCAAATATTGATCAACAAATTGAATGAGATTTTGAGCTTTTGTGTTAATTTCCCCATCTTTATTGTTTGTCCCAGCATCCATCATTATTTTAAGATGTCCATAATTTTAGACCTGTGTTTAACTTCTTACTTGGATTATTTACATTTCATTTTGATACATAAGTCATTATTTCTCTCCCAAGATTTCCTCAACTTTTTATTTTTACCTTTTGCATTATTTGGTTTATTTCCCAGTATTTAACCAAGATAATCCCATGAAATTTTTTCTACCTCAATAATGTCAATGCCGCATATTCAACAAAATATTCTTTCTGCTTATGGGTCAGCTATCTCAATTTTACAAATCTGTAATAATTTTCCTTCCGTAATAATGGCAATAGAGTTGTACACAAAATTAGTCATGTTTATGGAGGACTGGATGGAAACATTTTTGCCACATTGTAACAGGCAAGTTTCCCTGAACTACTCATAATCAATTTCTTTGTAGATAGATGATATACATAGATAGATGGATAGATAGATAGATAGATAGATAGATAGATAGATAGATAGATAGATAGATAGAAGATAGATGGAAAGATAGATCTATGCATGATAGATGCATATACATGAATACATACTGTCTAGGTAAGGGTTTCATTTGCTGTGATGAAACACCATGACGAAAGCAACCTGAAAAGGAAAGGGTTTGTCTGGCTTACAAATCCAAATCACTGTTCATCATGGAAGGAAGTCAGGACAGGGATTTATACAAAACAGGAATCTGGAAGCAGGAGCTGATGCAGATGCCATGGAGGGATATTGCTTACTGTCTTGCTCATCACAGCTTGCTTTACCTGCTTTCTTCTAGAACCCAAGGCCGTCAGCCCAGCCACCATTAGCTTAAGTCTCCTCAGTTCATCACTAGTTAAGAAAATGCCCTACAGCTTGGTCTTGTGCTGGTGTCTTCTCATTTGCTGTTCCCTCCTTTCGGACGACCCTAGCTTGTGTCAAGTTAACATAAAACTAGTCAGTGCAGATACATAGACACATAGATGGATAGATGATGACAATTAGTTAGAAATAACAAATCATTTGAAGCTGGTGATTTGAAAGAAATATAGACAATCGATCATATATAAAAGCCCATTTCTCAGTTTTGCATATGTATTACTTGAATTTGCCCAGAGTTAGTTTTATAAAATTGCTCTTTTATTTTTACGAAACATGATTCTTTAATAACTCACACAGAGATGAATTTGGGAGATGCTGTATGGAGGGAAGCATGTTAAGAGGATTGAAATAACTTTTTGCTACCAATTTCCAATGAATCCAATGTAGTTAACAATTCACTCAAACTGATAATAAATAGAAAAAGAAGCACCTGGCAGTGCTGAAGTTGAATTGTTTTAGATTAGTAAATTCCAATCTAAAATTAATCTTTATAACCCAGTCAGGACAAAGAAAATTCCTGATATTTGGAACCAGAGGTCCTGCATAGGTTGTGTTATCTGAGTTGCACGTTTCTATATTGGGAGATTCATAACCGGAACTGAAAAACTCTCATCTAAAGTCTATGCTTTCCCAAATTTCATTGGTTGAAACCCGATACCCGGTGTGAGAGCATCAAAGTGAGGCCTGTAGAGAAGTAATTAGTATCTCCATATGAAATTAACCCCTTCCTAGGAGAGATCCTAGAGAGCTAACTGGAATCTAATAGTGTGAAGGAAGGAGAACTTCCCTAGAACGTGAACATGCTGATTTGGGACCTTGTGACCTCCAGGACTGTCAGACTAGAATTTTTCCTTTATGTAAGCTGTTCAGCTTACAACATTTAGTCACAGCATCCCAAACAGAGTAAAATCAAAATCACCTAGAAGCACAGGTTTAGTTATAGATGACAGTCTTGAAAGCCCTAGGACGGTTCTTACTAATGGGACTACAGAAAGCTAGCTGTCATAATTCATGAAAGGAGATGAGTTCTCTGTCATATTAGATGCTTCGGTTTTCCCTTCAATGTGACCATCTCCATCATAAGGAAAGAATACAAGATTCAGTAGGATTTACTGGTGTTTCTACAAGAAATGCAAAGGTTTTCTCAAAACATTGGAACAAACATACACTCACTTTTCATTCCATCACAGGATCTGAAAATCTTCTAAATATAATCAGAGAACACAGATTTGGGGAAACTAACTAGTAGGGACAGATTAGCCTCAAGAGTGCATATTTTGTATATTTTGTCTCATTGAAAGGAAAGAGGTGAAATTTATTTTACTCAGAGATAATGATTAACCTGAGACTTCCACCAGCCCCAGGTTTTTGTTTTGTTTTTTCTAAGCATCATTGCTGAAAACCTCTAAGTGGCAGAACATAAGAAGGCCAGAATCAACAATTCTGAAGGATCACAATTTATACATGTGACTAGTAAGATGTTTCATTGGGAAAAGGGTTTGATGCCAGTTACGTTTCTGAACTCTATCCTCATTATCCATGTGATGGAAGAGAAGTGACTTTAGAAGTTTCCTTTAACATCAACTCATGTACAATGGCATGCATGTGAGCAGACACACACAATACACAATATTTTTTTAATTTTTACAATTTAGAGCTTTCTCTTGAGTAAGTTCAGTGACTATGTGGATAGACAGACAGACAGAGAGACAGACAGACAGACAGACAGACAGACAGATAGATAGATTATAAATAGGTACATACACAGATACCTAGATACATAGAGAGATAGAAAGTATCCCCTCCCTTAAGGAACTAAAATGTGCTAAGCAGAGCGTGGTACTGTGCTGGAGTCTCAGAACCTGGGTGTGCAGCACTTCTAGACTTTCTGCTAGAGATGAATTTGCATAAATCTATAGTTTGCTGTAGACTATTACCAGCCTTAAGTGCACTTATCACCATCAAGAAGCCTGGAAAACGCTGCAGGTGCTCAGCTCATTGATCACTTCTTCAGCTATAGAATATGTAAAGCTTGCACACAAAAATGTTAATATTAGTATTCAATTTTCAAAACTGAGAAATGGTACAATATCCTCAGATCCCTTAACATATATTATTTAACCTTTATTATAAATCACACATTATGCTTTTGCCAGAACACATTTCTTATTTTTAGGTGGTAGTGAGAAAAGAGACTCTGGGAATATGGAATTAAAATAATTAATCATTCCCAAGGAAGGATGGTATGAAATACCATATTGGTAAGTGAGATAATCCATACTAAGTGGCAGGCTGAACTATTGAGCTGTATACTAAAATCCTCACTAACCTCAAAGGTCCAGATTTCCTCCATCATCCCCATAATCCTTTGCAATCCACCCTGACTCTCTGCAGTTTGCACACAATGTACCTTCCTCTCTTTCTGAGAAAATGTTCCTGTCTCGAGGTTAGGATGCATTAGACTGTGGTTCCACAATCCCCAGCTCAGTTTCATAGACCATTTCCCCCTGTGTGGATTCTGTTCACTAACTTTGACATTTCTTCCCTTCTTCCTCTACCTAGTAGAACCTTCATTCACCTGAACAATGAGTGGTACCTAGTCCAAGTTCTTCACAGATGTGAGTCACTGGTTTCTGCGTTGAGTTTTCAGAAGTGCAGAGTGCTGTGAATGTCTTCTATTTGACAATAAATAATATCACTCACAGAATAACTGGCAGTCATAATTGGAAAGAAAGCCCTTCTCTCGCCATTTCATATCTTTGTGATGATTTACTGGATAATTACGAGTCCCTAAGTGCAATTCTTCACAGGAAACCTGGAAACAGAGCTCATAGATTTGTCAATGAGTAATTCATGGTGTATCCAGTTCCCATGTAGTTAAAAATTAGTCTAGTCTTCCTCCCCTGAACGACAATAAACACTAGACGACAAGTCACCTCTTGGAAACAAATGTGACCTCTACCTCACCCAATCCTTAGGAGGTTTGTTGAAAATGATATGAAATATTTAAGAAGGGACTGTTTATTCTGGGGTAGATCCAGAGTTTTTCTATGTGCTGTGATTTGAATGATGGTCTCTACAAAGCTCATGGGAAAAATTTGTTGCCCAACAGCGTTGAGATGTTCCTTGCAGGGAGTGACTAAGTTACACTAGTGATAGCTTCGTGAATGCATAGACCCCATCATTAAATGTCCTGAGGGTTCAGGGTTCAATCCTTTGTCCTTCTGCCACCTAAAGTTTGAGGACACCGACGCTCTGACCCTCTGCATTATCTCAAAGGCAAAGATCAGCCCTCACAAGACCAATACCAGTGTCTTACTCTATGACTTCCCAGAGTCTAGCATGACACCTATTAATCTCAATTAATAGATTGATCAGTTATTTACATTGAGGCATTCTGTTACAGTAACATAAACAAATCATGTTTCCCAAATCCTTTCATGACCTTAAGGGAAAAAAATCTTGGAAACAGCAATATCTTTTCAGTTGTGGCAACTGGGGGCAGAGTGTTTATGCAAATTTAAGCTAGGCCTGGCTGGTGAGATGACTCAGAAGATAAAAGTGTTTGCTATGCAAGTCTGAAGTCCTGAGCTTAATACATGAAACACACAGCAGAAAGAAACAGCCAACTCCTAAAAGTTGTCCTATGAGTTCCATTTTCTCACTATTGGACACATGCTAAAGACGCACACTTATGATGATGATGATGATGATGATGATGATGATGATGATGATGATGATGATAATAATAATATAAAGAAGAAGAAGAGGAGGAGGTTAAGGAGGAGGAAGAAGATGAACATTTTTACTTTTTATTTAAGCCTTTTGAGGATGAATGTATTGCTTGCGTTATGTATGTATGTATACTACTTGAATGCCTGATACTAAGAGAGGTCAAAGAGAGCATTGGATTCTCCAAAACTGGAGTTACAGACAATGTGAGTCACTTTGTGGGTGCTGAGAATTGAACCCAGGTCTGTTTGAAGAGCCCACAGTGCTTTTAGTGCAGAGCCATCTTTCCAGGCCCCAAAATGTTTTGACACTTAAATCATTTTCTTAAGTGCTATTTTTTTTTAAAATTGTGGTCAATTACTGTAGGCTTAAGCTTGAAAAATCTTTATAAAATACTTGTGTTTCTTTAAAAGTTGCTATTCCAGTTCAACTTTGAGCCCCTATCTGAGATGCATGTCAGCTTGTCGACACTCTCAGGCTCTGGTATGACGTGGAGAAGACAAAATGTAAGATAAACAATTGAAAGCAGACTTGGACTCGCACACACACACTCACGGCAGTGTCCTTTTGACTGTACCCGTTGAAAGGGCCTAAATTAACCTTTCATCAAACTGCCAAGGTCAAAGGTACATGCAATATCTATCAGTCACATGTATTATTCCTTCAAGATGTCTTCAAAAGAACAAATAAAAAAATCTTCCTCCCATTTGTTGCTTTAAGTTTTTATTATTTTCTCCCCCAAACTCTTTCAACTATTTTCTTTATTTTTACAGAAATGTCTCTGAAGAACGTGAAGCTGTAGCCCTGCTCGGCCCCAGTCCTAAATAACAGAGAGCATACTAATGAAATTACTGTGAAGACTGGTGTCCTACCTGTACCATAATACATGGAGAACATAAACGTCTTTCTATTAGATCTTTCCATGAACTATGCAAATCTAAGATGTCTGATGCTTTTTTTCTCTTGGAGAATATCACAAACACAAATCATTCAAGTTTGGCTTTAAAAAGCAAGAAAGACTTTGTTTCAAACTCTTGTGTTAGGGAGCTTGATGCCTTTCCAGGAAACAAACAGCAGGGCTGTTTGCTGTGGTGACACAGAGAAAGTAGGACACTGAGACCCCCAGGGTTAGGTTGATCCTGCTGAATAGGCAGCTGCTTGCAGAATGGCACTCTTGGACAGTGGGCTCCTTTTTGCTTACAGAGACTGGAAGTTAGGTTTTTGTCTGTTTGTTTTTGGTGCTGTTGTTTTTAATAATTAAAAAAAATGACCCCTAGATCTCTGGTGGACATTCCCAGAGGAAATCCCTGTGAGAACTGGGTGGGTGTGTGTAGGGGGGTAATCACCACAATGCAGAGATCGCTGAATCATGGGGAACCCAACCCCTAGAGGACAGATACTTCTACACCACAGCTCCTGCGTCTGTGGCTCAACAAACTTCATAGAAAGGGAGGAGCAAAGATTGTTAAAGTCAGAGGACCAGGAAGTCTGCTGTGAAACAGCTTCTCCTAGAAATGGCTGCATAAACAAGATGGGAACAATGTCAATACCAACAGATACATGCTCCTGAAGAAGACAGAGAAATTTCTCAGGCACCCTTCTCTAGACAAAGAATCCCAGGCAACTAATGACTGGGGAAGGGGAAGAATTAGCCTGTCACAGGAATGAGACCCTTCCGGTTGTTCAAAATAAGTTGGTCATCCTTGAAATTCTATCTACACAAACACACAGCAGGTTAAAATGTATTGTGTGTGTGTGTATATATGTATGTCTGTAGCAATAATAATCAAAGAAAAATAAACTGAAATACTAGGGAGTATGAACGGGCTTGGAGGGAGGAGACTTAGGGGGCAGTGGAGGGAAGAAAGGGAACGGGAAAAGTTGTCAGTCAATTTTAACTAAATATGTGTGAAGAATTTTAAAGTGTGTGTATGTGTATAAATGTATGTATAGACAGACAGATATGCACACACACACACACACACCCCTTATATGTATGATCTAAAGAGAACACCTGTCTGAATTTTTTTTCGTAAATGATCAAAAAAGGTAATTAGAGCACTAGATATAAGATGGTCCCTGTCTCCAGCTGCTGCAGCCTTTCAGCATATTCATGAGAAAAGCTGCACGTGCTCCTCTCTGCCTTCTCCTGATGTAAATCTTGGTGAGGAATATCAGCTGTGGGGGGGGGGGAGGGTTACTGCCTGTTGCCAAATTTACCCTTCTGTGAGGTTTCAGTTCTGGGCATAAAATTCTGTCGCAGAAACAAGACACAAGACCATGTCTCTGACATTATATCCAAGAAGAAGTCTGTCTTTCCCTGACTTTATCTGTCACCTCTACAGCACAGAACATACAAACATACATGCACACACAAACACACACATGATGCAGAAGTGTCTATGTGTTACTTTCATTATTAATAAAGAAACTGCCTTGGACCTTTAAGAGACAGAAAATTAGGTAGGCGGAGTAGACAGAACATAATTGTGGGAGAAAGGAAGCAGAGCTGGGGAGACGCTTCAGGCAGTCACCATAGTGAGTCGCCAGCCATGCTTCTCCTCTCCGAGATGGATGCAGGTTAAGGTCTCTCCTGGTAAGCCACACCTCGTGGTGCTACACAGATTACTAAATATGGGTTAAAGGAAGATGTGAGAATTAGCCAATAAGAGTCTGAAACTATGGGCCAGGCAGTGTTTTAAAAGAATACAGTTTCCATGTAATTATTTTGGGTAAAGCTAGCCGGGTGGCGGGACACAGCCCACTGCTCATTCTACACACACACACACACACATACACACACACACACACACACACCTCCCAGCACCAGAACTAGGCTACACAACTTTTCTTCAGAGAAAGAGAAAGTGAGATGACCTGTTCTAAACATTGAAAACTCTGCTGTCAAGCTGATGATGTTCGTAGTCAGACAATATCCTTGAGACAGTTTTACTATTGTTGTGTGGAGTAAGACCCGGGAGGATTTAGAGAGAGAAATACCTAATTTTGTCTTAATTATCTCCCTTTTAATTAGAACTTTTCAGTGCTCACTCAGGAAAATTTAGGTAATTATCACCAGGAGAATACAGAATCTCTGCATTTTATACCTGAAGAAGGGCTTACAAGTTTGGCCCAGCCCGTCCATTTTAAAGACAAAATAACTGAGCCAACAAAAGTGAGCTGTGTAATATTGTCTCTTCCTGCTCATCCTTCCTGGTCTGCAGAAAATTTAAGTCCCCATATTCTCAAACGCAATTATAATGCTATGTCTAGTCAAGGTCGTTTTGCAGGATCCTATCATTTTGTGATTTATACTTACACTCTATTGAAAACTGGCAGATTGCATTTTACATAAGGTAGAAATTAGGATAAAGGCTTAATGAAAATACTCTAAACATTCTGTTCAGTAAAGGTTAATTAAATATTTGAAATTATTCCTCCATTACCAGGACGTATTTTGTATAGAAATAATAAAATCCCCAGCTGATTTCTTTTTCATTCAGTTAATATGAGCTTTGTGCTTTGGCCAATGAGGAACAGAATTCTCTAATTGCTCATTTTCAAATAATCTAATGAATAGATCCATCTCTTTCTGTACAAATGTGGTTTTCAAAATCAACCTGCAATTGCATTTTTAGAAAGAATGGTAGTCTCATGTCTTTTCATTATGTAATTTTTTTTGTCGTGTGTGTGCGCGTAGGCATTTAGCCTATGTGTGTACTGATTCATGTACATATTTGTGCACATACGTGTGAATGCCAAAGTACAGCTTCCAGTGTTCCAGCTTCCAGTGTTCCTCCTTAGGCATATATTCCTTTATCTATCCATGTATTTATATATTTATGTATTTATTTATTTGAGACAGGGTCTTGCCCTGGCTTTGGACTATCAAACTGCTTGTCTGATTGGTCAAAAAGCACCAATTATCTGAATATCTACCTGTCTCTACCTTCCCAACAGTTGAGCATATACTCCCTGTCCATCTTCTTTCCATGCTTAGGTCTGAAGTCTGCAGGGCAAACATTATACTGGCTAGGATATCACCTAAGCTCTAAGATCCAATCTCTTCTAGACTAATAGAATATTTACTCATTGTTTTAGATTTGCAAACATTGGGCTGCATTTTCACCAGTAAGACATGTCATGAACTGAGTGTTGTGTTCCCCACCTCCCAGTTTAGGTATGAAAGCCTCTAACATAAGGACCACAGAGACTACAATAACAGGAAGTATCCATACAAGGGACAAGAGGATTTATTTTTCCTTGCTCGCCTTTACCAAGTGAGGACGTAGTAGGAAAGTGTCCATCTGCAGATGGAAGGGTGTCCTTTACAGACACTTGGTCTGCTACTGTTTAGATCTTGGGTATTTGAGCCTTTAAAACTATGTGAAGTTAATGCTTTTCAAGGCCTTACATCTGTGACAATCTCTATGGCAACTAAAACTGACTAAGAAAACAGCTAAAACTGCGAGGAAAAGTTGTATCTCATTAAAGTCCCCTTGATGTCTCCTGTATATCACTATCTCCCGTCTCTCCCAAACCCAAACCCTGGCAACCGCAGATCTGTTTTCTCTCCCTGTAAGTATACTTTCTAGTTGGCACATGGATGGAATCACAATATATTGCCCTTTGGGTTAGGATTCTTCAGGAAACAAACGAATCCAAGTGCTGGATGTGGTGGGTCACTTTTGTAATCTCTGTGCTCTCAGTGTGTGGAGGCTAGGGGCATTTCCGTGAGTTCAGATCAGCCTGGACTGCATAGTTAGCTCCAAGGCAACCTGTGTTGCAGAGCAAAATTCAGCCTCAACACACACACACACACATAGACACACACAGACACACACAGACACACACACACATGCATGCACACACGCATGCACACACACACACCATATGAAAGTAATTGAGCGAATCAACAACCCTAGGATTCTCTTCTTTCATTTGGTGGCTTGCAAGCATGTATAAATGCTCTCTCTCTCTCTCTCTCTCTCTCTCTCTCTCCCTCTCTCGCTCTCTCTCTCTCTCTCTCTCCCTCCCTCCCTCTCTCTCTTCTCTTCTCTTTGTATTTGTCTCTGTGTATATGTGAGCAAATGTGCCTGTTTATATATGTTTTTATGTGCTTGTATGTATCCTTTGTATGCTTATGGATGCTCTCTTTCCCTGTCTTTATCTCCCTTCTTCCTGCTTTGCCTCCTCCTGTGTGTGTATTAAATTGGAGGAGGCATTACACTGTGTTGATGAAGCAGTTTCACTATCTAGCACCTATTCGGAAAGATCTTGGATATTTCTAGATTTGAATGACTCTGAAGATAGCCAAGTCATAATGTACTACTGCAAAATTTTCATGTGAATCTAGATTCCTTGTTTACTTCAGTAGATAGCCCAGAATAAGGATTACTAAACTGTATAAAGTTATATTTACAAGAACACTACAGATTGTTTTAGAAAGTGATAAACAATTTTTTTTCTTTCTTATTTTTTTGTTTTGGTTTGTTTTATTTTTGAGACATGGTTTCTCTGTGCAACAGCCCTGGCTGTCCAGGAATTCATTATGTAGACCAGAGATCTGCCTGCCTCTGCCTCCCAAGTGCTGGAATTATAGGTGTGTACCACCACCACCTGGCTGATAACAAATTTTCTACTTAGACCAACAATAACTGAGGTTTTTTTCCTTCCTCATCATTGCCATATTTTGATTTTTCCATTATGAAAAAATGTTAGACATTTTAAGTGGTAAAGTATGGTGGCCAATGGCTACGACCCCAGCTCACAGGATGACACAGGACAGTCTTGAGCTCATAGTTTGCCTAGGCTGCACATTGAGACCCTGTCTCAATAAGACAAACAAAACATTAGATGTCTTGGCCTAGAGTTGTGGCTCAATGGGATTGCCCCAATGATCTTATTACCTGAGTTCCATTCCTAGGGCCTATGTAAATATGAACATGTTAAAACAACATTCCCTGTGGTGAGATGGAAAACCAAGACAGGAAAATCACTGAGAAGCTCACAAGTCAGCTAGCCTGGAGAACAGAATATGAAGAAAAACAAGCAAGACCCTGTCTCAAAAACAAAGTTGAAAGAGAACTGTAATGTATACACGCCAACACTCAAAACACAACACACAGACACAGGCACACACACACAGAGACATATAAACAATGTGACACTTTTTCAGGAATGATTGTTGGGTCGCCTGATTTAACCTCTAGTGTGACCCTGTTGCACAAATGGGAATTAAAACTTGTCCTAGGAAATTTATAATAGGACCCTGCTGCCACATATGAAATCTTATGATAGGAGCAAGCCACTTAATGCAAATTAGCATTTGTCCCCAGGCTCTCCAGTCCTATTATATATTCCCTATACTCTGGAATAAAATTGAGCTGACTCACTAAAGTAATCTCCCTGAGGGCTCGCTCTGTCATATCCACAGTCATCCCAATCCTACGTGCTTCTGACCTCCCCCCCCCCCCGCCACGGATCAGCAGTTGATTATCCTGAGGAAGAAGGAGACCCACAAATGATCTGAAATATTATTTTGGGCTCTTGAATATGACAAATATACCTTATTGTATTTAGTGTAGTGTTTACGTAGACCATTGGAACACAGACAAAGAATGGAGTCTTTGTGAGTACTCTGAGTGCCTGGGAGAAAACTCCAAGAAAACAAGACAGGATTCTAATAACTTCAGTTTCTGCAAAGCCACAGAACTGTCCTTGAAAATGTGTTTCTGTGATCCTACCAGTTGTGGCAGTTAGGAGTGAACTTACTTCAGCTATTGTCATTCATATGTCTCTATGGAAAAATGTGTTTGGTCACATATGACTTGCACTTGTGATTGAACACCTTGGTCGTGTGATTCTCCTTAACCCTCAGTCTAAACTGCCTGATGCTCTGATTAAGTTTGGCCACGGCATGAGACTTCAGTCTCTCTCACTTTGGCATCCCACTCTCCCAGGTTCCTGCTGACGACCATAGCAGTAAACAATGGACAAACTGTCTGGTTTTCATTATTTTAGTCTCGAAAGTCATATTTCACTTGAAAGTAGCTCCAAACAAACACAGGTTTTATTTTGATTAAGCATAATTTTTTTTTCAAAATTATGATGTTTTTAATGTTTTATTTCAAGCCACTCTTTTTTCTAAAGCAAGGTCAGATAAAATTTTTTTTTCCATATTTTCTGAAATGCTTTATCGTGTTTTTCTACTTGGGCTTATGCTGCCCCGTGAAGCTTGTGTCAAAGTTTTTAACATATTTTGCACATGAACCTACAATTATTTTCCTAACATGTGTTGGAATTATTTTGTTTCTTTAATACCATTTCTACATACCTGTGTCATAATCAGGCATCCACATCTACGTGGGTGTGTTTCTTGGCGTGCTGTTTTCTGTTCACCCCTGTCAGATGCCATTACTTTAACTCGGTGTGAGGCCTGGCATAAAACGCTCCACTCATGGTTCTGTTTCGAGTTCAGATTTCAAGACCCCCAGTGAGCCTGCACTGGTCACAGATCGTCTTTCCCAACAGTCTTGTGCTTAGCCTAGATTTAGTCTTGTTACTTCAGACAGATTAGTTCAGGTCTGCTTTCAGGGTTCTGGTACAGCCTTAGCCTTTAACAGGCAGAAAATGC
The DNA here is from genome assembly GCF_903992535.2 of Arvicola amphibius. Lineage (NCBI taxonomy): Eukaryota > Metazoa > Chordata > Mammalia > Rodentia > Cricetidae > Arvicola > Arvicola amphibius. The sequence continues at coordinate 106,957,953 of NC_052055.2, forward strand.
TAACTAAGTCCTTGGGTTTGAAATATTCTCTGTTCTTACATTTCTCTTTATTTGGGAGCCAAACTTTCATTATATCTTCAGTGTGTCCAGAGCGGGAAAGGCTTTCTTGTACTAACTCCACTTAAAAAAAGTATCTTTGTTATTTTACTAATGCTGTGATAAAGCACCATGATCAGTGGCAAGGTACAAAAGAAAATATTTAATTTGACTCATGGTTTCAAACTGTTAGGGTCCATGACAGCCTAGCTGAGACTCGGCTCCCTTCTTGATCCATAATCATGAGGCACAGAGAAAGTACCCGAAATCATTTGAGTCTTCTGAAACCTCAAAGTTCTTCCCTAATGACACCACCTCCAACAAGGTCACACCCCTTAAACCTTTCCAAACACTTCCACCAACTGGAGACCAAGTAATCACACATATTACCTATGAGGATCATTCTCATTAAAAAAGGTTTTGTTTGCATTTCAATAAGTCATGAGCCCAAGAGTCTTACCTTTCTTTGGAGGATTTTACATTATTTTTTTCACCAAAGTAACAGTGGGGAGAACTTGTCTAAATGCAAGAGTTTCCTACCCTCTCCTGGACCAGATAGATTATTTCCATATCGTCTTGTGGGAACTTGCTTCCCAAAAGTCTTATTGCATACTGAACAATAGGGAGAAAAAACTAACAATGTCTCTTCTAAATTTATGACTTTTATTTATAAGAAAAGAGAATGTGTTGACAATCATACCTATACAAAGAGAAATAACATCAGTAAAGAATGGCCATTTCATAAAATATATACTAGCTTTTTAGTTATTGGAATTATACTAGATTATTTTAAGGTGTGTCTTGTTAATATCGCAATTTCTTTAGTATTTCTATAATGATTCAGTGAACAGATTCAATTGTGTTTTACGTTTCCCTGCAATTGAAATACTCAACAGATTAATTAATTAAAACCCAGCTATATAAGCTGATCAGAAAATGGAATTATATTGCAAACAATAAGCTTTCAATTACACACCACAAATGCTTCTGTTGGTTCCACGGTTCATTTCTTACAAGATGCTAACTACAAGTAAGAATGGCAACGAGATTTTCTATACACAGAAGTGAATTTTATTTCAATAAGTAGTTTATGAATCTTCAGTAACTGAAAATGTAATTCAGCTCAACAAATATTGATTTAAAAAGTGTTTTCTTTCCTGCTTAGATAAAGTAAATTTCTTCATTCTGATTTAGAAAACAGTGTCAAATTTATCTACCTAATTCCACATCAAAGTTGAACTGCATCCATCTTCTCACACATTTTTCTGTTCTGATGCTCATACATTTTTTTTTTCTGTTCATGTAGCTCTAGCACCTGGAATCTTAGTGGAAGAACACAGTAGTGCACATGTCTGAGGCTTTTTCTCTATCGCTTCCCTATGGGAAGGGAAACTAGGCAACATGGGAAAGGAAAGCCCCATTTGCAAACTGCTTAAGCAGTCAGTGTCCTAGGAAAAGATTGTACACTACTCCTTAATATTATGGCAAATTATGATCCCATAAAGAAATGAAGCAGAATGGCACTTTTCCCATAAAGCAAAGACAAAATCAAAACCCGGTTTGTGGCACAATTAAGAGGACACTTAACCCTCTGCTTTATTCTTTGTAATATTAAAAGTGAAGTAAGTGAAGCAGGAAGAGTTCCGGGTAGAATTGTCTGGTATGAGTTAAAAATGCTCTACTAGACTTCACGGGTGCTAAATATGTCCAGCCTTAATTTCTGCCTAGATTCTTAAACTCCAAGTTAATATAGCAATAAGGAGAATCTCTCTGCATAACCCACGCGATAAGGCTTACTTTCCATTTTTTACACACGAGTAAGATATGTAGTATTCTTATTATCACTAATGATGTTCTTGATTGATGACAACCCAGATTAAAACTCTAGAAGATAGAGATAAGGATATCATTCAACCGTTAGTGTCAGGTGGTTAGAAACAACTCCACTGAACAGTCTGGCAAATTTAGCTAATAACAAACATTACACATTTAGTGTCATTGGCGAGGTGAATCTCAAATACTGTCACCAAGGAGGAGATGTCAAATATTTGCAGTCCCAAAGCTGGGGAGGCAGAATCAATAAGATTGCACCATCTTGCTGGCCAGTTAGTCTTCACAACTCCGTAAGGAAGACCTGTGATTCAACCTCTGCCCTCTATTTGCATGTGTGTTCATATTTACCCGCCCCCCCCACAGGTAACATACACACGAGGAGTCACTAAGCTGCCTATAGAGAATAAAAGACCAAGAGTGAAATCATGTGGACAGGAAAACAGGGGATCTCCACAGAAAAAGTTCTCCAGGGATTTTACAAGGATGGGAAACCCAGATTATAGATCAGCATCTATGTACAGGACCAGAGAAAATCATCTCAAGAAGGATACACTCAGAGAAATGTTATCAAGAAAAATAAAACATGAAAGGAATATAATTGATGTATTATCTTACATATTTGAAATTTTATATATATATATATAGAAGAGAAAAACAACCTATACAAAAATGAGCAATTATATTTTAGAAATAGATAAATAAACAATTTATTTGATGTCATAACTATCTAATATTTGACTAAATTATGGTTTTCTGAAATAAAAATAATAAAATTAGAGTATATTGATAATCGTAGAGCACATTTGTCATCTTCTATAGTGAAGCTGATCCTAAGAGGAATAAAGCCGCAAAGGAACTCTAGGGGAAATATGTAGTAGCAACAGGAGGTGGTTGCTTTGAGAGGCTTACCTCACATATTTGCTTCTATTTACACCTGAGTACATGCAACTGGATATAACCAATCACCACGCAATATGAAGAAAAAAAAAGAAAATTTGTTCTTTGGTCTAATTCTCAAAAGCCCTACCCAGTTTCTCTGGATCTACATGATGTAAATCCATTTGCTTGCCTGTTTGTTGCTATTGTTTGACATACCATTTAGGCTGGCCTACGACCTTTTATATCGAACAAACTAACTGCAACTCACTGTTTGATTGACATGGGGCTCCAACATGCCCGAGTTCTCCTGCTTCAGCCTTTCCCATGTAAGCCATGAGACCTGTATGTATCAGACACCAATGAGAACCCTTGACAGCCCTATATTTAAATTAGCAGACAGCCGTGAACTGTTGACAGACATTGGCTCTGCAAACACCACGACAGTGAATCTAAACACAGGAACGAATTATTTTGTTCATTTCTAGACCTCATTTCTGAGTTGCAAAAATGTTTTTTGTGAGCCATTCCTCTTCTCAAAAAGATTATTCAAACTGGTTGTCATTTTATATGCATGCTTAAAGGTGTAATTTAGAACTAGTATTATAAAAAACATTTTATGAAAAAGTATCATAATCATAAAAGTTTCTGTATTTTACCCATCAGTCAGTCAATAAGTCAGTGGGTCATATAAATTCCTAATATTTATTGGATAGTCTATTTTATGTTCTAAGCAATTATTATTTGTATCATTTTTTCATGAAAAGTTACTCAAGTAACTTTTGATTGAAAGACATGTTATATTTTCTGCTATTACTAAAGATATATTTGCTAGTCTTTACTTTCACCTATTTGAAATATGTCTCCCTGTTCACCAGTTCAGTGGAGGATTTTCTTTGTGTCCCTTGCAGCAGGCAAACCAATGAGAAAAGGCACTATCAGGAAAAATACTTTGGTCAATATCATGAAAACTATCAAATGTTTCATACAAAAATATTAAATGATTTCATAACATAGTTTTTAAGTACTATGCTTTTCACATCAGTATTAGATCGAGTATATTTAGATAAGAATGTGTATACAAATAGCTATGATAAAAATATTACACAAATGATTGACAGAATAATTATAACTTAAATCCAGCCTGTAAGCCTTTTGTTATTTTGTATTCATCTTTATTCTAGTATTAGATTCGTGATTCATGTTTGTTGAAATGTGAAAAACACACAAAACATAAAAGGCAATCAAATAAAATTTCAATGATGAATAGAATGCAAGGTCTTTTATCAGAAGAGCTTCACAGCATTGTAAAATGCCAGGAGTAAACACTTGCATAAAAGACAAAAAAAGAGGATATTCAGGTCAGAAAATGTGAAATATAATTGTAAATATTTTGACCATTGCACAACCAAAAAAGAATAAACAATCTTGACTATTTGCTTTATTAAAAAAATTTATATACATCATCTAAGAGGCTTTTTATCTCATGCTTTCAAATTCTGTATTTAAAAACAAAAATCATACAGAAACGATCAGAGGCACAGCCAAAACACGTTTTTCTCAAAAAAGTGATGAATTTTGACTAAGTTAGAAATAGTATTATAAATTTTTAAATAGAGAACAATTAAGAATATGTTGTAACATTCTTTTTTATTTTTTTATTTTGTATTTTAAAAAAGAAAACAAATATCTCTTTACATTTTACATACCAATCCCAGTTCCCACTCCCTGCTCTCCTCCCATTCCTTCCACCTACCTTACCCCCCAACTTCCACCTACTCCTCAGAGAGGGTAAGGCTCATTTCTTTGGGAAGGTCCAAGGCCCTCCCTATTATATCTAGGCTGAGAATGGGTTCTCAAAAAGCCAGTACAAGCAGTAGAGATAAATCCTGGTGTCACTGCCAGTGCACCAACAGTCTGCCCCATCATAAAACTGTCACCCATATGCAGAGGGTCGAGTTTGGTCCTATGCTGGTTCCTTCCCTGTCTGGCTGGATTTGTTAAGCTTCAATTAGCTCAGGTAGACTGTTTCAGTGGGTGTCCCCATCATGGTCTTGACCTCTAGGCTAATATTCTCATTCCTCCCATTCTTCAGCTTAACTTTGGGAGCTCAGTCCAAGTCTCTGCTGCAGGTCTCTGCCGGTGTTTCCATCAGTTGCTGGATGAAGGTGTTATGATGACATTTAAGATAGTCATCAATCTGACTACAAGGCAAAGCCGGTTCAGCCACACTCTCCTCTATTCCTTTGGGTCTTAGCTGGGGTCCTTCTTGTGGATTCTTGAGAAACTCTCTAGTGCCAGGTGTTAACTTTCATTAATAAAGGATCACTGTATAGATGCTAACTGCACACAATTTTTTCACTTATAAGAAACTATGAGATAATTTTTCTTGATTACTTTGTGCATAATTATTATTTTCTAGAGAAAGGAGTTAAATTTGAAAAAAGTAAATGATGTTTTCAGAAGTTTCTCAGAAAATCACAGGACAAAGAACAACTAATTTATGTCCCCTCTTCCTCATATAAGACTTGTTTGTGCATTGTTGCTTAATTTTTCAATATTTTAAGTATCATATGAAGATTAAATTTTAGAACTAAAAGAACACAGGGATTTATCCTATGTAATACTTGCCAATTGTCAACTATAAGAAAAGTCTTTTGTGTTCATCTATATTTATGTATTGAAAGAGAAAAGCGTTGGATCTGTAATAATACCTCTTATTGAAGGGAAAATAACACTGTAGTCTCTATTTTCAAATATGAGATGATAACATTTTAATGACTTTAAGAGCTAGTGATGAAGAATAGAGAAATGTAAAAAAGTAGTTAGGGAGATTCAATGAGAGCTTCTCAGTAACAAGGGGGTCACATAGCACAAAAGATACCAGTATAGTTGCCATCTACATAGCAGATTATGAAGGTCTTGGGACTCCATCAGTAGAATGTAAATGACTGTTAATGCTTTATATAATGATGCCCACTATTATTTGAATTCAATGTGAGCAGCGCAAGAGTTTCAACAAGCGGGAACCAGATCATATTTGAAGGAAGAAGCAATCTACTCATGACATCATTGGGCAAGATTGAGCAGGTATAAAGGCAGAGAAATCAAGACTATGACGATAGAGCTATTGAAATGCTTCACACAAGGTACAAGAAATATCCAAGCTGCTCCTGTGGGTGCTAGCCAGAGTCCAGTGGACGGACCTGATGATCAACAAGAGGATTCAAGTTCACGCATGAACTGATTTCTAATGTAAGTGAAACAAAGTGATTCTGTTCATCAACTATTGTTTATAAGTTTAATTAATTCATTTGACCATCATGAATTTAGGCTGTCACTGCTGCTGGAACACAAATCAACCGCACAGAAAAATTTAATCTGATAAGAGGGAGTTAAGCTTTTGAATCTTATTGAAATTTAGCACAAGATCAAGGGGAAAAACAAGTATCCAACAAAACACTAAGACATAGGCAGAAGAGAATAAAGTAAATGAAAAAGAAAATTATCTCAGAAATCAAGTGAGGAAAGAATAATATGAGAAAGAAATTGATCAGTAGGGACAGATGTTTGCATGAAACAAAAGAGGCTAAAAACTGGCAATTGCTCACAGGAATGGCAGAAGTGAAACTTAGCAAGAATACTAAGAATAACAAGATAATAAGATAAACATTCAAATTAAAGCAAATCATTAGCGACTAGTACAAACCAAATTCAGAATAAAGCATAGGCTATTCATTGACTTTAAATAAATTAGGATGGCGTACAGCAGTAACACTATGCCAATGTGCAACTCATTGTGGGAAGGATTTCCCACATCCTCATATGCAAGAAGAAGGAAACTCGATAGGAAGGCATTCAATGGAAATGTTCCTGGGAATTTACAAAAATAACATGGTAGGTATTTGGGAAAAGGTTAAGAAAAACAGTTTTTGCTAAACCAGGGAAACAAAACAAACTTGCAGGCAGGCCCTATTCCAGCAGTTCAAGACCAGGTTTGTGTTTTGTTTTATTTTTATATTTTTACCCTGCAGGTCTTTTGTTTATATATTATGATTTCCAATTTATACTTTTATAGGATTTGTGTGTGTGTTGATTTGTCTCTAAGTCTATTGTTTTTTTTTTTTTTTGTAAACTTTTTTCCCTACTTTGTTTTGTTCTCTACAGGCTTGTTTGTTTTTATTTATACTATTTTATTTTTATCTATTTTTGATGCATATGCAGAGACCAAATCACACCCTCAGCATGTCTAAACTCCAGGGCACACACAGCAACTTGAATATGCTATAACATCACGAGAAAAGATTTCAAATATGTCTTGAATTTCACAGAGACCAATAACAGAAAACACTGAACTCACTTGTCAATGTGATCGTGGAAGGAAATGTCTAAACCCATTGTTCAGATATTTCCTTCATTATGGGAAAATATATAAAATCCAGGCTAATTATTCCTTTCCGACTCAGGTTAATGTAAATTACAAAACAAAACTTTACCTTTAATTTCATTTTTAAGAAATATTTTATTTTCATTTTTTCTGTAGACACTGGTTTGTGCGTGGTGATGTATATGTGAGGACAGTTGTCTGTGAGGCAAGGAGAAGTTTGGGATCCACTAGAACAGAAGTTATATGTCACTGGGAACCATCTGATGTGGGTGCTGGGAACGGGACTTCAGTTCTCGGGGACCACACTATGTGTCAGCTACCTTTAGAGTCCAACAACACTTTATCTTAAGTTGATGAAATTATTATCTTTAACAAGCATTATTTTGTCCCCTGGTATTATAGCTAACAATAGAATCTACATTGATTATTTTATTCACCATGACACTTGAAAAACCACAGTTTTATGAGTGCAAATTAAAAAAATTCTCACAATTTTGCCTCAGACTCACAGCTACCTTATTGCTTTAAAAAATCTGAAATATGACTGAATATCTATTTGTCATGCCTTGAAATACACAATTTAAATGAGAAAACTATGGAATAGTTGATGATAAACACATGACTGATATCCCCCAAAGCAAACACAGCATATCCTTACATTTATTTTATATTTGTAGTGGCCATTTTTAAAAAATCTTCCTGGTTCTGTTTACAGTTTCTCTGTTATCCACCAAAACTCAGCTTCCTTGCTGGCCTTTTACCTATCTCTATCCTGCACTGTCCCATGGGTGTGGCAGCACTAGGTCCTGGTTTATAAAATTCAGGTCTCCATTCCTGTGCACACATTGCACAGAACCTTCACCACTTAAAAGAAGTCTTTATCTTTTCTTCTTTCTTTCTTTGGAAATTGTTCAGATGAAACGGACCTTTCAGTGCTGTTTGGTTTTGGATCCCTTATGTGGCTTTTTTGGTGGGTGAATTTTTCAAAAAGGAAGTTTAAGAAGCCTTTACTTTGGGTGACTGCTGTTTGCTTGGAGTGCCTTGACTTTCTTATATGGAATTCACCTGACAGTAAAGATGAAGGTTTCTTCTCCTCCCATTCACTCCTAATGCAGAATGTATTCTAGGAGATCTCAAGAACCGTGATACCCTAGGAACTATTTTAAATATTCATTAAGGCATTCTTATCCTCTGATAGAAATGTTTCTGAAAGGCTTATCTATGGCAATTTATAATTTTAGATAGATATTTCATCCCTCATTTCTCATCCTTTTCAATTTATGTTTTGTCTTATAATGATATTTTATTACCAGGCTTTTAAGGTACAGCTGACATACAATAAAGTCAACACTAACTATATCATCTAATCAGCTTTATACATGTATATTCTTATAAATTGTCATAAAACTGAAATGATTGTAACGATACAGGCTTGCTCTTCCAGAGGATATTGCTATATTCCCAGCACCCACATGGTGGCTCACATTTGTCTGTCACTCCAGGTCCAGGGGACACAACATGCTTTTCTGGATGGGTACTGATTTCACACAGTATACATATTTGCATACATGTAAAACAAAAGTCAAAAATCATTTTGAAAAACATGATACACTTAGCCGTTGCCTTCAGCTTTCCTCCCTTGTATCTCTGTCTCTCCTTGAAACGCACTTCTTAGCCTTCCCTATTTTCTTTTACTTCATTGTATGACCACACTATTTCCAGTGGGGAATTTTTAACGTGTAGATTTCAGTGAAAACCGAGATCACGTCAGGGATTGTCTGAAGGAACACACTCCAAGTTTACACTTAGCATAATCGCAGTGAGTAACTGAGTGGATGTTTAACAAGCATGAATTGTGTTACAAACTACGTTTCCAAATCTTACACTTCAGACTGATGCGTATGAGGCAGAAGGCAGCAGTGGGGTGGCAACGAGCGCTGAAATCAAACTGAACTACCTCTAAGGGAAGAGGTACCGTGAGGTGTGGAGCTGCGAGATGGTTGTTCACAGATGAACAAAGAGAAATGATTATGTGTCAAGGATGCAAGTCTGGGGATGAATAAAGAATTACCTGCCAAGTTGGGCTTTGAAAACTTAGTTACACAAAAGCTTTAAACCCCAGAAGTAAACGGCAGGATTGAAGTACAAACGGAAGAGAATGCAGTTGAGTTCTGATCACAGGCAGTCTACAGGACTAGAAATACCCAGGTTAAAATGTCTACTCCTGTCAAACATCAAGAAAACTGTCTCTAGCAAGGTCGTAGAAGTAAAGGTCGTAACTACACTACAGAAATAGGATTCACAGCCTCCTTCTGCTAACAGTGATTGAGCAAAATGTGTTGCACCTTTGTATTGTTCTTTAGAGTTAAAGTGTCTTTTTTCTGTAATGCCTCAGTCAGTGTTTCTCGTCCTATGTGCATTCAGCCATTTCAAACTTTACTTCTCAAGTAAATGACCAAAACTGTATCCCATGAAATACCCACTGAATATCATATACACACTGCGCTCACAGTCTTTCCTGTCCTGCCAATCTGAAGGCCCTTCTGCTGTCATTATTTGTAAATTGCTGTTCACTCGTCAACTAAGACTAAAAGACACTTTTCATGGAGCTTTGTCTGATTCAGTAATCGTGCAAAACCATGTGTGACTCAACTTCTGTTTAACCACACTGACATTTAAAAAAAATACTGCTTATTGAGGCTGAGGAGATGACCTAGTCATTAAAAACACTTACTGAGCCAGGTGGTGGTGGTGCACGCCTTTAACCACAGCACTCAGGAGACAGAGGCAGGTGAATCTCACTGAGTTATAAGGGCAGTCTGATTTACAGAGTGAGTTCTAGGAGAGCCAGAGCTGTTACACAGAGAAACTCTATATTGAGCACTCCTCCCAACACACACACACACACACACACACACACACACACACACTTATTGATCTTATAAAAGACTTAAATTTAGTTCCTAGGTTCTATGTGGAGCAATTCAGAACCACACGTAACTCTTTCTCCAAGGGATTCAATACCTTCTTCTGGCCTCAATGGGTACCTGCCCTCATGTTTACACAGTAACACAGATACATACACATTTATATTGTTAAAAAGTAAAACACATCTTAACAGAATATCTCATATTCCAAGGTTCTTTTGTCATGTTTATTTCTGCATTTTATTTCTTCCTTAATTATTACATTATATTGTAAATTCTTCATGTATAGAGCTTTCAACTTACCTACTTAACTTTACACTAAAGCAAGAAAATGTTGCTTTATACTTAGAAATGCTAATCAATCAACACTGACAGAAGTATTTTATCCACTTGATATATGACCAAATAAATCTCATCCTTATACGATGCCATAGTTGATTGTTATGGGATATTTTGATCACACTCTGATACTACTAAGACTGGTAATCAAGTTTGCCTTGAATCAGAGGGCAGAGCTATCTGCTAGTGACCAGAATTAGCCATAGATGTTTTGGAGTAGCCAGCACATATAGAGAGACCCAGGAAGTATTGGAGCAGGCTTAGAAAGATTTCATTAGCCCTTTGGGATAAAAGAAAGGGAGAGGGAGAGGAGGTCACTGGTCACTTCTTGGCTGCATCTCTTATAAATCAGGATTTTACCTTGATATCTGACTCTAGAGTTTTATTTAATAATACAACAATATAAGTAACCACTTCATCTGGAATCCAAAAAGGGTATAAAATCATGAGGCAGCTACTTGCAAGCTTTGTAGCCACAGTAGTCACTGCTTGTGGCCAGCTCTGTCATCCCGGTGGACCCTGTGCACTTCCTTCCCACCAGGTGGGTTTCTCCTTTATGCCCCCCACGTGTTAAGCAACCTGCTCCCTCGCACCACTGCTTTGACACTGGCTATCTCTTGACTCTCTCCCCAGGTCACCTCACTGCCAGCCTGACTGCTTTGACACCGGCTTGTATCCGCTCAGTCTTCTAAGGCAGCCACACACCCTCAGCCCCATACTACACTCCAGAAGCTGCGGATGCCCTCAGTCTGGCCCGTGCAGCACAATGGAAGCCAACTGTGACCACAACACCCACCGTTCTACTCTGGCTGTCTGGGAACACTGCCATCCTCTCACCCCCAGCCAAGTCCTGCCACTGCAGCTGGCTACCCTTGCACAACTTGGCCGTTGCTGCCATCAGCAGATCCGGTGTGACACCGGAATTAGTTTTTTTGAAAGTTTTCTCCCACGTTAAGAATGGGGAACAAGCCAGGTGGTGCTGATGCACGTCCTTAACCCTAGCACTCGGGAGGCAGAGGCAGGGTTAAGGATCTCTGTGGGTTCGAGCTCAGCCTGGTCTACAAGAGCTAGTTCCAGGACAGGCTCTAAAGCTACAGAGAAACCCTGTCTCGAAAAACAAAACAAAAAAGAATGGAGAATAATATTACAATGCAGGGAGTTTGGTCTCTATATGATTCAACAATGAATAGTTTGAAAATGGAAAAATTAAATGAAGGGATAAACAGCTTAGCTGGAATTGACATAATGTGAAATATAACTATCATCAGTCTGGTAATTCACGCTACATCCTTTAAAAAGTGATTTGATGTTGGTTCCAAAGAAGAATTGACTGATAAGATATAACAATTAGAAAAACTTTCTAATGAAACTAAGAAAAATATTCACACAGAGACAAAGGCATTTAGAGCAGAACCTACTACAGAATTGCATTATGAAACTGTAGAGGAACAGTCCAAGTTTATTAGGAGACCAGCCTTAATTTATCCAGTTACCATAAAAGGATGACCGCCAGACATGAGACACCACCAAGGCTATGCAAAAGTTAACTAATTCCTGGAGAAATGTTAAATTTGAAGTGGCTTAAGGAAGTAGTCATTTAATATGGTATACATACACTCTTTGTGAAGCAGAATGTTAAATTCATGGGCAACTCAGAACAGAATTATTACACAAGACTGGAAAGATTTAGCTACAGCAATATTGGAAGCTGGTCCTCTGTTAAAATGAGAAACAGTGGAGAGAGTAAGCAAGGGTTATAGAGAAATGAAGTAGGGTTAAAAGTAAAGTTCCCAAGATCAGCTTCTCAGTGAAGGTTGTATGCTGATTTGCAAAAACAGTAGATTTGCTGATCATACCTTGGTCCAATGTTATACACAGTTTTGAATGCTTAGGACAGGTTTGAAGAATCAGGAAAGAGTTCTGAGTCATTTACTGAAATTATACAAAGCCCAAAAGAAGCATCCATCTTCCTTCCTTCCTTCCTTCCTTCCTTCCTTCCTTCCTTCCTTCCTTCCTTCCTTCCTTCCTCTCTTTCTCTTTTTCTTCCTCCCTCCCTCCCACCCTCCCTTTCTCCCTCCTTTCTCCTCTCTCTCTCCCTCCCTCTCTCTTTCTCTCTTTCTCTCACTTTCTTTCATTCACAAAGATTAACCAAGAAATTTTGTCGTTACTACTGTAATTACTCTGTTCCAGCCTCACCTCTGCTAGAGGCCATCATGCTCCCCAGCTTGATGATAATGGCTTGAACCTCTGAGACTGTAAGTGAATTAAACACTTACCCTAATTAAACATTTATTTGTATTGCTGTAGTGATGTTATCTCTTAATAGCAATAGAAATCTAACTAAGTCACTGATGTTTTGACAAATATAGCATCTTAAAACACTATTTCCTGACCAGATGATTGACAGACCCATCTGAAGTAACTCAAGTGAGGGGATGATAGTGTGTGTCTTTATTCTTAATTAGAAGCCCCTTCTGGATACTAATAGTAATAATATGTTTTTCTGGACTGTTTGGAATGTCAAGAGTCCAACTAAGACTAGAGATAAAATTCAAATATTATTTTTGATGAATAATCTTTGAGCAAAATAAATAAAAAAGAATTCACAAAAGGAAACAGAAGTCTATAAAAGTATAAGTGCTTTAACAGGAGTAAAATGTCTTAACTTAGCATCCCTCAAGGAGCCTTATTGACTCAACCTTTCTCTTTTTTCATTCAAAAACCAAGTAGAGGCATTTATGAAGTTCCCCTCCTTCCTTTCTTTGAAATTAGTACATCACTATAGATACAGGAGGTAGGGTCTAAGGCTGATTATAAATGGAAAAATCCATTCCCACTGACCTTCAAATCTCCTAGTTTTTAACTAGTTACCTAACAATATTAGTAGTAACATTCATGTTAAACCTGTCAGATTGAAGTAAGTAGAGCTAAGTAACACATTTGGGTATGTTTTCTATAATTTTCAAGTTGGGCAATTGGGTCATGTGTGGTCAACAGTATCCGGGCAACCTCTAATATCTCATATTCTAAAAATAAAGACAAAATATATGCATATTAAATCAGGAGAAAAGTAAAGATAAGCTGAATACGTTTAGTCAAATCTGTGTAATATTCAGAGAACCACACAGAGATATAAAAACTGTAATTTGCTTGATTCATTATCAGATGCTGCTAATTAAGTTAGGCTTCAGAATAAGTAATGAAACAAGAATAAAATTATGTAAATATAGTAAGAAATACAAAATGTGCTAAGACAGTTACTAAATTCTAGGCTATAAGTACCACTAAACTTTTTTCCCATATATGAACTTTAAAGTAGTTGTGAAAGAATCATACACAAAGACATTTTTGTTTGTTTTTTATTTGTCTTTAAAATGTGTTTTTGAATGTGTTCAAATGTGTTCCACTAATGCAGGATTTTTTTTCTGTATGCTGTGAATATTATTGTTTAATAAAGAAGCTGGCTGGGCCTGATAGGGTTAAACAGAGCTAGGTGGGAAAATCTAAATTGAATGTTGGGAGAAGGAAGGTGGAGTCAAGGGAGAAGCCATGAAGCTGCCGCCAGAGATAGACATGCTGAAACCTTGCCAGTAGGCCACAAGCCTCGTGGTGAAATATAAAATAATGGAGATGGGTTAATCTAGATGTAAGAGCTAGGTAGCAATATGTTTAAGTAATTGCCCAAGCAGTGATTTAATTAATACAGTTTCTGTGTGGTTATTTTGGAAATCTGAGCAGCCAGGAAATGAACAAGTGGCTTCCTTAAAACATTCCACCTCAGTCTTTCCTAGCTTCTGGCCTTTTCAATCTTTCCATAGTCTCTTTTGTAATATCTCCTGAGCCGTGTGTGTAGGGTATATGATAGAGATGTGCCATTTATTTATGAACACTCCTTCGACACTTATCCTTTTAATTCACTGCACTAATTGCCATCTGCTGTACAAAGATGCAACTCTAATAAGGACTAAGAGCTGCACTAAATTACCTGTGTAAAAATATGTATGGATCAGAGTTTCATATTATGACTATTGGACAAAATAATAATAGTTGGTTCTTCCCTACAGCTTATGAGCTCCCTAGTCAAGGCTTCCTGGTAAGATTTACAGCACTTGTCAAGTTTCACCTGTGGTGATTTCCATAAATTCAGTCAAGAACTTTCATAAATGTGACCTCTGGTAGGTTGACTATACTCTAGAGGATGACTGCATACATACGGGCTGCACTAAGAAAATCACGGTGTTTTATGTGAGACCGTGTCTCCTAATAACATCTGAAGTCAAACCCATAAAGTCTCACCTACATCACTGCCTAAGCTTGAACTGAACAAAGAAGACAGCAGTAGTTCACAAGACCTCAACCTCTCCACAAAGAACTACAGACAACTAAGGAATGTTGGAAGCAGGAAAAGTAGTCTTTCCCAGGAAAGAAAGTAAAACACACACTATTTTTAGAGGAAGCAAAGGGGAGGGAAATGTAATTAATTATATTCTAATTTCCTCTAAACCCTCCCATATATCCTTCATTGCTCTCTTTCAAATTATTTTAACTGTTATTATATACATGTGTGTGTATATATATATTCACATTTATACTTAAATATAATCTGCTCATTGTGTATAATGTCGCTTGTATGCATAGTTTCAGGATGAACATTTGGTATTGAATATATAAATAGTGTGTGTTTTTTAACATGTTAGTCATATTATCTATATGACTAACATTATCTATAAATTATATTATATAATTTATCTATAAATATAGTGGCCATAAGATTCTCTGTATTCTCAAGGCTCTTTTCATTTCTTAAGTAAGAGAACAACATACTTCCTCAACCAATTGTTCTACACAGTGACTGCTTATATTTGATGAATGAGTCTTTGGGAACAAAGCTCACTCCCTTTTCTTCAAGGCTTGTTAGTTCTGCCTAGTTTCTGAAAAATATATCTATAGCAACATCATAATCACTAACACAAGCAGTGACACATAACCTTCTAAAAGTTTAATGCATACTTTGTAAATTGTTACTCTCTATGGCCTCCATGGAACTTATTCTCCTGATAAAACTTTTCTCAGTCCAACCTTCCTGACCTATTTCTGTTTCTATATAATCTTTTTTTCTTTTAATCTTTTTTATTCATCAGAACTCTCTCTTCTCCAAGATCTTTAAGTATTTCTAAATTTATTTCTGGGAAGAAAATTATTTTGTAATATATTAAATTTGCAAATTTATATTTTGTAAAATTTTTAAATTATTTTTAAAATTAATTTCCAGATTGTCTCAAAAATATAAATAACGATGAAATTAATTTCCAGACACTCTCAAAAATATAAACAATGATGTAATTAATTTCCAGACAGTATCTAAATATAAACAATAATATAATCAATAAACCTGTGCCATGATCATGACTTTCATGTCTGATTGGTATATGCTATTTCTGCTCTACTTGACTACATGCGATGATTTCTGTTTCCTGTACTTCTTCACAGAAATATTTGGCTAGCTGATTTGTGATAGTAACTAGATTGCCAGTATTTGTCAACCATCCTATGTTGCCAACAATACTAAATAGGGTGAACAGTACCATTGAAATCATTATGGCTACAAACACCAGCAGCTTGAGTCAATCTACTTATTAGTATGTACTTGAAATTAGCATATTTCACTAAGCTTCAAAAACTTACAATTTTCATACAAAACCTAGACATGGTTAATTTTAAAAGCTGTAGATCAACTTTGGTGATGCTTCTCTCAATATATCAGGGTATCAGTTGTTACTTAGTCTTACCAGAGGTCAACCTCTGCCCCCAAAATTTTCAGGCTGCAAAATTTCATGTCACACCATCAAAGTAGATCTAACTTTGCTGAAGGGCAGACTTAGTAACTTATGTACAGACACTAATGCATCAGTGCTGGAATACCAATATATCAATTTACATTGAGAATAAAATTTCTGAGGAGATAGTTTCTGGAGTTCTCTAAGAATGCATCCTCTCTCTTAGACAAGATAGATGGAAGATAAAAATTTAATAGGCAGGTTGCTTAGTGAGCCAACATCTAAAATAGAAGGATTAATTTTAATTTTAATGTTTAATGCCACCAGCCCAGGAATGTCTGCAAAGTTTATCTCTATAATAACAATGAATTTGCCTAGTGCTAGTAAAATATTCAATTCAACATGTCTTCTTTCTTGAACATAATTAGCTGGGAGCATTTTAGTGTTCCAATTTTCTTTTTTCTATTTTTTCTAGGGGACCACCAACTACCTGCCTCTTTTATATGTGTATCTCAGTTTTCATCTGTCTTTTAGACAACTCACTTTTTCAACAAGAATCTTTGCAATATTTTTGTATATTATTTAATTTTATATAATAAATTATTTAATTCTAAATAATGTCTCAGTTTCCCTTATATAACTATAACTATGTTCTTCTTGGGTTTTAAACACTTTAAGGGAATTAAAAATAGTGCTTTTATTGACCTCTGAGCTTAGATGTGCTTCATTGAATATAACATCTGCAACAATCATGTCATAAAATTCTGAGTATCATGACATATAATTGATATAATTTTCATCACCATCATGATGTGTGCCGAGATTTCAGACAAATTATTTAAATGGTAAGCAATCACAGCCTGGTCATCAAGATGTCTCAAAGGCTAAACAGAGGGTAAAGAATAAAATCTCTTGTAATCAAACTTGATGATCTATGTTCAAAATGTGGTACACATATGGTAGAAGGAAAAAGCTCAAAATTTTATCTGCTCATCACCAACACACACACACACACACACACACACACACACACTCACGAGAGAGAGAGAAAGAGAGAGAGAGAGAACAAATAAATAAGTAGCAATAAAATAAATATAATCAAGTTACTCTTTTCTTTCCACAAAATCATTGTGACTTTCTTCAAATTTCTGGAAGCCTGCTTATGTATTCTTCACAGATTTGTTTATCAGATTTTATTACCTACAACATTCATGGAATTATGCTTTTTACTTTAATAATCTTTTCAGTTTTATATAATATCCACCTGTGAAAATATTGATAATTGACTGAGAAAATACAGCATTGTGGAACAGTAATGCTTTAAACATATTCCTTATAGCTCTAAAGATCTAAAATTTTCTTTTATGCAGCTATATTTTTTGATATTGATTCTTAACCAACCACAAAAAACATTCTATCTGAGCTATTCTTATCTTCTGATTCTCAAATTCTACCATGTAGAAAAATAAGATCAAAAGATATTTCAGTTTCCTCTTTGATCATCTGTGGATTTCCCCAACCTTTGTCTTACATTCTTCATTATCTTTTATTTACATGCTGAGTCACTAACTGTTCTAGAAGAGGAGTCAAGGGCAAATATCTAACTCGAGAATGAGAACCAAAGACAGACCACAGAAACCCCTTTGGTTACTTACAGCATTGATTAGATGTTACCTACAAAATAGATGATAATGAATGTGTGATTACACTACTGTCACATCCTATATTTGGGCACTAAATATACATTGACTTTTGAGGGGTGTGAATAAATGTTACTCATCCCAGGCAAGTACCAAACAGAGACCAAAGAAAAATCTTAGCCAATAGCTACGAAGTTATAGAAGCATAGGCAATATATAGACAATTTACTGCTGAAGAAGGGCTCTCTTTTATCTATCATGAATGACTAACTCATTCTCTGAGAAAGGACAGGACCATACAAACTCTTCTATCCTCTATCCCTCTATCATTTAGTCACTTGCTTATACAAGAAAAGCAGATATGTAAGTTCCATATAATGGAAATTTGTTGGGCCCACACAGAGAGTCATAGCCTCTGAGAATTCAAAAGAAATCAAGATATACAAAATTTAATCTTTATGAGTTGTTTAACTTGTTATTTTTGATAGCCTCTGTAAATCCCAGAGAAAAGTCTTCTATGCTAGATCTCAACAGCATTCCATTCTGTAACGACTGAAGGTAAATTACATCCATGATAGCATTATATTTAGCGTTCTCTAGCTTAAATCAGATATTACCACATTCACGCTTATGTTGACAAAGGGCTTCATGTTGCCAACTGTCTTTCTTTTTTAATTTATTTAGTTTTTAATACCATAACAAAATACAAGAGACTTAACCTTTCTTCACTGTAATAGAAAAAAAGGAGGAAAACAAGTTAAAGGAGCAAGAATTTACTTTGCTCAGAGTTCCTGAGCTCTTACTCTATGGACAGCTAGCCTCAGTCAGCATAAACTATCATGAAGGAATGGCATGGCAGAGAAATGCTGTTCAGCTCATAAACCAGAGACACAGTGTAGACGTCCCCAGCACACCTCCAGTTCTTTTAACTAGGCTGTTGCCTCCAAATAGCCTCCAAATCTATTGACTTATTAATCTGTTGGTGACTTTCATGTCTCTATGACCCAGTCAGCTCTCAGGATTCATGCTGGGTATCAGTTCAAGATCAAGTTTAAACATGAGCCTACAGGTCATTTTGCATAAAATCATAATTCTAAATAATAATCATAATGAGAAATTTCTCTTCTCATAACCCTGTAGCCAAGGAAATGAAAACAGAATCAACTTACCAACTGCCTTTCTCAATGAGATAAATATATATTTCTTATCGATGCTACTAAGTGTTATAACAAGGAGAAAGAGAAAAGCAGAAAAGGGGTAAAAGTATTGGAAAATGGAGGAAGAGAGCAAAACCACTCCCCCGAATCCTACATAATAATCTTAATGCTATTCCGCAAGCCCAGTGCTCAGTATTTAATAATTTCTCAAGGGGAGTCCATGTCTAAATTTTGACACAGTGAAGCATCAGTTTAACACATTAGTTTGGGTGTGGTATGGTTTAGGTCTTAAATGTGGGCAAGCTCTTGATCCTCAAGGAGGCTTTAGTAAGAGGTGAAGGAACATTAAGAGCTACAATCAACCAGGAGGTCTTTAGATAATTGAGAATAGTCCTTGAACGGGATGGTGTAATCCCTGACTCATAAGCACTCTCTAGTGCTTTCTGAAGGTAAAAGGGGTTCTGCTCCATCACACATGCCCATGATACACTGCCCCACTGGACCAATGAAGCCAAACCAGCCCTTGACTAGATCCACAGAATTTACTCTTTTTGACTATTTTAACACGTTTATTTTTGAAAAGCAAAACACATCTGAATATATACATTCAAGTACAGGGCTCATAGTTCAGTCATGCAACATGGAAAATCTCCCCTTTGCTCTACATTACTGCTTACATTAGTGTCTACCACTCTCCTTTCACGCTGCACAGCACTGTCCAGTTCCCATCTTCTCTACAACTCCAAGTGTCTCATACCCACTTACCCTGCAGACAAGATAGTTTTCTTTCTTGCATATACCAAATACTGATCATTGAATATATGCATTTAAAAATGTGTGTTATTTTAAGTGTGTGTGTGTGTGTGTGTGTGTGTGTGTGTGTCTGTGTGAAATGGAGGGGTGTTATATACGTGAGTGAAGTCCTCATAAGGGTCAGTAGAAGATCCAATGACACTGACTTTATAGATGGTTGTGAGTTACCTCATACTGATAATGGGAATGAACTTAGGCTGTCTGAAACATTATGTGCTTTTAAATCATCTAACTATAATTCTAGTCCAATATAAAATTTTTTATTAAAATACATGATTATGTACTGTCATAAATTTTTTTTAGTAAATTCTCTATGTTTGTATGAACCTTATTCTCAGTTTTAGAGACTAAGTAATTATAACCAATAAATCTATAAAGCACAGGTTTGAACCTAGGCAGGGTGAGCAGTACAGAAAAGTAAAGTATACCAATCACTTTGCAAGAAAAAAATCTGCAAGGATAGTATCTTAGAACTTCACTATTATCCTTTAAAAGTCAGATACAGTGAAAGAATGACTCAAATGGAGATGATAGAGATAACTAAACATGTGTGAACTGATTAAAAGAAGAAATAATAGTAAAATAATAAAATTACATAATTTAACATATGATGTATGAAATGAATTAAATCTATAGTACATTGTCACATTAAGGACAAGTCTACATTACAAAGAAAGGACGCTTAGAAAATTTACAATGACTACTATGTTAAGAAAATTTGGAATTTGAAAGATATATATTTCTTACAAATTTGAAGTTCAGCTAAACTTCTACTACTAGATAATATAAAAATAAAAACTGTAAAACCCTGAAAATGCATAGCTAAGATAGATGACCTTTTAGAAACCATCAGGGCATGGAAAGTAAATAAAAAACATTTTCTTTGTTACTGAAATCTCACATCACACTGGTATTTATAGCTCAATAAAGAGTAAGTACTTTTTACCAAACATGATGGTATATATTTTATCACATTAGAGGAGGTTTGCAAATTACCATTGTTCCCCTGGCCCAGGGCCTTTGAGACACTTAGGGCTAAAATTGAGAAGTCTTTGCCATTAATAAATCACATGGATTAGCTGGTGTATCCCCTGCATGGCTTGAAAGTGCATTAGAGAACACATTCTTTTCATCATAATTTATTTTTAAGTACAAATCATTAACCTTATTTTGCATTTCACAGAGAGGATAGAAATACCAATGGGTGTGCTGTTAATACAATATGAGATACCTCTAGTGTTCTGTGCACACTGACTTGTAGCTTCAGGAAAAAGAGCATCCTAGGGACTGCTGGATGCCTGTAGGCAATGCAGGATTCTTAGAACAAAGGAAAGAGGATTTGTGTGACTGTACACTTTCAACCTACTTCTTTGGATTCAACTAATGCTCATATATATTTCTCTGTCTTCGATTTTTCTTTGCATTTTTCTTTCTCTCAGGATTCTTCCTGCCTTAACAACCTACGGAATTTTTATATTTTGACTTTGATTTTAGTTTTTATGTTTGTTTGTTTTGTTCTTTTGTTATCTGTCATCTATATCTATTTATCATCTGTCATTTAGTATATAAAATGTCAGACCAAACAATTGTGTAATTTGCTATCTGATTCACTTCCATTACCTGCCTGATCTTTTTCTTTTCTCATTGCCAAGAAGATCAGAAAATACATTCCTTTTCGATTTCTCACTGTGGTTTTGAAATCATATAACATGACTATCAATATACAATGGGATTTTGGTATAAAATTTCCATTAGAATTAACTTATAGAATTGACACATAGATGAAATTGGACCTAAAGACTTAGCGTAAAAATAAAAATAACCCCCATTTTTGGTAAGTAATGATATATCTGTCATTAGAATTAAATAACATCTATCATTCTACCCCATTCTACCAAGTTCAGAATGACTACATCATTACGCTTTTATTTTTTTATTTTTTATTTTTTATTTTTTTTTTTGGTTTTTTCGAGACAGGGTTTCCCTGTAGTTTCTAGAGCCTGTCCTGGAACTAGCTCTTGTAGACCAGGCTGGCCTTGAACTCAGAGATCCGCCTGCCTCTGCCTCCCGAGTGCTGGGATTAAAGGCGTGCGCCACCACCGCCCGGCTATCATTACGCTTTTAAATCCAATAACCAGTAATATGGTCTCTCTCTCTCTCTCTCTCTCTCTCTCTCTCTCTCTCTCTCTCTCTCTCTCTCTCTCTCTCTCTCTCTCTCTCTCTCTCTCTCATGTATACTGTATATCAAATGTGTATGCATTCATTTGTTTATGTAGGTGCATGTGGTGGCCTGAAATTGACATTAGGACATCTTCCTCAGATGCTTCTCCACCTTAATTTTTTTTTTTTTTTTTTTTTTTTTTTTTTTAGACAGAAACTAACTTTATTTGTTCTAGATCAGAACTTCTGGAACTGCTTCTTGGTGCCAGCAGCCTTGGTGACCTTGAGCACATTGAAGCGCATGGTCTTGCTCAGGGGCCTGCACTCTCCCACAGTGACAATGTCGCCGATCTGTACATCCCTGAAACAGGGGGACAGGTGCACAGACATGTTCTTGTGGCGTTTCTCAAAGCGATTGTACTTTCGGATGTAATGAAGATAGTCCCGGCGGATGACAATGGTCCTCTGCATCTTCATCTTGGTCACGACGCCGGACAGGATCCGCCCTCGGATGGAGACGTTGCCAGTGAAGGGGCATTTCTTGTCAATGTAGGTGCCCTCGATGGCCTCCTTGGGCGTCTTGAAGCCTAGACCGATGTTTTTGTAGTACCGAGGGAGTTTTTCCTTGCCGGTTTCTCCAAGCAGAACACGCTTCTTGTTTTGGAAGATCGTGGGCTGCTTTTGGTACGCACGTTCGGTCTGAATGTCCGCCATCTTCCCGGCAGCCTGAGGAAAAGAGAGGTGGTCCAACTCCCAGGTTTCCTTCTTCAATACCCCACCTTAATTTTTGAAATAAGACATTTCACTGAACTTGGAATTTACCATTTCTGTTAAGACGGCTCACCAGTGAGCGCTAGGAATTCGTCTGCCTCTGGGATTACAGATGCAAACCACCATAACTGGCTTGTATGTGTGTGCTTGGGATCTAAACTCGAGTCCTTATGCTTGCGCAGCAGGAACTTCATCCATAGAGCCATCTCTTTGGTCCTTTAAGAGTATTCTTAATCCTGGGTTTATTATTTTATACAGTTAAAGTTTTTGGTTATAATTCTATTCTGAACCAAGTGTAGTCATTGTATCCATCCAGCTGCTTCTATAGGAAGCATCATCTGCTCCTCTGGCTGCCTTGTAAGTACATTCATTAGTAAAAAAGGCACTGGTTTTTATAACTGGATCTTCCCATGGTCTCAGGTGACCTCAGAAAAAGGGTCAATCATCTGTAAAGGGGTTGCAACCCAAATACCCAGGGCTTAAGAACTACTGGTTTAAGTGGTAAATGAAACACAGACTTTATTTTATTTTTTTTTTTACTGTCCCCTAAGGACAATGTCAGGGAAATAAACAAATCCATTCAAAACCTTTGATATTCTTGCACTTGGACTCTTGCAGGCCTCCACTGAGCTCTGTGTTGTGCCCTCCTCTGAAAATGTGACCTACTGCAACCTCTGAGCTCAGTGGTTCTGGCTGTTGCCTTTGACTATGCACTAGCCTATTAGTTTCCCGTGGATAAACTGTGGGCAGTAATTTGTGAAAAGTTCATATCTGTTGGGCTCTAGCTTTCCTTCTAACTTGCTGTCTGTCCTTATATTTATCAGCATTCTGAGCCAACTCTGCCAAGGCTAATGCTGAAATTCACATGGTAACTGAAATCTCAGGACCTGTGCCAGCATCCTCCGTCACACAAACAAATCAGCTCCTTTCTCTGCAATTCACTAAGAAGTTATCTGTATAAGTGAGTCAAACATACGGATACCATAGTAGAAACAAGAGACGTGAGCACACATGTGTATGCACACATGATACTAAACTGTAGAAGGAAGCGGCGGGGCTGCGTCCCGCCACCCAGCCGCCGGCTAGCTTTACACCTGAAATAATTACACGGAAATTGTATTCTTTTAAAACACTGCCTGGCCCATAGTTTCAGACTCTTATTGGCTAATTCTCACATCTTCCTTTAACCCATATTTAGTAATCTGGGTAGCACCACGAGGTGTGGCTTACCAGGAGAGATCTTAACCTGCGTCCATCTCAGAGAGGAGAAGCATGGAGACTGCATATGGCGACTGCCTGAAGCGTCTCCCCAGCTCTGCTTCCTTTTTCCCACAATTCTGTTCTGTCTATTCCGCCTACCTAATTTTCTGTCTCTTAAAGGGCCAAGGCAGTTTTCTTTATTAATAATGAAAGTAACACATAGACACTCCTCCATCACTAAACGAGAAAGTGAATCGGGGTAGTGCCTAATTAAATATAGATATGATAGCAACATTTCAAGGTATGCACATGCAAAATTACCACATACATATACATATGCATTATTTTTCCTTGAATATTTTTTCTTCTAAATTTAAAATTTATGCTTATTCCTGTGAATTTGTATCTTTCTTATTCAGAGTCTGTCTCTGGTAAATGGATATATCCCTGTACATTTAAATCAAGATTCTGGTCATGAATATCCTGAACTGGGAGGAATTGAAGGAGACATGTTTCAGCTTCAGAGGGTTCAGGTTCTTACTTTGATGCTCTGGCATCTGGCTGTACCATACTTTCTACCTTGATGATATGTTCTCCACTGACTACAGAGAACACTGGAAAAAATGAGAATGAAGCCTTCCAGCTTTCAGTAAATCTTATAAATCCACATGGAAAACATGGAGTTTTACTAATTTTACCATCAGTCAAAACACCTAAGGTACTGCTTTATACATTATTTACCCATATAATATGTATGGATAAAGTATTAATGTACAATAATACGCTACATTACCTGGTTCAGAAAGAACACATTTGTATAAAATCAAATCCATGCAATTAGAAAACATAATATGTAACTAATATACTGTTTATAAAACTTCCAACAAAATTATTTCCAAATTTACCTTTGCTGGAGGCTATAGAGTGCTGTGCCTACTGCCCATTATTAATAATTACATAAGTACTTCACTAGTTTTAATCCACTCAGTGTGGATTCAAAAATTTACCTCTTCTTCGTACTTTTGATGTAACATTAAGAAGGTTAATTAACCCTGGCAAGTTTTAATTTTCTTCTCTGTAAAATAATGATGTAGTTATTCTGATGATCAAGAGTGAATACAGAGTGAACCATGAGATTTAAAGAAGTTAATCTGGTACCAAGCACATGATAAACACTCAATAAGGATAATCATAGCCATTGGTATTACCATCCACAGGGAAAAACATCATAATGACACTAACCACTGTGCTTCCAGCCTTGTTATGCTCTAAACCTACTCAATGAGCATGTTTGGGTTGTTTTTCTTGTCGTTGTTGTTGGTGGTAGTGATGGTGGTGGTGGTGGTGATAGTGGTGGTTTTATTTAGTTGTATGTGTTTTGCCAGTATATATGTCTGTGTGCATGAATGTCTGATGCTTAGTGAGACAAGAAGACATTATATCGCCTCCAACTGGAATTACAGATGGCTGGGGGTTGCCATGTGTGTTGGAATTGAACCTGTGTCCCACTAGAACAACAGCCAATGTTCTTAACCAGTGATCCCCTTTCCCCAAAACAGATGAACATGATTTTATGCTTGGCCTTCCCATTTATATCCTTAGTATTTGTTTCTTTAAAGTAGGATTTACAGTCAAATAGACACATATTTTGAAGAGAGTTGACCCTTCTGATCAAATTTGCATCAATCTTTTCTTTGTTTAGTAAGGTAAAACTATGAAATTGAAGTCTACTTTTTGAATTTCCAGGCCCTATGGAATGGTTTCATAGGAGGGATTGAATCAGAAATTCCAGCACCCATAGAGAAAGACAGGCATTATGTACGTGCCTATAACCACAGCACTGAAGACTGGAGACATGGCTCCCTGACTTTGTCCCCAACCACTTCAGCTGAAATAGTGAACTTTCAAGTTAGTGAGATTTACTCTTCCGGGTGATAAAGCAGAAAGTGATACTGAATAACACCTGACTTCCTGTCTCTTCTTATGTCCCCTTTTTGTTTCTAATTTTGTTAATTTGGATATTCTCTTTCCACCTTTCCATTAATTTGAATAGGGTTTGTCAATTCTATTGATTTTTAATCAAAGAACTAACTCTCTGTTTCACTGACTCTTTGAAGTATTATTTGTTTGTTTATAATGAATGATTTTAGCACTGAGTTTGATAATTTCGTGTTGTCTATACCTTTGCGTGTAAATTTTACTTTTTGTTGTAGAACTTTCTAGTGTTTTGTTAAATTACTAGTATGAGATCTGTCTCACTCTCTCTCTGTCTCTCTGTCTCTATCTCTCTCTCTTGTCTCTCTCTTTCTCTAATGTAGATACCTAGTGCTGTGAATTTGCCTCTTAGAACCACCTTCATTGTGTCCCACAACTTTGGGTATGCTATATATTCATTTTTATTCAATTCTAGAAAGACCTTAATTTCTTTTTTAGCTTTCTGTTTTAGCCTATTTTTCATTCAGTAGAAGGTTAGTCAGTTTCCCTTAGGTTGTAAGTTTTCTTTTTTTTTTTTTCTGTTGTTGTTGATAATGCACTTTTAATCCACAGTAGTCAAACAGGATGCAGGAAGTTTGTAAGTTTTAGTTTTTGTGTATTTTGGGATTTGTTTTATATCTGAGTACATGGTCAATTTGGGAAATAGTCCCATGAGGGGCTGAGAAAAGTTGGTAGCTGTGGGGTCCCTGGTAAAGAGCACTTCTGTGGGTCTGCAAGTGACACAAAGGAGTGGAGTTGAGCTGGGGCAAAGGCTTGAGGGGCATCAAGAAAGAGCTAGAGGGGACCAGGGTCTGAGTCCCCAGGGAAGGCGGTAAAGTGGAAGGAGGGACTCCTGCTGTCAGGATGTTACTGGACTAAGAATAATTCTGAAGAGAGATCAGAAGGGAGGCCAGTGTGGCTGTTGAATGCCCCACCCAACTCATAGAAAGTCTCTATGTGGACTGGCAGCTCTCTCTCTCTCTCTCTCTCTCTCTCTCTCTCTCTCTCTCTCTCTCTCTCACACACACACACACACACACACACACACACACACACGGGGGGGGGGGCTACATGAGAAAGCTGAGGGGTATGTGGGAAAGGGTTAAGCTGGGTCAGCACCCAGAGTCAGAGTCACCAGGGAATGGTTAAATACTTAACTATCCCTGAAAAGAGACTTTAACATGATTTAATAGAAATGGTCCATATTTTGAGTGACCTTTAAATGACTCAGTCATGCTCACTCTCATGTCTGTAGGCATATGTTTTATTTTGTTGATATCGATGAATACATAATTTATTTTAAGATGGTTATCTGAATTCTTTTCAGCTTTTGCAAATCAATCCTTGTCAGTGACCTAAACCAGTAGTGACCATTAAGAGAATCCCCTGATAGAAGCACCAAGAAATCTGGCATCTCAGAGCTAAGCCATATACCAAGAAAATAGAGTCACAAGTACCTAGCATCTCCTCCTGGCTCTCGATGCTTTGCTCCCTGGATGCCTGCAGCTTATTAAATATTTAAGTTCCTAAATATACTGACCACATTCAGAACAGCTTATTTATTTTCCTGATTATGTATTTTGGGTTGTGTATGAAAATAATTTCTCCTTATAAACCAAAAGATAAATTATTTGGAAAAGCTTTCAGACTCGATTTATAGAAACAAACAAACAAAAAATTAAATAGCCTACTTGGTTTTATTGCTATTATCTCATGGTCATCAAAGAAATTCATTGTGTATAAACTGCTTCCATGCTGTTGAAGGCAAGGTCTTTGCTGAGACTTCTTTACAGTGAGGAAGAATCTGGAGAGACACCCTTTAGAATGAGTGGAATTGGGATGTTAATGATCACACGTGTGCAGCTTGATGCTGTGCAACATGACTGTCCTCTGTACTTTACAGTAGGACTCAGTGGAGTCTTCGACGCATGTGCAAATAGGTAGGTACACTCATGCTGACATTTTCATGTGATCTACTTGTCAGAGGTGGAATGACTGGCAGAAATAAAACTCTAAGAGGTGACAGCTTGTATGTCGTCAGTGCCTGTGGGACCTCATCGTGACAGTCCCTGCAGATTTGTGCATGGCAAAGCCTGGAGCACATTCAGAGTCATTTATTGGTGAATATGGGTGCATAAATTACAATTTGGGTGGCATAAAGTTACAAAAAAGCTCATCACTAGCTTGCACACACTCCCTCTCATTTATCCTTGGTATTTTCCTTAACTCTTACCTCTTTCTCTCTTCTCTTTTTCTTTCTTTCAGCCATGAAGAATGAAAACCTAAAGCAGTTTGCCGTAATGTAGCCCCAAATCATCCTCTAAATAAATTCGTATAAATAAAAGTTTCATTTTCTTTTTTCTTTTTTTTCTATCTATCTATCTATCTATCTATCTATCTATCTATCTATCTATCTAAGAGTTTCATTTTCTTAAATGATAATTTGTCAACTCAGGATGAACTAACTTTTCAGAGGTGACACACACAATCCATTTAAACTGCGTGCACTGCATTTACACTTCTTTCTAACGTATAAAATTTATTGAAGTGGGCCTTGCCACCTGGTAGAAAGCCGTCAACCATCACTGTCTTCTCTTTTGCTGCCTACAGGCTCAGCTACCCTAATAATGAGCATCATTTTAATGAATCACTGACTGCCTTATTGACTGACCTCAGACCCTGGTCAATTCTTACTAAATTGAAGCCATTAATTTAGGATGTGTAGATTGTGAATCAGTCTGAGTCAGGTTCCAAACATTAATAAGGACAGTAACACTATCTCTGCCCTCATTAGACTCTGTCATGTCTGAGTTGCTTAATAAGGCTCTATTAGTAAAAGCCAGGAGAAAAAAAATAGCATCTTGAGCCCAAGGAAAGGAGAAACTGCACCGTAGCATTTCAGTAATACCCCATGTTATGACAGAGCACAGAAGAAAAAGCCCAGCTCCTCAGGTCATACAGGGAAAAACAGAGCATGTCACCTAATAAGGCCACAGGAGCGTTCCGCTCTAAAGAAAGACATGTGACCTTAGGTTACCTGTGCATAAGTTAATGAAAATTGAAAATACCCTAGAAAACAGTTGTCTAGAGGTGGCAGCTCATGCCTCTAATCCCAACACTTTGGAAGCTGAGGTAAGAGGATAGTCTTGAGTTTGAAGTGTATCTGATCTACATAGTGAGTTTGGATCTACATGGGCAAAAGGGTGGGACTTTTGTTTCAAAACACACAAAATGAAAAAGGAGCAAAGAAAAATATCCAAATCACCATAGACATATCTGACTTATGATTTTGTCTTTGGAGTTATCAGAATATATTCAATAAGAATCTGGTGACTATAAAACTCATTTTAGGAAAAAAAAAAACTAGCTTGGAATATTTCCTGATGTTCAATCCATTGATTTTTTTTTTTAACTAAACACTTTCCATTGACCACAAATGCTGTAGAAATACATCTAGTA
Source organism: Arvicola amphibius (assembly GCF_903992535.2). Lineage (NCBI taxonomy): Eukaryota > Metazoa > Chordata > Mammalia > Rodentia > Cricetidae > Arvicola > Arvicola amphibius. The sequence continues at coordinate 106,987,302 of NC_052055.2, forward strand.
ACTGAATATGTAAACCTCCACCCCTGAAGCCTACATCAGATCAAGGGCAGCACAGGATCCTCTGGAAATACGATATACATGCTTCAGAAGACACTATCACATAATTTTTACTCATGCAACAACTAGAAATGCTGTGTTTTTCATCCTGAAAGAAACTTCAATCAGTAACCAAGAAAAAACAAACTAATTGAAAATTGTGATGTTAAAAAATAATCTCAATAATGTACAATGAAAGGTAATCCAGTGTTGGCAGAGGCTGTTCATTTGTTCCTGGCTGCCCAGACCTGAAATAATCACTCAGAAACTTCATTATTTGCCTTACTCTTTCACCAATAGCTTAGGGTATTTCTAGCTAGCTCTTTCACCTTAAATTAACCCATTTCTATTATTCTATGTTTTACAGTGAGGCTCGTGGTTTACCGGCAAGATTTCAGCTAGAGGCTTATGTCTTTCTCCTCTGGGGCTACATAGCATCTCACTGACTCTACCAACTCTATCCCAGCCTTTAGTTTAGTGATCCCTGACTAGCTCTATTCTGCTCTATCACAGGCAAAAGAAGCTTCTTTACTCATTAACCAATAAAAGGAACTCATATACAGAAGGACTTCCCACATCATCTCCCTTTTCCTATCTAAATAAAAAAGGTTTCTAACTTCAACATAGTAAGATTACATACAACAAAACAGTTATCGAACAAGAATTATAGTTACAATATTTGGTTCATCTACATCTGGCAAATTAAGGAAAATACTCTATCTTTTATCTTATTTTTGTGTCTCAAGTTTTACATATAATCTATCTTTTACTGTAACTAAGAAAAACCATAATTATCTATTCTTCAACTCCATCAAAGACTTCAGAAGGATATATTATTACCTAAGTTAACAGAATATGCATTGTAAGCAACTTCCAAAACTCTAGAATTGACAGAGACATCTTGCCACCTGGATGGTTACCCAAAGATCTTCTGTAATACTGCAGCATCCAGCATCTATCTTCAGCCTACAGGCCCTTAGTATTGGCAGACTTTTCCATGAAGCAGGAAATTTCAAAGACATTTGTGCCTGTGTTGACAGTTTTTCAGTAACTTTCTTCTGTGTCCTGCACAATGTCTGGCACTCTTTCATGGATCAGGAATTCCGAAGGACCATCTCATGTTTAGGCAAGTTCAACAGTCATTTTTCTGTGGGTCCTGCATGTCCAGTTCATACAGCATAACATCAAGCAGCCTAGGCAAGAAGAGTTTCTTACCCAAATGGCTAGCAAACTTCATAAGGAGCCTCTTCAATGTCCATCATCCTCTTGAATTAGATTGGTGCTGCCAGGATGAGGTATGTTTCATTGTCATGAAAATTCCTAAGTTCTTAAAACATTTTAAATTCCATACTCTGAAAGTCTTTGACAGGTTTGAAGAAAACCTATCCATATGAAATATATCACTGTACATCTAGAAAACCTATCTAACATGACTACAAGCTTGATTATTATAGATAACTATCTATTACAATGTATTATTTAATTATATATTACGTTTTTAAATAAGCTGCACAAACAGAATACCTTAATCAAGAGCAGAAATATAAGTATAACATAAAAGGCCTTAAATTTATATCAATAAACCAAGATCCATACCAATGAAAAGTATTTATCTCTATATCATATCCGCCTTTAAATGTAAAAAAAATATTTATAAACAATATTTGGGAATTTGGGCATTGGTCTCTCCAAACCACTTCTTGCTTTTTTTGTTTTTTGAGCAAAGTAATTTTAGAGGTTCATGAAGACCTTTCAGGGAGTGTTGGTTCATTAAATCATATTAATCTGGAAGAAATCCATAGGTTCTTATCTTCTGTGGAAACAAAAGCAGAGCCTTTTTCCCAAAGCAACATATCCTTAGGCCTAAATTTTGAAGTCAAGATACCTTTAAAACATGTATGTTGGTTTAGCTTAGCAACCCATACAATAAAATGTCACTCTGTACTTAGCTCATTCACAGTAAAAAAAAAAAAAAATTCAAAGAAAACACAATAATATACATAATCCAGACTCTCTGTGTATATTCCATCTTTATGTGGCTTATTTTTCTTTACTCTTTTATTCTATGGTGGTCTGTACTCTGTCTCTTTAAAGACTTTGTTTTAATCATTTATTTATTTATTTAGTGTTTCCTAGACACGGCAAGGATGCTGTGCTCCTGAAATATCACCACACTGGTTGCCCAAACAACCTGCATATTGACAACACCACTTAAAATGCTAACACAGACTAGGGAAAATTTTATACAGTCCCACCCTTAGTGAAGGGCTACAAACAATTAACAGCCATTGAGATAAGGGAGAATCAGTTTATTGCCATGTCTAGGAAACACTATCTTGCTACAAGTGTCCTGATTTCAGGTTCTTACAATTTCTCCATCTTTTCTTCCATGATTTTCCTGAAAGTTATATGTAAAGATTGTGCTATTAATATACCTGTTGAATTATTTGTGAATGCAGATTTCTGTGCATCTGTTTATGTGTATGTGTAGTACCTGAAAAAGTAGATTTTGTGTGTATTGGGAAAGAAGGTAGAAGTGGGTACCTTTGAGAAGAAATAGACAGAGATAGAATAAGAGTTGCTTTCTACATTCACCTACAGATTTTAAGAAAGAATCAAAGGTAAACAGGGACTCAAGGCTTATTCTTACAAACTACCCAAGTAGACAGTATATGTGTAATAAGTGTGTTATATATGTGAATATGTATGTGTGTGTGTGTGTGTGTGTATTCCTGCTTTTATAATGCCAAACATTTTTAGTAAAGACAGAGAACCCAGTGGTGACTGAAATAATGAAAGGGTTCTCAAGTTTCATTTTCAAAGCTATAGGTCCTTCAAGTCCATTTTTGTAGAAAGAGAATTACACTTGTTTTCTAAAATTGAATGGAAATTGGCTTTAATTCCAAGCCGCATAACTAAAACCAAAGCAAAGCCAAGTCCTCAAATAAACAAAATTTTTGGATCTGAAGAGGTTTTTATCCTTCCTTTCCTTGCTGGTGGGGAGATACTGAATCTGTTAAATAATAATTTTCCACTTCATTATAAAGGGTTTCATTGAAAAGGATAGGATTTTGTGTGAGATAGAAATGCACTTGTTTTCTAATGTGCTCTGCAATAAATAGCATAAATATATCATTATCAACTGAGAAATCCCTGGGAGTACAAGGAATCCAAAAATTAATTAAAACTCAATATTTTACAATTTTTGGCTCACACATTACCATATTTATAGATCTATTTACATTTTGTTTCATTTTGTCTTCAGAACTAAGTTTTCTAAAATTTGACATAATAGTTATCTTTGCAATTTGAGTAAAACAATTTATGCTGATTCTAAATATTTAAAAACTACTAATGACTTCCATATACAAATCATATAAAATGTTTTCTCAGTATATGTTTGAAGATATAATATCATTAGCTCTATATTTTTAAGAAGTATGTGTTTTTCCCCATGGGGATATATATTTTATTTTTCTTTATTAGAATGTCTTCAATCTTTAATATTTTTATACTAATAAGATTGAAATTATTTGCATTTTCAATTATTATAGTACTTTAAAGCTAAAAAAATATTCCCAATTGCTGATATATCTGTCAAATTTAGAAAAACTTCTGTTGAATATATGTTACATTTTATATTTTTATCAGAATCATTAAATATTTAAGCTTGAAATTGAAATGGCATTATAGCACTAACATATTTTTGTTAGTTTAGTATGACTTCTTAGAACATATTTTAGTATGCAAAATTTTATAAGAATAAAATCTTGACAAAATACATGTGTTCATCAATTTCACATCATTCAGAATAATAGGATTTAGATGATATGACAGTATATACCTCTGAATTTTATTTTCACTCTGGTATAATATAAAAATTTATTTACAAATCAGAGCTCCCTCGAAAAATTCAGTAGCAATGCTTCAAAACCAGATAAAATCATTCAAAATTGTAAGCTGTGCACCGTTTGGAATCACATGATTTAATCTGCAACATTGTTTCGCTTTTGTGGAGATGCAGACACATTTCTTCTGTTTGCAAGAATTTTATTTAATAATGATTAATTTGAATGTGACAAAAGATTCAATCGCTGAAGATTTTATTTTATTTTTAATATTTGATTTCTCTACTCATGAAAGTCTTGTTTAAAGATTTTCAAAGACTGGGAACAAATTGCAAATATTATTTTAAAAGTTCATTTGTGAAGAAGTTTAATGGAATTGTAAAATCATTTGCTTTGACTTAAAAAGAGTATTTATCAAGCTGAAATACTTTAAAATCCAATTATGGAAGTCTGCTGAAAAGGTTTGCCGTCTGCGTCTTAAAAGGTGGTTTATGTGTTCACTATCAGTATTTCTAACTGTGTGCTCATAAAAGCATCCCTGTTTTGGATTTGGATCCAAATGTTTGGATCCAACATTTCCTTGGATCAGTAGAACATTGTGGCCTGGCTTCAATTAATTGAAATTTTTCTTTGAAGCTGCTAGGTTATTAGAAGCAAAACAAAAACATTTTCTTCGTGAAAGAAGGAGCAAACAAGCCCAATAGGTCAAGATGGAGGATAGAAGCTGTGAAGAATGAGACAGACCTCTTGCATCACCATCAGCACAGGAGACTCTGATTTCTGTAGTCATAATATGGATTTTTACAACTGCTTGAGTAAAGGAAACAACACAAATTAGTGTGTTACTAATTAGCTGGCAGTTGATATTAATCTCTATAATAAAACAAGCTAAAGACAATATGTATTTTGAAATAGATCAAATTTTTAAAAGCACAAAGGATAGAAAATGACCAACATTCTTAAAAGCACAATAATATAGTTAGGAGAATAGAATGCTTATCAGGATTGATAATGCTAAGTATAAAATATTATAGATATTATTATTTTAGGCAAATTGTCCCAGTTGATATACAGTATCATATACAGATGCTTCAAAATCATTTTATTATAATTAGACCTCATAAAATTAAATCCAATGTTCTTTCTAAGAATGGATTAATTATAACTGCATATGAGTCAGTGTATATTAGAACTTATTAATTTACTTGTAGGTATATGCAAGCATAAATTTAAAATCACATATACATAAATGCAATATGAAATCATGTTAATTAAGGTATCTGTCCCACTTATTTAAGGTACACTTATTTATATGTGTGTATGTTTATATATGTATATTTATATGTAAATGTACACACACACATATATATAGGTGATCTATGTATAATATCCAAGAGTAATAATACCTCTTTCTTCTTGATACAGAATGACAATAAATCAGGAAAATTATGTATAGACACAAAAGTTGCATCAGAACTCAAAAATTATGAGTCTTAAATATTATTAGGGAAGTTTCAAAAGTAGTACCTGTCACTGTTACACAGAATCATGAATGTGTGTGTGTGTGTGTGTGTGTGTGTGTGTGTGTGTGTGTGTGTGTGTCTTTATATTCTTTGCAATCTGGCTTCTCAGGAATGCTGTGTATCTTTATCTCAGTGTTGAAAATTTCCTTGATTGCTGTAGACTCCCTACATAGATCATCAATTCTCTCTGTTTCTGTCTATGTAGTGCACAATCCTATGGTGAGCACAAAATTGCTTGAATCCAATAAGGTCAAGAGTTAGAATTTAGAATAAATTCTTATAACTATTCCTAGAGAATAAAACTAGCTTATCTGGATACACCAACAGCAATCCATGTTTAGCCAGCACTATCAAGTGTGTTTCTTAAATAAATACACAGGACTTACCAATCTTTAATTGAAGGTAGGTCAAGAATTATGAACTAGAAAAAAATTGTTTCATACTGACATTATCTACATTCAGGTATTCTTAATATATGTGTATTATATTTGTTGTTTTTCTTAATATTGGAATCAAATACATGCCAAGAAAGTAAGCTGAGAAAGGCAAGGCTTATTTAGGCTGATGGTTCAGGACATTGAGTCCATCCTGATGGAGGAGGCATAGCTGCAGGACCATGAAGCAGATGTTCTCATTGCATGCATGGTCAGTGAACATAGAGATGAACTGTGGTCCTCTATGTACTCGTTTTCCCCATTTCACCTAGTTCAGAATCCCATCATATGGGATGGTGCCATTCATATTTAGGTTGGAAATTTCCTAATGTTCTCAGTTAAATCACTTTGGAAACAGATACTCATAACAGTGTATCTCTTAGGTGACTCCAAATCCAGTCAAACTAACTTGGAAGAGAAGCCATTGCAGGTGTATATATAAACATATATGTAAAATTTAAAACACTTAGGGCATAAAGTGAGTTATAGAACTCTTCATCCATGAGATGGTCACATGCATAATTTCCTTCCTTAAAAGGTACTGAAAGTTTAATGCCACATTATCTTCAGCAATAATCCAGAGTATAAAATGAAAAAAATTCTAAAGGACCACGAATCAAACATCCAGGTTACTCTGAATCAGCTGCACAGATTAATAAGCTGATATAGGAATCTTAGTTATTGTCATTTCTAGAGTAGAACATGTCACCATGAGGTTTTCATGAAGTCTGACAGAGAAAGGAAAATCTTGACTCACTTGTCATTCAGATTTCTTTTAAAACTGGAAGGCTCAATTTTTAAAAGGACTGGTGGCAGGTGGTGATGGGAACAGGTGGGATCAGGCAGAGGGTTGAGGGACAGGGGAGAGAGTACTGCAGAAATGACTGGAATAAAGGGGTGACATTTGAGGAATGATGTGGAAATCCAATGCAGTGAAAACTTCCTGGAACCTGGGAGGGTGACCCTAGTGAGGACTCCTAGTGTCGCGGAATTCGGAGCCTGAATCAGCCATCTTCTGTAACCAGGCAAGGCTTCCAGTGTTGGGACTGGGACATCAACACAGCCATAAAACCTTCAACCTATAACATGTCCTGCCTGCAAGATATGCTGGGGCAATTGTGGCTCAGAGTTTGTGGGTTTGGCCCAGGCCAGGGAGCCAATGCCATGTCTAATACTGCCTGGATAGCCAGGAATTAGAAGCAAGATAGCCCAGAGACCAGCTAAAACAAAAAAATGATAAAAAAAATATTCAGTGATTCCTAACAATATTCTGCTATACTCTGCCATACTCATAGATTGGGTGCCTAGCACAATCTTCATCTGAGAGACTTCCTCTGGCAGCTGATGGGAGCAGATATAGAGACCCACAACCAAACATTAGGCAGATCTCAAGGAACCATGCAAAAGAGGGGGAGGAAAGATTGTAGGAGCTAGAGGGGTTCAGGAGAAAATGAAAACCCAGCACACAGAATCAGCAAAGATTCATAGGAGCTCATAGAGAATAAATTTGCAGTCATGGAGCCTGTGCTGGTCTTCTGCAAATATGCTGTGATATTCATCTTGGGGTTTCTGTTAGATTCTTAAGAATAGGACCCTTTTCCTTCTAGTAGGTTGCCTGGTCCAGCCTTGATATGAACGTTTATGCCTATTCTTATTGCATCTTGTTACATTGTATTTGGTCTATATCCCTGGGAGGCCTGCCATTTTCTGAAGGGGAACAGAGAAGCAGTAGATCTTGGAAAGGATGGAGATAGATAAGGAAGCTAGGAGGAGTGGAGGGAGGGGAAGATGAAGTCAGTGTGTATTGAATGAGAGAAGAATAAATAAAAAGACAAAAAAAAAATAAGAAGAAAGGAAGGCTCTCAGAAAACCTAGCGGATGACCTGTCACTGAAACTCCAAGCTATCAAAATGTCACTTTGACAAGGTGACCTTTGCAAGTAGTCAGCAGTCCTTAAACATGGACACAGAAATTGTGAGTGTATTGATTAGATACACCAAGGAACCTGTCTGTCGCCACAGATGGGACTGGTGATTATCAGTTCTCCTGAAGGAGTTCAACTCGGCTTCTTTCACTTCTCAGTTTTTAGTTCAAACCTTTAAAAGGAATTAGTTTATACCTCAAAAGAGCATTTAAAGCTTCAAAAATTCATGTTAGAGACTAAGGGGACTTTCCTTGCCATTTAGGGACCTACTGATGCAACGTCCTATCACTAGATGTTCTGTTTATGCTCTGTCAATGAATTTAATTACATGTGATCCTTCACATGAGTTTCCATGGTTTTTAACTTTTGGCTTCAGGTTTATGTTTGATATTTGGTCTACAATTTTACTAACTGTGTATAATCTAACTGCAGAGTAAAACCCACATCCCTAAACTCATACCTTCAAAATTCACTCAAATTTTTAATTTGTGGATTTTATAAACATTATAACACGAACTTTTGCATAATTAAATTCAATTGAATTTCATCACGAGTTAGATAACTCATGTTACTGTAATCATAAAGGGAAATTAGAATAGGCATACTATCACAATGCCACTAAAAGAAAAGAAACTTACAAATATGTTCTCAAATGCTGGCATGCAAGATGAACTAAGTAATTATCCATGACCAAATCATCAAAAATCTAAGGGGTAAAAGAGAGATTGACTCATTCTTACTCTCTATCAATGATTTGGTAGAATAATTGATTCAAATGGTTCCCTCCACTACACTACATTGTAAGATTCCTTTTCTTTTTAAGCCCCCAAATTGCAGGGCCAATTTACAATATACTTAGAATTCTAAATCTATGAGCCAAAATATTGTTCTCTATTTCAGGTTGATTATCTCAGGCTTTAATTGTAGGAATGGCAAACTAACTAATATACTAATAGAAAAGAGGAGACAATATTTTCATCATATATACTGTATATTAAATGACTGTCTTAGTGATGCTAGATATTTATTGTCAAGTTGTGTACTTCAAGTAAGAGCAATAATCTTTGTATTTAAGCAATGGAGAAGTCACTTCTTTCTTTAATGAGCTTATGTGTAGAAGGATATACACTTTCTAAACTGCAGTTTCTGCCCTCATACACCTTTATTCCAAAGGGGAGAATAGCCATAAACAAATAGTTCAAAGACAGGTATACCAGAAGTTGACAAAAGGTTAGGGCTGCAAAGAAAAAGAAAGAATGCTCTGTGGCTATAACTGATAAAATGTGTTGATATTTCACCTAGCAATGCGGAAACTTTTAATTTGGGTTTGAATAAAGTACTCTGAATAAAGCCACAAACACAAAAGAAGAAAATTGCATTTGGATCCATGGAGGGGAGTTCAAGACAGAAACAACCAGAGAGTAGAGAGCTCAGCCTGGTAAATGAATAGCCATGAATCTGGGGTCGAGCAGAAGGAGAGGGTAAAAAGGCACGAGAGGAATGAGTTAATCTGATTTCAGAAATGACTGCCAGGGATTATATCTGTTAGGAATCAAAGGCAAAAGAAAAACCATTAAGAGTTGCCTGCAGCAATCCAGATAACCTTTGCTGGAAATTTCTAATGAGTAAAACTTACAAATACCATTGGTACCATGAAACCACAGAGGGAGAATAAGAAAAGGCCATACTCAGAAAGTGGCTTACAAGTATAAACAACACAGCAGATAAATAGAGAATTCTGTTTTGCACATGTCTGATTACTTCCATTTATAATCTATAGTTAGTCTCCTTGCATATCTGACTTCCTGTTGTTTACCTATATTCCTGGAATGCACCTGGGTAGAATTCAGGAGAATTAGGTCAAGAGTTGGATTCTGCCCTCAAGGAATTCATAGTACAGTGGAGGAGAGTGGCATATTACTAAGTCACTGCATAAAGAACATAAGACTCCACAAGAGCCTAAAAGAGCTCATGGTGTGATCATAAAACAATCTCTCAGTAAGATTCTTATAATTCCTGAAAATGACTGGCTCTACGTCAAGGTGCGTGTGTTCTTTATCATATTTATGAATGGCTAATGCTGTCCACCACATAAATTTACTCGGGAATTTACTGCCTAGAACTTCATTGATGGATGATCATAAGCCAAATTCTAAGTCTATCTTTAAGTATATTTAAAGGGGCACATGAGAAATGGCACAGGGAGAAACTACTGCTCTTGCAGAGGACCTGTTTTCAGTTGCCAGCACCCACATGGTGGCTTACAACCAGCAGTAACTCTGGCTTCAGGAGATCTAACGCCATCTCCTGGTTTCTGCTCACATTTCTATGCTCATATTCTGATGAGCGTATGTGCACACACAACACACAAAATATAGATAGTTGATAAATGAGCTTTATAAAAGTTATTATTTATATTAATTCATTTATTTAAATAACTGTTTAGTTCTTTGTTTACCTAGTTTTACAAACCATTTATTCTAGGGCAAATTATTTCCTCTTTTTTTATTTGATTAAGAAAACTCTCATTTTCCTTCCTTTTTGCTTGAAACCTTAAGGAACAAGAGCTCCATCTTTAATTCCTGTTAATATGATTTAAAATTATTAAGTTTAGCCTGAATAAATGTAGTGATCATAATAATTTTCCTTTCAATATTTTCTTGAGAAACTGGGCATGTTTATTTCCTTTACTTGTTTGAATCAATAATTTCCTTTCCAAGATTACATATTCCCCCACACTTATGCCAACATTTTTTATGCAATCAGCTGCAAAGACTAATTTGTCTCTGACAGTGTATTTCCCCAGAAGTTACTCTGAACTTCTTGAAGGAAGAAAAATAACCTAGGGGCAACTGAATGCTTCGTTCAGTCATGTGCTTTCCATTATTCAACATATGTGGGACTTGTCATTTTATTCTCAAAATATTTGCACACATATATGTACACATAGGTATTAGACACATAGTGATTAAATATATTTTTTATCTCCAGGGTAATTAAAGAAAGGGGAACATATTTAACATGCTTAAATTACATTGGCTTGTGTGTACATACATACTTGCATATGCGTGTATTTATTCAAGTCACAGTGCCCTGTAGATATTTGAGGACAACCTACGGGAGTAAGCACTCTTCTCCCACCCAGTTGTCCTTAGGGATCAAGCAGAGATCAACAAGCACAGCAGCAAATGCATTGTCTTCTGAGCTATCAACCTGGCTCAAGAGCTGTGATCTCGATGACCAGCCCTTAGTCTTGAAAACTGTCACTCAATCACATAATCAATAATTCTACCCCATACTCTGTATTACATTTCTCATTGATAGAAGCAACCTTGCCATTCAAAATTACTATTTTTACCACACATTTCTCAGTAGCAACCTTGTTGTTGTCCTAGTATGCCCTTCAATAGGACGAAAAGCTAGCCTCATTCTGAAGAGAAGCGGTGAAAGAGCCATACAACACGAAAGCAAATGAAGACCAACGGTGTGAGCAGAAAATTCTATATCACGAAATGCAATATATTTTAAGTATGAAATCATAGTGAATAGCAAAAAATGAATATATTAAGAGAGAACTTACTTTAGTTAAAAAATTACAACATTGGCCACGATGAGGTGAAACAATAATTTTCAAATTGCCGACCTAAGATAAAACTATACACTTCCAAGTGGAACACGTTGGTGGCACACTCAAGAGTGTTCCGTGGTAATTGCTTGATAACTGATAGACTTTTTAGCATGTGATTAATGAAGGGACTCACATCATTTCCACCATACTAATTACGTTTTAGGCATTCTTAATGATATTTACAAAAATTATAATTAAAGGTTTTGACATTTGAACTATTTAAGCTTGCATAATTTAAAAGTAATTTATTTATATTTATTTTATGTATATCAATGATTTGCCTGCACATATGTATGTGTATCATATCCATGTCTGATGCCTGGGGAAGTCACAAGTGCTCACCAGATCCTCTGTAACTAGAGTTGCAGATGGTGGCTAGCCATCTCTGCAAATTTAATAACTAATGTGAATCTTCCTGAAATAAAAATTGTAATTATAATTATATATCTTATGAAATACAGAGCATATAATATCAATTTTATGATATGATAATAATTAAATATTATCTAGTAATGTAAAAACACATAAGAGGTATATAATGTGCAGAACAGTTATGCTTTAGATGTAAAATTATAAATGACTTTTTTTCTTCTTTAAACTTTTTTAATTGACAAATTGAAAAAACCATATGGACAGTGACACATGTCTGAAATATGAGGTCAAGAGAGATGACTCAGCAGGTAAAAAGAGCTTGTTGCTCAGTTCTGAAGATCTGAATTGAATCCGCAGATACCAAGGCAGGAGAGAAGCTTCCATAAGCCAGCCATGGTGTGTGTGCTCCTACACTCATATAGATCTCACACACACACACACACACAGAGAGAGAGAGAGAGAGAGAGAGAGAGAGAGAGAGAGAGAGAGAGAGAGAGAGAGAGAGAGAACACTACCACTAATAATGATAATGATAATAATAATAAGGATTACAACAATAGCAAGCATGATGAAGATCCACTTTTAATTTCCCTGGGAAGTTTCTAAGTGGGGGAGGGCACTTTTTGCTTTTTTTAACAGCATATTAAGTGACCAATATGTGTACATTTGAAATGTCATTAGCAGCTTTGTGTTAGTAAGTAGGCTATTGGTATTGTATGTTGAGTATTCTATATTCATTCACAGTCCAGATTCATCTGCCTTGGCTTGTTAACATAGCAATTAAAATATCCTATTCAAATCCTTGTTTATTTTTTCAAAGAAGGTATTCTTGAAGAACTCATGTCTAACCTTCAGCATTCCTCAGATCTTTCGAGAAGCAACACAAAATAAAACAAAATAAGCTAAGCAGAGTGGCTCATGGCTGTAGCTCCAGCCTTCTTGAGATCAGGCAAGAAGATGACTGTGAATTTGAAGCTACTAGTGCTTTTGTGAATTCTAACCTCTGCCCCACACCTGCCACCATGCACACAGTGATACTGGCCAAGTGAGTTGGAGAGATGAGTTAAATGGTCAAGGATGCATGTTGCTTTTGCAAATGACATGAGGATGGTACCGAGTACCCAATCAGGCAATTCACAAACATCACAACTACTTCTAACTCTAACTCACCTTTAGGTGAAACATCACCTCTGGCCTCTTTGGCCAACTGTATATAGTTGCACAACACCTCCCCCCTCTCACAAACACACACACACACACACACAATATCCTCCCCCCACACACTGTTTAAACCTTTGTATGTGTATGAAGAGTCTTGGAAGCCAATTGTGATGGCTCACTGCACTCAGGATACCGAGGTTGGAGAATTCTCTTGAGTATGACACCACCTGGGCAAGACAGCAAGAAACTGTCTTAAAACCAAAGTCTTTGTTTGTTTTCCAAACTCAATAGGTTTTTTTTTTTTTTCAGTTTTCATTTTGATTGTCCCAGTGAAATGGTTCTGGTCATAGGATTTGTTATGTTTATCTTGTGTGTATGATGAGAAAAAAAAGAGATAGGGAGAGAGAGAGAGAGAGAGAGAGAGAGAGAGAGAGAGAGAGAGAGAGAGAGAGAGAGAGAGAATGTGAGTTACACTGGATGCATGTATGAAGACCAGAGCACAACTTCACTGTTGTTGGTCCTTGCCTTCTGCCATGCTTGGGACAGGGTATCTATATTTCCACTATAAAACCAACCCAGTTTGCCTGCAATACTTAGGATTCTCCCCCTTTCAGCCTCCAAAGCCCTCACTGAGGTGGGCTGGGATTTTAGATACATGTTACCATGCCTGGGATTTTGCATGTGTTTTAGAGATCTGTACTCAGACTCTCATTTGTGTGGCATACACCCACTGAGTCATCTCCAGCATGACCGGTTAAGTGGCAGAGAGCAGGCCACAGGTGGTCGAGTTTACAGGCACTGCATGCCTCCAGGATCCTCACAGGGCTTTCCATTAAAGTGAGTAATGTCTAGAGCAGCACTAACAGAATTTTGTCTGAAAAATCTTAGGATGCCAATTTGAATCTGTGCAAAATCAAAGCTCGGAAATTTCAGAAGTACATTCTTTGATAGGTACAGCTGTCAAGGCTTGAAGTCTGAGATTTGCCACGCTTCTAATTTCCGTAGAAAAAGAAAATCACCAACTGTAAAAGCCATTTCCCAAAAGCTTGTGCAAAAGTGAAAGAAATGAGTATTTAATAAGGGACATAAAAACAAAAGATAAATATCGCTCTGTTTCACATAGTCAAATTGCTTTGTGCTTCTTCAGTCATCTGACGTTCTGCTTCATTTGAGTCTGGCTCCAAGCTAAGCAACCCAGTGGTCCCAATTCCGTCACCCAGCGTGTCTCGTGTTAACTTCTAATTTGGGTTCTGTAATCGATTGCCTTGGGCTTACCTTGTCACTAGAATAAAGCACAGGTAGAGTCATCAGTCACTTTCCTCCTGGCAGCCTTACCAACATAAGGAACTGGTGATTTGTGGAGTCCGTGCTTTGTTCTTAAGCACGGGTGTCATTCAGAGTTACACACGTTCAGTTCGTCTAGCAGAGCTAGATTCCCGGAAAGTGTTGAGACAAATATGCAAAATAAGAGCTACAACAAGAACGAGGTATTGTTGAGGCGGTATATAACACAAGAACAATGGTTTCTGCCTGAGATAAAGGGAAAACAGGGGAGTAGAAGCCTTCAGAGTGATGGGGACAGGGTTGCAGTGGACCCTCTGTTAATCAAAATGAACAGGGAAGGAGCAGGAGTGGTTGAGCATGGGTAAGCGTGCATGCTTGATCTTGCTAAGGACAGGTGTTCTGTTCTAAGTACCCACAGTCACCTGTGAAGGCAGCTCCAGGGGAATCCAATTCCCTCCCTCTCTGACCTACATGGGCACCTGCAGGCATGTGCACAAATGCATACAGACACACAATTAAAAGTTGTGACCGCTGAAAAAGCAGGAAATATCCTCTCCCCAGGGATGAGGGAAATAATTAGTTGTCCAATACAGAGTAGTCAGACTTGTAATTGTATCCACATAAGCAATGCTAAATATTCTCAGCAGGTGGTAGTTATATATTTATGCAAACATGTATGTAACAAAAATAGTCAAAGAGAGAGAAGTCATCATATTAAGAGAGAGAGAGTGAGGGGGACTTAAAGAGAGATTGAGGAGAGGGAAGCTTGGAGGCGTGGGAGGGAAGACAGAAGTGAAAATGATATAATTATATTTTAATTATAATATATATATAATGAAAGAATGTATACAAATGTACACTGTTGTGCCTATATTTTATCAATATGGATGCTGAGAACTGAAATGAATTAGGTTCTTCATGCTTGACAACAAACTCCCAAGAATCTACAGGAGTGCCCTAGTCTTAGATATGAGGGATAATGGACAATGGGGAATAAGGACCCTGAACTGGCCATCACTTGTGACCAGGCAAGACTTCGAGTGGAGGGATGGATTGGCACACTAATCCCCACCACAAAACCTTAGACCCACAATTTTTCCTGCTTGCAAGATTTGCTACAGTAAAGGTGTCCAGCAAATGACTGTTCTACCTTGAAACCCATGCCATGAGAGGGAACCTACTCCAGACATGGCCTGGAGTACCAAGAACCAAAAGCAGTACAGCCCAGAGACCTAGGATTAACAAAATAATACCAGTAGAAAATTTAAAAATACTGTCTTAAAAAACCTAACTTAGACGTTATCAGTGATACAGACTATGCCCCTAAAATTAATGATGACTATATGATTGATAACAGGATGAAATAAGGATAACATTAAATAATCAAAATAGGGGACTAGATGACTCAGTGATGTAGAGCACATTTTCAGCTCCTTGTAACTCAGCTCCAGGGTGCCAATGCTCTCTTCTGGAACCATTGGCACAGACACACCATATGGTCATACATAAACATAAATAAAATTTAAATAGGATCAAAATATGGAGATATTTATATTATGTAGGAGTAGCTCATTAGCTAATGAGCTGGATAGATGATAGATAGATAGATAGATAGATAGATAGATAGATAGATAGATAGATAGACGACAGACAGACAGACAGATAGATAGATAGAGAAATGATAGATGATAGATAAATGATAGATGATTGATAATAGATAGAAAGAGTAGACAGACAGACAGACAGACAGACAGATAGATAGATGATAGACAGATGATAAAAAAATGATAGATATGTTTATATGTTTGTGGAGCTTCTGTGTAATTTAATATTGTGTGATATTTAACCCTTTACTCTTTTAGATTTTTGAGGGGCCTACCTCCCCTACCTCCCAGCTCCAAAATAAATCACACATAAATCTTAGTTATGAATCCCCAGCCTTAGCTTGGCTTGTTTCTTGCCAATTTTTCTTAAATTGACCCAATTACCTTTTGCCTCTGGGCTTTTATCTTTATTTCTATACATGTCTTTACTTTTTCCTCCATGGCTTGCTGTGTAGCTGGATGACTGTTCCCTGTTGTCCTCCTCTTCTTGTTCTTTTGTTCCTATTGTCCTCCTTGTTTCTCCTTCTATTTATCCTCTCTGCCTGCCAGCCTTGCCTATCCTTGCTCCTGCCTTGCTTGGTCATTCAGATCTTTATTAGACCATCAGGTGTTTTAGACAGGCAAAGAATCAAAGCTTCTCATAGTTAAACAATGCAGCATAAATAAAAGCAACACACCTTAAAATAATATTCCTCGACAATTTGGTTTATAAAATTTGATAGACTAGCAACAACCAATCATTCTCTAATAGTGTATTTGTGTGTGTGCGTGTGCGTGTGTGTGTGTGTGTATGTGTGTGTATACACAGACTAGGAGTTTCCAATTTAGATTTAGCAGATAGAAACTAGGGCCTCCCTCTAATGCATGAATAAATGCTGGTGAGGTTTTCATGCAAATTATAGTTAATATGTGATTGAAGATTTTAATAAGGTGAAATAATGATCATAATTATTTTTACATGATAAGGCAGAGAAAGCAATGATGCTATGCAAAGGGGAAAAGTTAAGGTGTGATTATAATTTTACAGCCAAGATTCACTGTGGTGGTGGTAGTTGGCATAAATATTCAGCTTTGACTCAGGGGATTTAGGAGCAGGAGCAGTGAGTGCAAAGAGGAAGGCATGGAAACTAGATGTGAGAGGAAGGAAAAGGAAAGAACTTAAGTGGGTTTTTTTTTCAGTTAATGAGAAGATCAGTATAAACTGCAGCTGATGGGAGAAACCTCGTGTTCAAATGGGACTGCAAGTAAGTTTCAAAACTTCTTCCAGAAACTGCATTGGAGTAGAATTTATCACTGAAGATGAGCATAGAGAATATTCAGTATACAAAAAAATGAGGAATCGTTATGAATAGATCTGATTCTAGGATGGGGTGGGAAGTGTAAAAAAAAGAAAAAACAAGAAACAATAAAAGTGGAGCTTAATGGTCAGAAGCATATTCCAGACAATGATCCAGGTCCTCTGATTACATCCTAAGTTATACAGGTTGGTATTCCTGTGGGCATCCCACCAATGAGATTTGGTGATGTCTCTGATTCTTTTGTTTGTGCCTGGGATCCTTTTCCTCCTACCGGGTTGCCATGTCCAGACATAATATGAGGATTTGTGCCCAGTTTTTTTGGAATCTCTTTAGATCACAGGAACGTTCACTAGATATCCCTGACAGGCCATCTTCTCTCTGTCTCTCCGCATCTCTGTCTGTCTCTCTGCTTCTGTATCTCTCTCTCTATTCCTGGTCTCTAAGGGAAACAGAGGAGTTAGTCTGGGGAAGAAGGAAGGATGAGAAAGAGACTGGAAGGAGTATAGGGAGGGGAAATGGTAGGGTCAGGTTGTAAGGTATTTGAGGAGAATAAAAGCTAAATAAAAGATCAACAAACTAAGAAAAACTGTCAAAAATAAAAAGGGCTAAGAAACATTCCATCCTACAAGACAAGGCAAAAAAAAATTTTAAGATGTAAGGGTCAACTGAAAGGATAAAACACTTGGTTTATATCAAGCTCTAAACAGAGGGTTCAGCAACAGCCTTGTGGTTCCACAGGTGAGATGATGATGCTGACATGAGCTAAAAGAAGAATTTCCTGAAACTGGGTGCAAGCTTGCTTACCTGAGTTGAAACACAGCCCTTGTGGGACAAGAAATCTACACTATTCCAAGGTGTCAAAGCTTAAAACTCTTACAAACTTAAGGAGTAGAGCTGATGATCATGCATAGACTTGCATACAACACTATTACAAACAACAGAAAAGACATTACCTATTTACTCATGTAAATATATGCAGAGTAGATTTCAAATGGGAAGATTGGGCAAATGGCTAGTTTTATGTCTGAATAGTAGTGATTATAAGTAGCAGAAATAGCTAAACAATTTCAGGGACAATTTCATATACTGAACATCCACAATCATAGCAGAGTGTGCCAAATAAAAGAGAGAATTTTCTGTCCGTTTTTCATGTACCAAATTTGCATGCTTTAACTATGACTATTTTATATAATATTTAGATAATATCTAGACACACAGTTCCACAGGTTTGTAGCCACAGATGCATAAGGTACCAGGTACACCAGAATCAAATTAAGATAATAGCTCTTTATCCCCCACCCCACCCCTGCCAAAAACAAAAGACTTTAACATAAACTGGTACATTGCAGATAAGCATGGGAAGGGAATTGGGGAACACAAAGATAGTCAGTCACTCTGGAGCTTAGTCCAAACCCTCTGATGAGGTGGTCAGCCATGTTTCTCAGACTTGGGATATCTGCCCCTCTTCTTTATTCATTATTAGCTGGATATTTGGAATCAGAATTTCCTCAAATACTGAGTCCAGACAGTCTCCCAGTATCAACTTTCTTGTCCTTCCAAAGTACCAAGGATGAGTTGGAGTTTGTTCAGAACAAACCACTAAGTGTGTATGTGTGTGTGCATGCGTGCATGTGCGCGTGCATTCGTGCGTGCTTGCGTGTGTGTGTGTGTATTATTATTAGGACAGTTATGAGGATTCATTTTTACAAAATGGACTATAAATGTGTCTATAATACAAAATATAAAGGTGTTCCTATCAGTCCCTCCTATCAGTCCCTCCTGTCTTTTGTCACTCCTTCCTCGAAAATTTCCCCTTTTTGTTTGAGCCCTTGTGTTCTTCCGTGTGGTATTTCAAAGCTTGGAGAGGGGCAGTTGTGAGTTTTCACATATGATTTTTCAGACACTTTCTGCATAATATATCAAATTAGAAAGAGAGCCAGATAACAATACTTCCTTCCTTCTTAACTAGTGTGCTAACAGGGACGCAGGAGGCATGGCCCGAAGCTGATTAAAAGTGAGGAATTCACCTTCAACACCTTTGAGTCTGATCTTTTCAGACTAACTCCCTAGCAATAGGCACACAGGAAATGGGTGTGTGGCTATATTCAGTTTTCTTTCAACACTGCCATGAACGTTAGGTTCTTTAGCTGCAGCTTTGAAAGTAAAGGTTAATTATCACCAGCCTCGAAACAAAGACTGATTCTGTGTGATTACGAAGACTCTTATTTCAGTGACTCATATTCAAGAACAGTGGCTTGAGTACCACAACTAGTAACCAGAGGGGAATGCTGAATAAATATTCTACACTGTGCAGAAAGTACTGAGGGCAAGTTTTTTTTATTGAAAATAATTTTCATACGGTATATCTGGTCACAGTTTCTCCTCCCTCAACTCCTCCCAGGTACCATCCCTCCTCCAACTCACTCAGCTCAAAACCCTTAGTTGTTCTCTTAAGGGAGATCTTTTCTCTTTTTTTTGAACTAAGAATTTTTTAATACCATCTTTTCTCATTTTACATAGCTATTCCTGTTCCCAGCCCCTCATTTCCTCCCTCTTCACCCTTCCCTCCAAACCAAACCCCCATCTACTCCTCAGAAAGGATAAGGCTTCCAATGGGGTGTCAACAAAGTCTGACACTTCATGTCAAGGCTAAAGCAAAGCCCTCTCCCCTATATCTTGGCTGAGCAAGGTATCCCTCCAAACAGAATGAGCTCCTTGATACTAGTTCAAGCACTAGGGATAAAATCCTGGTCCCTTTGCCAATGTCCTCACAGACTGCTCAAGCCTCCCAAATTGCAAATGACTGAAAAACACTTAAGGAATTGATCAACAACCTTAGCCATGGAGAAATGCAAATCAAAACAACTCTGAGATACCATCTTACACCTGTCAGAATTGATAAGATCAAAAACACCAATGATAACTTATGCTGGAAAAGATGTGGAGTAAGGTGAACGCTTCTCCATTGCTGGTAGAAATGCAAACTTGTTCGGCCACTTTGGAACTCAGTGTGGCAGTTTCTCAGTAAATTGGCAATCAATCTTCCTCAGGACCTAGAGATGTCACTCTTGGGCATATACTCAAGAGTATTTACTCATACCACAAGGACATTTACTCAACTGTGTTCATAGCAGCACTATTGGTAATAGCCAGAACCTGGAAACTAGATGCCCCTCAACTGAAGAATGGATAAAGAAAATGTGGTACATGAACACTGTGGTGTACTACTCAGCCATAAAAAACAATGGCATCTTGAAATTTGCATGCAAATGGATAGAAGTAGAAAAACACATCCCAAATAAGGTAATCCAGACCCAGATAGAAAAGCACAGTATGTACTCACTCATAAGTGGGTATTAGACATAAAACAAAGGAAAACCAGTCTATAGTCCATGATCCCAGAGAAGCTAGGTAATTAGGAGAACCCTAAGAAACACATACATGAATCACTCTGGGAAGGGAAAACAGACAAGGCCTCCTGAGAAAACTTGGAGGGGTGAGGAGAAAGGATTGTGGAAGGGGAGAGGGAAGAAAAAAGGAGGGAGGAGGAGAACATGAGGAAATGGGATCCTCAAGAAGGGCGGAGCAGGGAGGGAGGAGAAAGTGTTATCTTGATTTTTGAGGAAGCCATTGAAGCGCTAGGGAGAAATATAACACTAGGAATCCCAGGAATTCCACAAGGATGACCCCAGCTAAGACTCTAAGCAACAGTCGAGAGGACACCTAATCTGGCCTTCCCCTGTAAGCAGATTGATGACTACCTTAATTGTCATCATAGAGCCTTCAACCAGCAACTGACAGAAGCAGATACAGAGATCTACAGCAAAGCACTGGGCTAAGCTACTGGAGACCAGCCCAAGAGAGGGAGGAGCGATAATATGAGCAAAGGGGTCAAGACCAAATTGGTGATACCCACAGAAACAGCTGACCTGAGCTAGTGAGAGCTCACTGACTCTGGACTGACAGCAGGGAACCTGCACAGGACTAAACTTAAGGGAGATTTTTAAGTGAAGCTGAAATATATCGCTAAGAAGTCTGTGGGGATTTTAGGAAATGTAAAACTGCCTTGCCTACTAGTCACTCCTTTCAAAGAAGCCAGTTTGAAGTCCGTTCAAAGGGAAACACAGGCATTAACATCCAGAAAATGATCCACCAAGTTAGCAAAGCAGTCATGTTCATTGCCGACCTCTTCAACTTAGTATTCCCATAGTGATGACTGTGGAAATCTCATGTAATGACACTCCTTCCAGCGTAGCCACTGCCTCCTTATTCATCTCTATTGAGTTTCGTCTTCCTTTTGAAAGCCAGGTAGGTGTAAATTTAATTTGGCAGCTGATGATGAAATATTTGTAAATTATCAGAATCAGCTTAATCAAAACTTACCTTGAAATAACAGGATTCCAAAGTAATAAAGCCAAGCATGACAACAATTTTATATCATAAAGACACCAAATTAAAAAAAAAAACATTTAAAATCTGTCTTCATATATCTCTCTTTTTCATTATTTCTTTTGTATTTGAAAATTTTAATATGATTACATCATTTCTTCTATCCCTGTCATCCCTCTAAAACCTCCCATTAAACCCTCCTTGTTCTATCCAAATCCATGGTCTGACTCTTCACTAGTTGCTAGTACATGTATACAAGTATGTGTGTATTGTATTCCTAAATGCAATCATCTCAATCTGGCGTAGCTTCTGACATTACTAGGAAACACAATCTCACAGCAAATCCCCTGATCTTCTGGCTCTTATAGTCATTCTACCCTCTCTTCTGAAACATTCCCTGAACTTTCAGAGCTGAAGTTGTTTTGTAGATGTATCCATTGGAACTGGGCTCCATAACGCGGCATTTTGATTGGGTATGGCTCCACCTACTGCAAATAAAAATTTTGTTGATGTGGACTGAACAGAACACTTATCTGTGAGCATAAGAAAAAGATACAGATTTTAGTTAGAAGTTATGTGGGTTTGGTAAAGTGGTAGATGCTTGTTCTCCTCTAAGACCTATGACTTCATTTGTCATGGGTAGTTAGTTAAGCTTCCAGTATCAGCCATGGTTTCCCTCTTGTTGACATATTATGCCCAATTATAGAACTATTGGTTAGGAAGAAGGTATGTGTGACACTACTGTACCCTAAGAGTTATCATGTCATGCTGGTCATTTTTGTGGTTCATCCATATCATAGGTAGATAGGATAATTGCTTTCTTTTCTCCTTTAGAAGCCATCACGGTACCTTCCAGTACCTAGAAAGTTTGTCCTCAGGGAGGAGGCTTTCAGATCAACTCCAGCTCAGGCATATCTGGTCCCCGTGTCTGAAATGCATGATACCTTCAGCAGTACAACTTTACCTTGGGGGTGTAACCAAAGACACATTTTTCCCCTGAAGACTTTTTTCTTTCCAGCATAGATACTTTTAAAGCTGTAAAAATTACTTTATCTTATGCACAATGGTAATACTAAATGTAAATCGTGTCATTTTAAATGGTGACAAACCTTCTCCAACAAAAACTAAAATCAGTGTTAAAGAGGAGAGAGGCTGGGGATATACTCCTGTATATCTTCATGTAATTTTTTGGCTAGTTGATCATTAAGAAGTCTTTTTGTATTTCACATTCTCTATTCATTTTACATGCCAAACACAGTTCACCCTTCCTCACCTCCTCCTACTGCCATCCCTACCTGCAACCTTCTCCTATCCACTTCTAGGAAAGGGTAGGTCTCCCATGGGGAATCAACAAAGCCTGGCACATCAAGTTGAGGTGGGAACAAGCTCTTCCCCCTTTCATCATGGCTGAACAGGCATTGCACCATAGGGAATGTTCTCTAAAAACGAGCACATGCACCAGCGGTAGATCCTCGTCCCACTACCAGGGGCTCCACAAACCGAACAAGCCACACAACTGTCACCCACATGAAGATGGCATGCTTTGGTCCCATGCAGGCTCCCCAGCCGTCAGTCTAAAGTCCATGAGCCCCCACAAGCTCAGGTCAGATGTGTCTGTGGATTTCCGGGTCATGATCTCAACCCACCTTGCTCACATAATCCCTTTCTCTCTCTTCAACTGGACTCCCTGATCTTCTCCTGGTACTTGGCTGTGGATCTCTGCATCTGCTTTCATCAGTTACTAGATGAAGGTTATGTGCTAACATTTAAGGCATTCACCAATCTGGTTACAGGAAAATGCCAGTTCAGCCACCCTCTCCTTTATTGCTAGGCATCTCAGTTGGGGTCATCCTTGTGGATTCCTGGGAAATTCCACAGCACCAGGTTTCTCCCTAAACTCATAATGGTTCCTGCTATCAAGATATCTCTTTCACTGCTCTCCCACTCTTCCCTTCCCCAACTACACTATCCTGTTTCTTCAGGTTTTCATCTCTTCCCATCTACTGTCCCCTCGCTCGCCGTTTACCCAGGAGATCTCTTCGATTTTTCCTTCCCATGGATATTCATGTGTCCCTCTTAGGGTCCTTCTTGTTACCTATTTTATATGGCACTGTGGATTGTAGCCTTTAATTTACTTCTAATATTCACCTATGAGTGAGTGCATACTATGTTTATCCTTCTGGGTCTGGGTTATCTCATTCAGGATGTTTTTTCTAGTTCTATCTATTTGCCTGCACATTTCATGATGTCATTGTTTATTACTGCTGATTAATACTGCACTGTGTAAATGAACCATATTTTCTTTATCCATTCTTTGGTTGTGGGACATGTCAGCTTTTTCTAGGTTTTTCCTATTATGGATAATGCATTGTTGCACAAATGTCCTTGTGGTATGGTTGAGCATCCTTTGGCTGTATGATTAAGAGCTGTAATACTGGGTCTTGGTAGATTCTCAATTTTATGAGAAACTGCCATACTGATTTCCAAGTGGCTGTACAAGTTTGCACTCCCGCCAGCAATGGATGAGTGTTCTCCTTACTCCACATCCTCTCCAGCACAAGCTATCATTGGTGTTTCTGATTTTATCCATTCTGACAGGTGTAAGATGGTATCTCAGTGTCATTTTGATTTCAATTACCCTGGTGACTAAGGCTGTTTAGCAATTCCTTGAATGTCTCTCAATCATTTGAGATTCCTTTGTTGAAAATTCTCTGTTTAGTTCTGTAATTGGATTATTTGGTGTTTTGATGTCTAGTTTCTTGAGTTATTTACATATTTTGGAGATCAGTCCTCTGTCATATGTGGGAATGGTGACGAACTTTTCCCATTCTTTTGGCTGCTGCTCTGTTTTATTTACCTTGTCCTTTGCCTTTACAAAAGCTTTTCAGTTTCAAGAGGTCCCATTTATTGATTCTTGCTCTCAGTATCTGTGCTCCTGTTGTTATATTTAGGAATATATTGTGCCAGTGCATTCAAGACTACTTTCCGCTTTCCCTTCTATCTAGTTCAGTATAACTGGAGTTACATTAAGGTCTTTGATCCCTCTTTGCATAGTCAATGTGTGTTTTTTAATTGGTGATGGCTCCTACCAGAACATGCATACTCTTGCTTCTCTTGTCATCACCACCAGAGACATCTCTAGGTTCACACATATCATTAAGAAACAGCAACAACAACAATAAGGACTATCCAAACTTAAGCCATTTTATTACCATGGTTGAGAAGTAGGAAGGTCTCAGAGAGAGACAATTCTGATAAACACTGCTACACAGAATTCAGAGACTAGACAAAGTAAAAAATAGTGAGGGGGTTTTACTACAAAGACATGGGTCTGAATATACATATTCTCAGATTGAGATATTCCCATATATATCTTTTCCTATTATATTTTATAGATCAGGTTAATGGGAAAGATGAATATGATGATGAAGACTGTTCCTGAGCTGACATGGGAGAGAGAGCAGAGAGTGACTAGAATAGGCTTCACTTCCCTTGTATGGCCTTCTTTTAGGGTTGTGGCTATCCTTTCATTAGATTCATAGTGGGTAAAAGCCAAGACTGATGGTGTTGAGCTTCCATTGTAAAGAAACAAAGGAAAGTTAATGACCATCTGCAGAATGCCAACATCTGCCTTTGGACTTTTTTTCCCTTCTTTTTGCAGTGTTAGCATTTCATTTATGTCTGTTCTGTTCCATTAGTTATTTAAGGCACAATTTTGGAGTTAGATGCTATATTTTTTAGCATCATCAGCTATCTGTAAATTTATTACTTCCTCAAGTTTATGAGCTTTTTGTGTGGGGACTGAATAAATATATTTTTTGATTCCCCCCGGCAAACAATTGGAAGTAGTCCAATGTATTTAAATCTTGGTAGAAATGTATTTGTATAGTAGTATTGACAGACCTTGTGGCATAATTGGTATGAATATATATGACAAATGTCAAGATTTGATTCATCATGGAAATAATCTAGTTTAGACTTTGCTATGTCCATTTGATAAGGTCTATTAAGATATATTACCAGATAAAGCCACCGCCTGGGAAGATTCTGAATAGCTATTGGGCTCTCAACCCTTGTGCATCCCATTGGGTATTAGGCATGCTTGTGATGGTCACTTGTCTTATATGACTTGATATTTGGGATAGTAAAAAAATAAGAATTGTAAATCACATGTGATTTCTTTTTTTTTTTTACTTACTGCACCTTAGTAATTTTTTAAAAAATATGTAAATTTACCTCTACACTGAATCTTGGCATGATTGCTACCATTAGACGAAAGTTTATTTCTTAGCTCAGGCACTGAAAAAGTAGCTTTGACCAGAGTCAGTTAGATTGTCATGATTTCTTTTACATCATGACTTATTCTAGATGAATAAATTATGTAAGCAGATGCATTGAGATGCCAGGAAGTATGGAAATGCCCTCTTTGGATAGTAATATTTGGATAGTATATTTTACTTTAGAGCATAGTAAAATATACGTCCCTGTTCACCTTTAGTTTAGGAGAATATAATATCTATGATTCAATGAGTATCTTACTTCTTCCACAGAGGAAATGTTCCAGGATTCTGATGGTTAGTCCTGACTGTCAACTTGACATGACTTAGAATAAACTAAAAGACTTGAGTATGAGCGGACCTGTGAAAGCATTTTCAGAAAGAATTAAATGAAGGATGACAACCTTCCCCCAGTATGGAGAACACTTTCTGATGAGTCAACAAGAAGAATAGGGTCAAAGCAAATAGTACTGTTGACTGCTGGCCTGGCTTCACTTCTTGCTGATAAGCAGGGGTATCTGTCTTAGTTACTTACTCTTACTATGCAGACACCATGACCAAAGCAGCATATAGAAAGAAGGGTTTATTAGAACTTATAATTTCTGAGGATTAGTTAGAGTCCATGACCATCATGGCCCGGAGCATGGCAGCAGGCTGGTGAGCATGGTACTACAACAATAGCTAGGCGATTACCACGAGCATGAGACACAGAGAAGGATCTAACAAGTTCGAGTATTGAAACCTCAGAGTCCACCCCTAGTGACATTGTTCCTCCAACAAGGCCGCACCTCCTATTCCCTCCCAAATGATTCCACAAACTGAAGGCCAAATTTGAACATATGAGCCTATGAGGGCCATTTGCATCCTAACCACCACAGCATCCCCATTGTTACTGTTCTTGCTGTCATCTTTTTCTGATCTTAAAATGCAGTTTCTTTGGCTTTCAGCATGTGTTATAAAATAAGGACTCTACAGAAATGTTCTAGGCCTTCACTTCCAAATCAGAACTGTTGAGGCACCTGTTCTGCAGACTGAGCAGCTATTGGGTTCTCATCTTCTCTGGTGTATAGAAGGCCATTTTTGAACTTACCTATCCCTATTACATAAGCCATTTTGGTAATTTTATTTCTGTAATATATTTAATTTTTATTAGTTATTTTACTCCATATACCCTGATAAAATAATGAAGCTTAGCATCTACTAAAGAAAATGCATAGAAACATATAGAAATGAAACAAGATATGGCCACATAAGCCCTTCTTGGTGTTTCAAAGCATATCTGAGGCAGAGCTTTCATCAAATGATTCATATATATTCTCTAATAACATGCCACTTTGCTTAAAGTATACAAAGTCATGATTCTAATCATTCACAATTGAATTCTCCATTTTCCTTATTAATACAATGGCATGATTAAATGTAGCCATTTAAGTACAGTCCTTGTTTCAGGGTTTCTATTGCTGTAACCAAAGAGCATGACCAAAAAGGAAGTTGAGGAGGAAAGGGTTTCTTTAGTTTGCACCTCCAGATCATAGTTCATCACTGGAGGAAATCAGAGCAGGAAATCAATCAGGACAGGACCCTGGAGGCAAGAGTTAATGTAAAATCCTTGGAGGAGTGCTGCTTACTGACTTGCTCAGTCTGCTCTCTTACAGAGCCCAAGACTACCAACCCAGCGATGGTACCAACCACCACCGATTGGACCCTTACCCATCTATCACTAGTTGAGAAAATGCCTTACAGTTGGATCTCATGGTGGCATTTCCCCGGCTGAGGTTCCTTCCTCTCTGATGACTCCAGTTTGTGTCAAGTTAACACACAAAACCAGTCAGTACAATTGACACCTTGTCAGTTTGACCCACAAATATATCACTATTAAGCCACCACATTTCCTTTCTTATTCATCTCTAAAAATCTCATATTGAAATAATAAATAATTTTAAATGTCCTATAGTCTCTACAAATTCAAGCACAATATCCAAATTAAATAATCAAAAATGAAAAGGGGACAACAAACACCGAGGAAATCCAGAGAATAATCAGGCCATACTTTAAAAGCTTGTACTCCACTAAACACTAAATTGGAAATCTTAAAGAAAATGGATAATTTCTTATATAAGTACCATATGCCAAAATTAAATCAAGACCAGAAAAAAAAAAACTAAATAGACCGATAACACCTAAGGAAATAGAAATAGTCATCAAAAGCCTCCCCAACCCAAAATAAATAAATAAAATAATAAAGAAGCCCAGGAAAATATGGTTTCAGCACAGAATTCTATCAGAATTTTAAAGAATAGCTAATATCAATACCCCTCAAATTGTTCCACACAATAAAAACGGAAGGAATATTACTGAGCTTATTTTATGAGGCTACAGTTACCCTAATAACCAAAGCAAACAAAGATACAACTAACAAAGAGAATTACAGACAAATCTCTCACATGAACATTGATGCAAAAATACTCAATAAAATACTAGCTGAAACATAATTCAAGAACATATCAGAAAAATCATCAACCATGATGAAGTAGACTTTATCCCAGAGATGCAGGGATGATTCAACATGTGAAAATCTGTCAATGTAATACACCACATAAACAAACTGAAAGAAAAAAAAAAACACATGATCATCTCACTAGATGCTGAAAAAGCCTTCAACAACATCCAACATCTCTTCATGATAAAGGTCTTGGAGAAATCAGGGCCACAATGAACATGCCTAAACATAATAAAGGCAATATACAACAAGCCAATAGCTAACATCAAAATAAATGGAGAGAAACTAAAAGCAATCCCACTAAAATCAAGAACAGGACAAGGCTGTCCACTCTTTTTATATCTATTTAATATAGTATTCAAAGTTCTAGCTAGAGCAATAGGAAAGCAAAAGGAGATTAAGGGGTTACACTTGGAAGGGAAGAAATTAAACTTTTACTATTAGCAGATAAAATTATACTATACAAAAGCGAAACCAAAAATTCTACCAGGCAATTCCTGCAGCCAGCAAACACCTTCAATAATGTGGTTGTATACAAGGTTAACTCAAAGAAATCAGTAGCTTTCCTATATACAAATAATAAATGGGCTGAGAAAGAAATCAGAGAAACATGACCCTTTATAATATCCACAAACAACATAAATTATCTTGGGGTAACTCTAACTAAACAAGTGAAAGACCTGTATGACAAGAACTTTAAGTCTCTGAAGAATGAAACTGATTAATATATCAGAAAACAGAAAGATCTTCCATGCTCTTGAATAGGTAGGATTAACAGACTAAAAACGACAATCTTATGAAAAGCAATCTACACATTCAATGCAATCCCTGTCATAGTCCAACACAATTCTTCAAAGACCTCAAAAGAACAATATTTAACTTCATATGGAAAAAAAACACAGGATAGCCAAAACAATCTTATATAATAAAGGAACCTCTAGTGTCATCACCATGCCTGACTTCAAGCTCTATTACATAACTACAATAATGAAATTAGCTTCGTACTGACATAAAAACAGACAGGTGGACCAATGGAATTGAATCAAAGACCCTGTTATTAATCCACATGCCTATGACAAAGAAGATAAAAATGGAAAATGGAAAAAAGAAAGCACATTCAACAAATAGTGCTGGTGTAACTGGAAGTCAATGTGTAGAAGAATGCAAATAAATCCATATCTATTGCCATGCCCAAAACTCAAGTCTAAATGGATCAAACACCTCAACATCAATCCAACCATACTTAACCTCATAGAAGAGAAAGTGGAAAGTATCCTTGAATGCATCGGCACAGGGGATCACTTCCTAAATATAACACCAGTAAGCACAGACACTGAGAGCCACAATTAATAAATAGAACCTCCTGAAACTGAGAAGTTTTTGAAAGCAAAGGACATAGCCAATAAGATAAAATGGCATGCCAACTAAATGGGAAAAGATCTTCACCAACCCTGCATCGGACAGAGGGCTCATCTCCAAAATAGCAAAGAACTCAAGAAACTAAACACCAAAATACCAAATAATCCGATTTAAAAAATGGAGTACTAATCTAAACAGAGAATTTTCAATAGAACAAACTCAAAAGGCTGAAATAAATTTAAAGAATTCTTCAACATCCTTAGCCATCAGAAAAATGCAAATCAAAACACCTCTGAGATACTTTCTTACACCTGACAGAATGGCGAAGATCGAAAACACTGATGAACGCTTATGCTGGAGAGGATGTGGAGAAAGGGGAACACTTCTCCATTGCTGGTGAGAATGCAAATTTGTACAGCCATGTTGGAAATCAATATGGCAAGTTTCCAGAAAACTGGGTATCAATCTACCTCAAGATCCAATAATACCATTTTTAGGCATGTACCCAAATGATGCTCAATCGTGCCAAAATGGCATTTGCTCAAAAATGTTCATAGGAAAATATCCATGTGGAGGTCAGAGACAAGGTTCAGGAATTACTTGCCTCCCTCCATCAGGTGGGTCCTAGGATGGAGCTCTGGTCCTCTGCCTTGGCGTCAAGTGCCTTTATCCACTGAGCCCTCTCTATAGTCCATTTTACTCTTATGTTTCATACGTCTTATCACGGCCTGAATGTTCAGGTATTTAGATCAAACAGCTGTGAAAGCCAAAATGAAATACCTTGGTGTTAAAAAAAATTGAGGTTTGAATTCGAATGGATGGAGGAGTAAATTTCAATAATTCCTAATGGATGTGTGGAAAGAAGTGATTTAGATTATCTGTTTTAATTTAGTTTCCTCATACACTGAATGGGGATAAAATATTCCTTTGAGTGACTTCTCCCTACCACCATGATTATCTGGCTGCTTGTTCATCATGAAGGTCACTTCCAGCTTATGTCAAATGGCAGGGCTCCCATTTTCTTTGTCTAATCTCCTCCTCCAGGAAGAGGCTGATGTTTATATCTTGCCTTCCCTGAGGTATTTTTTTTCTGTTAAACCCTAATACAATTACCCTGGAGATTCATTCTCTTTGATGCCATTCTTAAATTATTTTATAAATGAAACTAGCAACCCCAGTTGGGGACCCCAATATCCACATTGTCACCTGGCAACCACAAAGGAACTCTCAGCGTTCTGGTAAACAAATAAAATTAAACTTCATGTAGCAAGCATTCTGGCTACAAGTAAAGATTGTTTTTGCTTGCTTATTTGAGATGTCTTTAGGAAGAATAAGCATTCTTTCTGAACACAATATAGGCTTTATCAGTTGTATGGAAATTTCTTGACTCTCAACCAATAGGAACTGCAAACTGAACCAGAATGAGAGGCTCCTTTTCCTTCCAATCTCCCTTTAATTTTTCTGTTTTTGACTCTGCCTCAAAAAGCAGTTTCACTTGAGAAGAAATATACATACATAGAAAATAAGATAAGAAGTATATAGATTTATATATGAAAATCATTGGCAAAGCATTATTTATAAAACAAAATAATGAAATTCATACTATTTGAATAAAACATGCATAATACCTATGTAAAAACTTAGTAGGATATACACAGTAAGAGGATGGTTTTTGAAGATATCTCAAAGTTAAAAAACAAGTCAGCTCTACAAGAGTGTAGCAGAATAGACTGTAGCCCTAGCACCATGGAGGATGAAGCTGAAGAATTATGAGTTTGAGGCCAACCTGGCTTAATCAGTGATTTTCAGTTCAGCCTGGACTACAGAGTAAGACCCTGTCACCCTAGTTAGGGTTGTTGTTGCTGTAATAAAGTACTGTGAGGAGAAACAACTTGTGAAAGAAAGGGTTTGTTTGTCTTATGTATTCCAAGTGACAGTCTACTGAGGGAAACAAAATCAGGCAGACAAGTCAATTGGAACCTAGAGGCAAGAGCTGATACAGAGGCTATGGAAGAGTGCTGCTTCCTGGCTTGCTTTCCATGGCTGGCTCTGCCTACTTTCCTACAGAACCTAGGACAACCAGTACAGTGTTTGCACCACCCACTTTGGGATGAGTCCATCCTTGTCAATCACTTACTAAGAAAATGCCTGTAGACTTGCCTACAACTTGATCTTTTGGAAGCATTTTCCCAATTCAGGTTCCCACCTCTCAAATGACTTTAAACTGTGTCAACCTTACATAAAACTATCCAGCCCAAGACACACACACACACACACACACACACACACACACAGAGAGAGAGAGAGAGAGAGAGAGAGAGAGAGAAATAGAGAAAGAGAGAACATAAAAGTTCTTCAAAATTTAAAGAACCCACTAATTCCATTCTTATTAATCTTGAGTATTGTTCTATCTTCAACACAGTGACTGTGCCTTCATCTCTTGCTTTTTCAGCTCAGACTACAGCCTGGGAGGAATTCTTTTCTTGTCGGCACCTGCTCTGTCATGATAACATTTACTAAATCTCTATTGTTCAACTTATAAAGAAGCCCGGAGATTCAAAGGCTGTGGTAAAATCCTGGTAGCTCGGAGAGGTTGAGTAACATCTAGCTAACCTCTCTCCTTGCTGGAGTCTTCCAAAGAGGGCATCCTTCCACTCTTCCTAACAACAAAAACAAAAAAGGAAGAACAAAACAAAAACAGACAATCATAGATTTGCCACTCTAAATCACTCCCTATTACTTCCAATGGTCTCTCTGTCTCTTTCAGATACCCTCTGATGCTCTGGGATCACATTCTGTAAACTAGTTGCTAACTCAGCCTCCTGACCCAAGGTTAATTTCATTTAATTAACATAAATGCAAACTATATCCTCCAACAGTAGAGCTCTCTTTCAAGGTCTTAGCATAGAGTGGGGAACCCTGATGGCTCCTTGGCCTTGAGAGGGAGGGAGGGGAGGTATGGGTGGAGGGGAGGGAAGGGAAGGGGGAGAAGGAGGGGAGAGAAAGGGGAGAAGGAGGGGGGAGGAGGAGGGAAGGAGATGGAAATTTTTAAATATAAAAAAAAATAAACCATGAGGAAAAAAAAAAAAAAAGAGTTTTCCACATAATCTGATAAAATGATTACGTATTACTTCAGAGGATGATCTTTTAAAAATAAATTCGTTAGAGTTCTTTCTCTTAATTTGTTGCCAAAGATAAATCTCTTCAGAAAAAGTTAAATGGACCAGAGAAAATTCTTTAGGAGTTTTGCAGTAGAGAAGCAAGGCCAGAACTTAGTCTGTGCTCAGCGTCAATAAAACAAAGGACCTAGAGTTCTGAAAGCTGGACTGCAAGGGACCATAATTTACCAGGGTTTACTAATTGCCTTTACCCAAAGAAGAATTAAACTTCATTCTATTGTCCTGTCGGGAGGTAGGATTTTACAATGTGGAGCATCATTCCTATCCTCTGTGGGATGATAGGAATTTCCTTCTATAGTTGCTAGCTACACATTGTAAAATCATTACATTTCAAGAAATTGGCTCCCAGGAACTTAAGCAAAACCTGAATTGCAAAACAAAGGCTTTCAAAATGCTTTACAAAAATACATCTCAAAGGGGAAGAAGCACAATTTTAATTACAAATTTCCTAAAGCAAGTGATCTAAGGAAAGAGAGATCAGGAAGAAGAATCAAGAAAAAGCCCCTTTACTCCAGAGGAGCAAGGCAGCAACTGGCCAGAGAGCAGTAGTTTGATGAGTATAAGAGACCTCCTCCAACCCCCGTTTCCTCTTCTTATGTGGCTTAAGAATGGTTTTGTCTAGAGAAAGGGCCAAAAATTCCCTGGGAAAATAATAGAAGGTGGAAGAAATCGATAAGATCATAACAAACAAATTAATAAAAACCCCAAGACTTCATCAAGAAGATCATTAAGGTCTTCAGGGACAGCCTTTCTTAAGAAAAAAATTACTTTTATAAGTTATTTCATAAGTAACTAGTTTGATGTTACTGCACTTGCAGGACATTGAGGTTGGACCCCTCTGTCACAAGCAATAGCTGACAAAATAACAAAACAGAATCGAAATGCTTTTAATTCCTGTTAAGAATAACAGATCTTGGGTCATAATTGTAGTACTGGAAAGAGATGCAACATTTGGAACTGACAAGACAGTTTTCAATGAGTAAATATCCATACTTAGCTTCAGAATCCCTAGTCTTCATAAGATAATATAGTACATCAGGAGTCTTTCTGAAAAACAAGATGTACCATTCATCTCTGCAATAAAGGAAAATCTATATAGGTCTGCCAATCACCTGCAGAAGACAAAGTCCCTCTGGGAGAGCTTCCTAATCCAGCAGTGCCTTAGACAATTGTATAAGACTTGCTAAAAATATGGCTCTTGTCAGTGGTCTCTGGCTGCTCTCTAGCTTTGCTTCTCGAATGCTTCTTCTAACTTGCTTTGTAATAAATTCGGCCTATTTTCTACAATTCACAGATTTCCTTGTGTCTCATATCAACTGTAGCCCAGCTGGAACGTGACTGCTTTATTGGTGAGAATAACCTTAAATTTCTGATTTTACTGTCTCTCCTCACTGAGCACTGGACTACAGCCGTGGGCCATCATGCGTAGATGTGTTGCTGGCATCTAAACGTAGAACTTTATGCATGCCAGATGAGCAATCTACTGATCTGTATCTCCAACCCTTGTATGAATTCTTGAATGAAGATCACAGGATCATAGAACCACAGAGTCAAGCCCAAAGTCCCAGTGACAGTTTTAAACTTGCACTGTAGATATAGTTAAAATAATTGCTAATTGCTAATAACTGGACAATTATTTCTCAGTCTAATTGAGTAGAATCTTATGCAAATATTATAGCTTAAGATTTATTTGGGAATGTCAACTTAAAGACTTAAAAGATAATGAAAAGTAGAGAGGCAGAAAAGAAGGGTAAGCCAGTTTGTAGGAGTATATAAATTTCTCTATAGCATGAAATTGGCTCTGCAGCTCAGTATCATGGTGGAGTCTAAGTGGACTAAATGATATGTTGAGTTTGGGAATAGTTTATATGAGAGAACAAAAGAGTGTCTTAGAGCCAGTCCCTGTTGACATCTGTTCGCCACTGGCAAAATTCTCCTTCTCTTTGCAGTTACATCTCTAGATTTTCTCTGGTGTACCACACAAGCTCAGTAAGACATAAGGATAAACATAGCAATCTTTGAGCCAGTTGGAGTTGCGAGTTGTAATGGTGGGAAGAGTATCCAAATTATTTCTGTAAGCAACCTTTCTCTATAGATACAGAGAAAAACACCTGTCATTGTTTGGAAAGGCCCAGTTACCTTGAGAACTAAATTAAGAAAGGAGAAGTTGGAGTTGTAACAAGTGTCCTAGGGACAACTGAGCAGCCATATGGAAACATGTATAGTTAGATTCATTCTTTACCTGGCAGAACAGGTAAGTTTTACACAGAGTAAGAAGTCTAAAGTTAAAGAAAAGTAGTAGACTAAGACATGAATAAATTACTTTTAAACAAAGAAAACATTTCACATGACTTCAATCCTGAAAATTAATAAGGTATATACATTACTAAATTTATAGCAAAAATAAAAACCTTTAAATGAACAACAACAAAGATAAGAAAAAGTAAAGATACATAAAAACTGACATTTTCCTTAATGTCCATGGGCAAAAATGCAAAATGATGGTAGCCAAAGCTATTCGTTACATTATTTTCAATACAGGCAAAGACAAGGAAGCGTCTCAAGGTCTCTCACTGGTGTGCAGACAGAAAACCATAGTATATCCGAATAAGGAGACATTCCAGTTACAAACTAGATGCTATCTATATACTGTTCTGCATGCAGCCTAGACACAGAGGAGCACAAGCAGAACACAATAATTGATGTAGACATATGAGTAGAATCTGCATATATATTTTGCATTTGTATTTTAAAGGTAATAACAGGAATCTAATAATGATGAATATCCATTTTCTGAAACAGTCGTCTAAAGAATAATTCTAATAACTCAATGGTATTTTCTTTTCCATATACAGTGAAGACTGTGATAATTATGAGTATGGAATATAAAACCATATTATTGCATTCATAAATCTTACTTTTTACATTAGTGTGCAATTTAATGCTAATGTCCCTCTCTCTATCAAATACAATGATTTACAGTGTAATAGGTAAAGAGAAACTTCCTTTGAATGAAAAATGACAAAATCTCTGTTATTGAAAAAAAGGAAAAGGAGAAATCCAGAGTGCATATATTCTCTCTCTAATGCCTTATATACTGAAATGTGCTACTGCAACTTCATGCCCCTGCCTTGAAAAGTGACAAGCATTCCCTTCACCTTGGCTTTTTCACCATGGTGGACTTCTGCATCAAACACTAGACAAAGTAAACTGCTCTTCCTTTAAATTCTTATTCTCACGTGTTTGGTCAAAGGAGAGAGAAGAATCACAAATGCACTGTTGTCTTTTTAGTGCTGTCAAGAGATAGCATGACCACAAAAGCTCTTATCAAGGAAAAACTCCAATTGGGGTGGCTTACAATTTCAGAAGCTTAGTTATCAATTATCATCATGGTAGGACATGGTAGCACGCAGACAGACATGGTGCTGGAAAAGGAGCCGAGAGTCCTACATTTTGACCCACAGGCAGCAGGAAGTAATCTGAGACACCAGGTGTTGCTTGAGCATACATGGGACCTCAAACCCCACCCCCACAGTGACACTTCCTCCAAGAAGGCCACACTCACTATGACAAAGCCACATCTCCCTATGATCTTATAGGGACTTATTACATTCAAACTACCACAACCATAAGCCTTTCTCCTCTGTACTTGATACTTTTCAAAGAAATGGAGGAGAGAAAGTCATAGAAATGACTGATAGACGCGACCTTGATTTTCCTGTCCCTGTCACTATTTACTTTATTCCTGGCAGACAGTGAACTCTTCCAAGCCTCTGGACACTGCCACTGCATTAGTAGCCTTTTTTGGATGAGATCATTAGGCTGAATGGAAGACTTGCTCCATTGCATGCTGGGAAAAGATTTGTGTGTGCCCTCGCTGCTGCTCTTTGCCCTTCAGTTAGGTCCTGGTGCTTATTCACAGACATTCTTAGACCCGAAAGATCAGTGCACCTGCACATACGAGTCCTGGAGCAGAATCCTGAGTCCAGCAGTTAATCTCCCTTTATTAATGGAGAAGTTACAACTATTCATCCTGCTTTTAGGCTGAGAGGTTTCATCGTGAAAAAGAAAAACCTTGAGGTGACAGATGGACAGCTATAATAATTATTTGCCTGTAATATAACTCCACTTTAAAAAGAATACAGTACCATTTCTGAGAGCTACTTGCTTGGAAAATGTGTACTTACTTTTCCCATTAACACAGTTCAATTAATTCATTGTAAGTCTAAAACAGATTATCATAAAGAAAGACAAAGTTATTATTGAATCTGTTTGGTTTCATGCCTCCCAGGAGTATAAAATCATCCCTTCATTGCTTATTGTCCTTGTTGTTTTGTTATATTACAGCATCCTATGCTTCCAGAAACTTTCATATAGCCATAATGAAAGTCAGGCAAAATATGCAATTTTTCTCTTCATCAAAACACCCGTCCATACTACCGTTCTTTTGTTTATTCAGAAAATAGAAAGACCAAGATTCAACATGGAAAATAAACTCACCAAGTTTTCCTGCTGAATTCAAAATGTTTCTAATATTCTTCCTATCAGTTTCTTTTTTTCCTGCAAAAGCTTTATGCAAATGAGTATGCTTTTAATTACAGAGGTTATTTGTCTCCCAATAGTGTTGTCAAGAATTTTACCCAAGATGTTATATTAAAAAATAAGAGGAATTAAAAGTCACCTTTCTTGAACATAGGATTCTTTCCCAGGTGTGTTAAAGTAGTGGTTAATGCTTACTGGTTCCTACTTTCTCCTGATAAGTGATAATTAGCTTCCTCTGCTATTATCACTGTAAATGAGGGGGTCCCAGAGAGCCATTTGCAGGAACGAAGTGAATGGATAAGCCACAACAGCAAAGGTTTTCAGTTAATTAATTAAAAAAATTCTTTCTCATTTCACACACCTATCCCAGTTCCCATTCCCTCCATCCTCTTGCTCCCTGCACCTTTCCCCCACCTCCAATTCCCCATCCACTCCTCAGAGAGGGTAAAGCTTCCCATGGGGAGTCAACAAAGTCCAGCACTTTGCTTTGAGGCAGGACCAAGGCCATCTCTTCTATATCTAGGCTGAGCAAGATATCCCTCCAAAGAGAATGGGCTCCAAAACAATAGTTTAAGCAGTAGGGATGAATCCTGGTCCCACTGCCAGTGGCGTCACACACTGCCCTAGTCATACAATTGTCACCATATTCTGAGGGCCTAGTTTAGTCCTATTCAGTTTCCCTTGCTGTCAATCCAGAGTAAGTAAGCGCCTACTAGCTCAGTTCAGCTGTTTCTAATGATATTTCCATCATGGTCTTGACTCCTTTGTTCATATTATTGCTCCTCCCTCTCTTCAACTGGCCCCCAGAAGCTTGGCCTAGTGCTTAGGTGTGGATTTCTGTATCTGCTTCCATCAGTTGCCGGATGAAGGTTCTATGGTGACAATTAAGGTAGTCATCACTCTGATTACAGGGGAAGGCCAGATCAGGCACGCTCTCCACTATCACTTAGGGTCTTAGCTGGGGTCAGAAAATGTGGTACATTTGCACAATGGAGTACTACTTGGCAGTAAAAAAACAATGGCATCATGAAATTTGCATGCAAATGGATGGGACTAGATAAAACCAAGCTGAGTGAGGTAACCCAGACCCAGAAAGAAAAACACAGTATGTACTCACTAATACCTGGATATTAGACATAAAGCAAAGGATAACCAACCTATAGTCCACGACCCCAGAGAAGCTACGTAACAAAGAGAATGCTAAAAGAAGCATACAAGAATACCCCTGGGAAGGGGAAATAAGCATGATCTCCTGAGAGCATGGGGGTGAGGGGAAAATGGGGGGAGGGCAGATGGGGAGGAGGAGAAGAGAAAATAAAGGGGGGAGAATATGAGGAAATGGGATGGTTGAGGTGGGAAAAGGAGAGGGAGAGCAAGAAAAAAAGATATCTTGATTGAAGGAGCCATTATGGGACTAGCAAGAAAGCTGGCACTAGGGAAATTCCCAGCAAAGATTTTGCTAGACCTCATTTAAACAAAAGGGACTGGAAGGAACTCTTGAGGACAATCACCCTCAACTTGCCAAAACGCAATCAGGATTTGTTTGCATCCCCATCTTCAAGTCAAATCTCGGGGCCTGTTGGCTGGGTTGTAGCCATTCTTTGTTGCAATTAAAAACTGACAAGAGTAGAGGCAGACTCATTAGAGATTAAAGCATATATATGTGCCAAATGTGTGGTACGTTCTTAACTATGCAAGGTGCTAGGCGAAGTGGATTATAAATTGAAAAGATCTCAGGATCAGATTGAAGGGTTTGAAATGACAACTGAAGGATGACGAGTTTATGAAAACTTCCAACTTTGTGTCCCCCTTAAAAACCACAAAAAAAACTATCAAGCCTCGTTTCTGCTGTTCCTTATCCACACTTTCAAGGAGAAATGACTCCATCTCACATCAGGTATCAAATGCTATTGATTCCTCAGATGGGTGGTGGGTTGTCACATCTATCACCCTTCTCGGTGCCGGGGTGTTAATGTGTCTTAAGTTTGTGCTGGTAAAGTGCATGCTATCACACCTGGTTGACTGAGTTTTCTGTCCTGCCTGGTCCTGCAGCCATTAAGTCCCAAAAAATCACACAGAGGTCTACATTAGTTATAAACTAATTGGCCTACTAAGTCAAACTTCTTATTAACTCTTATAACTTATATTAGCCCATTATTCTTGTCTATGTTAGTCTGTGGCTGGGTCAGGACTGCAGAGGAAGGGGCTTCCTTCTTCCCAGAATTCTCCTGTTCTCATTGTCCCACCTCTACTTCTTGTCTGGTTGTCCCACCTATACTTCCTGCCTGGCTACTGGCCATTCAGCATTTATTTAAAATGTAATTGACAGAATACAGACCATTGTCCCACACCAACACATGGTAGAAAGGGGTCTGATCTGGTTGGTGTTAGGAGAAGAGTGAATATGGTCAAAATACATTGTGTAATATCTCAAAATACCAATGAAAAAGACAACCGTGTGTGTGTGTGTGTATGTGTGTCTGTCTGTCTGTCTGTCTGTCTGTCTGTCTGTCTCTTTGTCTTTTCTTTCTCAGCTTGTTTTTAGCTATTTACGACTTATGTTCCAGATATTGTATGAATATCAGAGGGTTTTCTCAATGGAATTAGGCTGAATTACAATACATACAATGCAGAGATTACATTGGCAAATCCAGACTGGGCAAGTAGACAATTTGCCACTTCTCTCAGAGGACAGAGAGACTGGAACTACGTCTCAATTGGTTTCTGCCTTGGTGGTGTAGCAGTAAAGATGCCCAAGGTGGGTAAACTAGCAAGAAAATATCCCCCAGGACTTGGCTAGTAAAGTGCTTGCCTTACAAACATAAGGACTGGAGTTTGAACCCCGAAATTCACATAAGACAAAAGTGGATGGATGTGGTGATATCCTTAGAATTCTGGTGGAGAGAGATAGACCCTTTAGGCTTGCTATTCAGCCAGCTTTGTTTAACAAGTGAACTCCAGGTTCTAGTAAGAAACTCATCTCAAAAACAAGACTGACAGCTCCTAAGAAATAATACCCAAAATTGGGCCTTAACTTTCTCCTTACCACTCCGTCTGTCCCTTTCTTTGTCTCTTTATGTCTGTCTCTCATCTCTCTCTCTCTCTCATACACACACATACACACATGTACTCACACAAACAGATACACATATTCATACATATACATATGCATTAAACAAAAATATACCAATGTAATGCCGGGCGGTGGTGGCGCATGCCTTTAATCCCAGCACTCGGGAGGCAGAGGCAGGCGGATCTCTGTGAGTTCGAGACCAGCCTGGTCTACAAGAGCTAGCTCCAGGACAGGCTCTAAAGCTGCAGAGAAACCCTGTCTCGAAAAAAAAAAAAAAAAAAAAAAAAAAAAAAAAAAAAAAAAAAAAAAAAAAAAACCAATGTAGAGGTCACATGGATTTGCTAACTGAACTTACAACACAAAAATACTTTGCTACTTGGAGTAAGGCACTCAGCTTCTTAGAAACCTTCAGGTAAGTGCTGTGGAACAATGGTCTTAAACCTTTAAATGCTTGTCAGTTGTACTGGTTTAATAAAATTCTGATTGCCAGTATAGGTGGGGTGACCAAGCAGGAGAATCTTGGGCAGAAGAAAGATTCAGTCTGCAGTCGTCACCGGGATGCAGAGGAAGCAAGGTGAAAATGCCTCACCGATAAAAGGTACCAATGAGAAGCTATTTTAAAGATAGACACACACTGGCAGAAATGAAGACATTGTAGAGTCATCTGTATCTTTTTGTCTAACAGGCTATGAAGCAGTTTTCCCCAACGAAATTCCCCTGGAATTTCTTCAAAACACTCAAGTTGTTAGAAGGAAAAGGCCAGGTCTTGTCTCCAAAAGTAGGTTTCAGATTGCAGAGGACTTTTCAGAACACCTTGTAAGACAAACAGGAGTTGAGAAAATGATGGGTCTATGATGCCCAAGACTATACATTTATCATACTGCTCAACTAGGACTGCACTCACCTATCTCGATGTATACTTCACGTCACCAGCCCTAAAACTGACTTGAGTCACACGCAGCCTCTCTGGTTCTCTTGCTGATATGTACAAATTGAATGTCATTTCTCTTTTTCAGGATACTTATCCTTCTGATTGGTATCTGCCACGCACAGCGCCCCCGTGTCTGCATTCGATGCTCTTTTACCCAGTTACCGAGCTTGGGCAAGGGGGCTGGAGGTTAAAATACACAGACACACACAGACAGATAGACAGCGACACAGGTCATCTTTGAATTTCCCAAGAATGCCTCCTTTATTGTGTTCGGGGGCAGTTATATAGAGATAGCCACGCCCCAGCCAAACCCACCAGAAACCACTCTCCTGCCATCAGGAACTCCTGAAGGTCTCGTGCTCAGAGCAGCTGGAGGCACTCAGATCAGGCGATTACAAGAAATTCAGGATCTGGGGGCTCACTGCTCCCAACAGGTATCAGGCTGAATAACTGAGCCTAGATTGTTGGGAATGGCATGTGTGCTATGGTGTGCTTATGGATGTCAGAGGACAACTTTCAGAAGTCGATTCTTTCCTTTCACATTGTGGGACACAGGAATCAAGTGCAGGTAAGGAGCCATCTTGCCAGCCCCATCTGTGATTTTGTTC
Source organism: Arvicola amphibius (assembly GCF_903992535.2). Taxonomy (NCBI): domain Eukaryota; kingdom Metazoa; phylum Chordata; class Mammalia; order Rodentia; family Cricetidae; genus Arvicola; species Arvicola amphibius. The sequence continues at coordinate 107,029,272 of NC_052055.2, forward strand.
TACAGTAAGAATCCATCCATACTGTCTCCTTTAGTCATTGCTGTTTGCTTTTCCAGATTTATAGACAAGAAGCCTAGGCTCAAAGACATAGCTTGTGAGACCCAGCATCATAGAAGAATTATTTTCCTTTGCTGTCATTTCTCTTGATTCCACAACCCTGTCTCTACTTCCCTCTCTCACATGTAAGAGCTGACTTCTCCCTGAAGCATTTGACCCTCCCCACCCCCTAGGCCCATGCAGGGACAACGGGACTGAATCCCATGCAGTCACGTTTCCAAGTCATGCATCTTATTTCTGAACATGTCATTTGTGTCAAGCAGTAGGTTGGTATTCATCTGTATAAACTTTCAAAGGAATTAAATTCTGCTTTATGACTCACCAACTGAAAAGGTTTCTTGGATCACATCATGAGAAAAATTGAGCACAAATTGAAAATGACAATTGAACCTCACTACTTTATGGACATAGATTAATAAGACCCTATGCTACTCCCAGTATAAGAACATTATAAATATTCAGTTCAAAGCATTCTAACACTCAGATCTTTTCTGGAAGATATGCATGAAGAGATAAATTAGCATATGATCCAGACTCTCTGACCTTTTCACACTAGCGCTGTGGGAATTGTCTAGGCAACACCCACAAGCTCTGCTGATGTCCCTTGCCTTTACCAGGATAGCCCCAGCAGTTATATTTAAAGCATCATCCAGAGCCAAGACTTGTTTCTGGAGTCCAAACATCAATTCTAATTCCCTGAATGGAAAATAGTTGATGTCTTATTGACTGATATGAATAAATGAAATGTTAGGCTAAAGCAGATTAACTTCTGAGAACTTACTAGACATTTTGAAATGCTTCTTGTCACTTACTTAGTGGCTCAGTGCTCTAAAATATGTTTATCTTACAGTCAGCAGTGAGTCCATGCATTTTACATTACATGCAACAATTAGCAATATATGTTTCTGGATAAATATATTATATACTATGGTATACTTTTAACTTGACCAAATCTAAAATCACCTGGAAAGAGTCTTCAAGAGGGATTGTCTAGATCTGTTTGGCTCTTGGACAGGCTTGAGGGCATTGTGTTAGTTGCCTTAACTGATAGGGAAACACCAGATCTAAGAATGGATGCAACCGTTACCTGGTTTTGGGTTCTGAATGGAGAAAGCAAGCTGAGCCATAAGCATGCACACATTTATTCATTCCTCTCTACTGTTGACTCTAACTATGACTCATTGCCTTATGTTCCTGCTGCTGTAACTCTTCTGGAGTGTTAAACTGTAACCTGTAACTGTGAGCTGAAATAAACTCCTTTCTCCCACAAGTTGCTATTTCTCATAGGGCTCCACCAGAGCAACTCGAACATATCCCTCCTAAATTATGAAAAAAAATATGTTGAGGTAGACTGTGTAAGCCAGTGAAAACTAATTGCATATACACAGGAAGACGGTGGTTTGTGAAATATGGGTATACACGTGCCCGGCAAACTGTTAGAATGTTGGGTTGCCAAGCATAGACTGTCAGAGTCCTCACTGAGAAAGTAGCTTCATTAGCAACTAAGCACATTTGATTGGTCTTGAATGTATCTGTGTAAGGTTTTACCTCTAAGCCCTAGTAATTTCCTTCTTTAAACAAGAAAACGACATTCATTGTCTTGAACAACTACTTTGGGAACTAAATGAGATGATGTATTGAAAGTACCTAGTATATGTGGTGAGAAAATATTAGCTCTTACTCTATATAGTTGAGATGATGACAATCTTTGCCTCCGTATTTAATCTTTATTTGCCTAAATTTTTTGGATAATTTTTATTATTGGTCTTTGTTCTGTAGCCTTGAGATTGAATACAGGGATGTGCATGCCAATCAAATGTTCTACCAATTAAGCTACATCGAGAACCCCACTTTGAATAAATTTAATAATGAATAAATTTCAACCCGTTCTGTTTTATTACAAAAGTTTTAGTGTAAAATAATTTTATAATCATCACTCTAACGTTGTAGGTAAGGTTTATTTAATTTTTTTTTCTGTTTGATTTGGATTTTAGAGACAGTTTCATGTGGCCCAGGCTTACCTCAAGTCCCTATGTAGTTGAGGATGAGCTTGAACTTGCTAGTACTAGGATTATTCTCTTAACGGGGTCTACACCGGTTAATTGGAATGACATGGAGTGCATGGCAAAATAGTCATTTTTCCCAGCATAATTAAAAGTGATGCTTTTTCTCATAGCCCAGTTTTAAAAATAAAAATCCAGTTCTGTTTTCACGCTTTGGTCAATGTAGCACCTCTAATTAATAGATGTTTTTTTTCTCTCTCTCTCTCTGTTTATGAAGTATTTTCTTCTGTAGCAGTCAGCAGCAACAACTCTCTGATTAGAACATTTAAATAGAATACCATTTTGCTACTGCTTGCATTTAAAATAGCTCATACACCTCACATGGAGAAACAAATGCTCTATGATGATAGCTAATTACTTACACTTTCATTACGGTCTCCACATGAAATATCGACAAGGGGAATACGACAAAAGGAAAGAAGTCTACAGAAAGAAATATACCCTGTCCATCTCATGGATGTTGTGTTATGAAGAATAGCTTGCTAAACTGAACGTTTATTTTATTTGGATAAAAGAAGTTAAGATTGGTTCTCAGATGGAGTGCTGGATCAGTGACACATTATCCTGTTCATCTATAATGGGATATTATTGCTGGCTTAAGTTGTAATTTTTCGTGACTGTTGAGGCCCAGTATATTTTCATGTTTATTATTTACCATCTGCATATTTCATCGGTTGTGGTAATTTTGTGAAGGTTTCAATTGAATTCTTGACTTCTTGCAGCATATTGAGTTTTGAAAGCGGTTTATGTATTTTTGATTCTCTGGCCAAAAAGTAAGATATAAGATATAATTTATTTTCCCCATTGGTTCTCTCTTCTTATTCATCAGTTGTGAGATTAGCGATCTTCATCCTAGCCAAGTCATTTTAAAATATTTATCTGTTCCAACACAGTGCATATGATAATTCTTACTTTTATTGATTCTTTGAAAATTTCATACAACATATTTTGATCATATTCCCCCCATCCTTCAACTCTCCACATGTCTACCCACTTTCCTACTCACCCAATTTTGTGTTCTTAAGTCCAGTTTGTCCTGCATCCTCATCAGTCGGGTGTCTCTGTGCTAATTGCCACCTACTGCAGAAAGACAGTTCTCAAATGAGCAAAATAATATTCTTGATTCATTTATCTGTTTTTGACAAATAAGTGACTATGATTGTGTGGTGAGTCTCTTTTTAGATTCCACTCTTTTACTGTACTATGTCTATTTTTTCCTTTAACATTTTAATGTGTTTATTCTTTTATCGCTAGTGTTTGTTTTTTTTCCTATTGTTTTGACATCTGTTTATCATTGCAAGTTTTGCTTTTTGATTCACCTAAAGCTTTTCTAATTTATTTTGGATTTGTGAATGTAAGTGTATATACCCCCCCCCCCTCTCTCTCTCTCTGTGTGTGTGTGTGTGTGTGTGTGTGTCTGCCAGAAAGTATCATGGAAGTCTCAGTCACCTGGAGTTTGTCAAGAAGGTTAGAATGGCTTTTCAGTGAGCCCCAGGGTCACCATGTTTCCCCTCAATCCCCATACCAATCTGGTAGTACACATTAACATTATGACTGATTTATTAAAATTAATTCTTGGGATTAAATCCAGGCCTTATGCTTATGATACAAGATTTTAACAATTGGATTGTCTCTCCAGTTCTTTTCTAGTTCCATAAGGTGCACCAATAAATTAGAAAGGGATTGTAGAAACTACTTCATTCACAATGAAAATTAGTATCATCAACTATAAATTATGCTTCAGAAATGAAATAACAAGGTGCATAATTAACATGGTCTAGACCTTGCATGAAATCCATGTTTGTTTTACTCTTATATTTACATATAGAAGTTAGAGGAAACAAACTTACTGAAGGGTAGCTACTATAACAACAGAATAAATGAATGATGGTATCGAAGAGAATTAGATTGTGAAGATAAATAAAAGAGTGAGTAATATGAAAACAGTGAGGGTTTGTGGGTGGGAAGTGTTACAATACAAAAGAAACATGTCCATAAAATGCAAAAGCTACCCAGATAAGATTTACTTAAATATCTGAAGTTTTCATTCTCCCCCTGGCATTGGTTATGAGACATGAAATCTACAGATTGCACATAGATAGAATAGGTAAAGTGAATACTTGGTGGTAAAAATATTAGGGTCTTTGCTTCAGTCAAAATGAGAGTGAAGGATGAAATTCATGGTTTAATTTGTCATATCAAAGTCATTTCTTTAAAAATATTAGCAAGCATATTTAAAAATTATTTTAGATTCTCAGTCCCTTGGAACACACTTCAGGTGGATGGTATTACATAATTCTTTGGGTTGTCTCTAGATCTGTTCCTTAGTTTAGATGATTCCAGAGTCATGGTTGAATATTTAGCCCAATGAACTTATAGATCGTGACTAGATGTCATCTTACCATACATTTCTCAATCTAAATTTGTCAAATGTGACAAATCACAAAATGTCAGCGTTTTCCTCTTAAACATGCAGCAGGATGCTTTCAGAATTTTAATTACCCATGTATTCTTTAAAAACTTAACTTCCATCCTAGAAATTTCGCAAAGGATCCTATAGTTCTACAGCTTTCTGTTATTTCTGCATAACAATCATTGTTTCCTGAGCTGACACGACTTAATCGAATCCCACCACGCATTGGCTGTTCTCAATATCTGTTTCTTCCCTCTCCTTTTTGTATCTGTTGGATGTCAAACTGCAAACAAAGATGTCCTAAAATAACACTGACATTAAACATGCTTATCTTCTGAGATCCCACTTAAGTCTTGGATTTTATTGCTAAACATGCTTAACTAGAACAACTTTATTATTTGGGGGGTTCTCATTAATTCATCATTATACACTTTTAATTCTCATGTATTTCTTGAATGATTGAGTCACTATTTTTAATAAGAGAAAAACATACACATTTTTCATCAAACCAAATTCAGTCCAAAACAAGACAAAAAGGGAACTTAAATTCTGAAATAAATGGCAGAAATTGTGTGTATATGTGTGTGAAGCAGATCAATAGAAAAACAGATGAAGGAACTGTCAAAATTAAAGCTCTCCCAACTCCAAGAAAATTCTTCTCATCCCATGACTTTAAATTTCATCATACAACAATGCCATCTTTATTATGGGAGGAATTTACATTCTTTTTCTGCAATAGCTGTGCCGCTGTCTGTCTGTGTCAAGGCTACACAAGAATTCCTTTGGCTCCACACCCACCTGCTGCCTTTGGTTGTCGATTTGTTTGTTGCAGGCAATCGCCTACGGATATTAGGATAGGAGTGGAAAACAAGGCTTTGGGTTAATTTTTGAGTAGATTTTCTAATTACTAACTAATTATTAAAAGAAACACGAACAAGGTGAAAATTGGACAATGTATTTATTGGCAAACACTGCCTCTAGGTAGCTATGTTCTTATTTCAAAGGGAATGTGTACTATTACAAAGGCAAGAATATGAAGAACCAAACTGTAAGAACCTACTATTTGGGGATTTAAACTGGTTTTTTGCTGGACAAAAACCACAAACGCCTGCTCTGCTTTGGCTCCTGCAAATCATAGGCACTTTCTTCACAGTCCTTGCATACTTATTTCAAACTTTTCCCCGAGTGGTTTCCTTTTATTTCTATACAGGAGTTATGAGTCAAGCTAATTTTTCAAGGAAAACAACTTCATGGATGCCAGCGTATTTGATGTAGGTAAAACCAAAATTGGACCCTCGGCACCTGAGCCCTCTCTGATGAGGTGGAAATACAAATTTCCTGTAGAAATTTTGTGCCCGTGGGTCATAATTTGCAAGCCAATAGAGTAGGCCATGGTGAAAATCAAATGAATTCCAAAAGAGACGATATAATTATTTTAGAAAAAAATTTTTTTGTGTGTAGAGTCAATTAATTTTAGGGGAATTTATGGTTAACATAAAATATCAGGTTCCTCCATACTGGGTTTACATTGTTGTTGGGAGATATGTGTGCTATTAAATGAGTTAATTAACTATATGTGTTATGACTGAGAGAAGTATTCTTTGGTATAACTGCTTGCTTTTTGAATGCATGAAGAAGGAAATTTAAATTTAGGAATAATAGAGTTCTCTGCTTAAGTACAATTTCACAGATATCTGGACAGCTTAGACTCCACTAAGCCTTGGACAGTCTTGACAGGTCACCTGAAATAAATAAGCAACAGAGCAAATCAAGTAAAGAAAGAAAGAGTCAATTTATAAATATGTGAAATCAATGTCGGTCAATGATGGAGTGGGATGGCAAAGACAGAAATAGAGATGGAGACCGGGCACTATTTTGAAAGAGAAACGGGCATTTAAAGGTCAAGATTTGGGGTTGGGAGATACATGATTGTGCAAGACCCATGGTTAGATACAGTGAAAAATTCTGCTTCATTCACAATCATGACTATAATAGAATATAGAACTAGAGACCAAATACTGTCCCCTTATGAATCCTTGGGTCAAAAAAAAAAATGGATGATAATCTCATGAAACTCTGTAAAATCTATGACTGAAAAGTAACTTATAGAAAACTCATTCCAAATTGCAAATTGAAATTCTAAACTTTACAGAAAAACTCTTTTAAAAAATAGATGCAATTTTCCTGGTTTAGCATCTATCAATACTATTAGAAAACAATAATACAAACATTGAAAGCTTTGACTGCATGTTCGTGACCTGGTGGATGATCCCATAACCACGTGCATGTAAGTGGGACTGAATGGATTTAGTGAGTCAATTTTTAAAAAAAAATGAGTAAATAATTAATTATAAAAGAGTGACTGGATTTGGGAGACAGATGTTGTAGGGAGTTCTTGGAAGAGCTTGAGGGGAAGATTGAGGCATGGATGTGGTAAGAACACAGTGTGTGCATGTGTGACATTTTAAAAGACAAAACTAAACCACGTGAAGGGACTTTCATTGTCAGGTGCTCCATAAAGACATTGCTGAAAGTGAGTGCCAATGTCTGTGCGGTAGAGGGAAACAGTCATTTGAATGCACTGCTGCTTCGGAGTAAAGTGAGGCAGAGCAGGACCTTTTACAATGTGTCTGCCCTGTAACTCAGAACTCTGCCTCCAAGAGCCGTGAGCTGAAGAAGCTCTCCTCCTCTAGCTGTCTATGTCTACCTGTTCTCCCCTCCCACCAACGTTAACTGCCCTTTCTGTTCTGTTGCCTATTAGACACCTAGGCCTTCTCTACTTAGAACCTTCATCTTGCCTTGCAAGTTCTTAGTATATTTTTTTCCAGATAATCCTACTTAATAATATTTGTTCCTCTTCAAACATCTTCAATTGATCTGCAACATAATATGTATAGTACAATACCATTTCTTATAGGTTTTGTAAATTGATAATTGAAATAATCTCTGGTGGCTCTATCTATTTTCTCAATAACATACAGGGCAACTTAATTTGAAATACCCCGCAACATAATGCTGGTTCTTTAGAATTCTGCTATAAATTATATACTGAATTGAGGTTTATACTTATCTCTATCTTTAAGGCAGGAGAAGAAAACAAGAAATATTTACAAATATTCAACGGGAAATTACCAAGGGTCAATAAGAAAATTTGAAAGAGACATTTAAGAAATAATCCAAATTCGTCTTTCTATAAGATGTATATATCTATATATAAAATGTATATTTTCATGATAGAAATACCTAAATACATAATCTTTTATTTAAAATGATAATAATGATTCAGACATGGTGGAACATGACTTTAATCTGAGCACTTCAGAGGCAGAAACTGGTGAATCTCTGTGAGTTCAAGTCCAGCCTGGTCTACATAGCAAGTTCCACGTAAACCACGGATCTGTAGAGATACCCTATCTCAAAAAACAATCAATAAGAACAACATAAAAGGTAATATTGATATCGTTTAATGAGATCTAAATCAAGATTTTATGCTATGGCATTCTGCACAGCGGGCGTGTATCTGGATTATTTATCTGTATCACTATAGTTGGGAGGAATTGTAGTATATAGACTGTTTATATATAAAATTACTTCTATAATTGCAATGAAGTATCAGAAATAGCATATTCATTATGCTTCTTATAACCTCTCAGCATTATTCAAGCAAGTGTTTGTTCATACTATAATCATTAAGAAATTAAAATGTATTTTCAAATAAATAAAACCTTAGAGTTTTAATGAACTGATCACTGAAATGATATAAATTCTTCATGTGCTATTATCATTCAGATACATATGTACTATATAATTTATATGCATATATATGTATGCATATGTAGTATATATGCATGTTCAAAGACACACATGTGTACTGGGAGATCAGAGGACAACCTTTGATGTCTTTTTTATTGTTTCATTTGAGACTGCCTCTCACTGTCATTGAACTTATATAGGCTAGACTTACAAGTCATGTGACTTCTACACTTGGGTCTGCCTCTATCTCCTAATCGCTAAACCTAGAATAAAAAGGTCTTCATGATTTTCATAATTTCTAGAGATTAGACACTCCCCAATGCCTGCAAGGCAAGCCCTTGAAAGCAGAGCCATCTCCCAAACCTGCCTTTCAAACACCCACATTAGGATCTAAGTTCACAATGCTTTCTAAAGAAGATGGACATTTGGATGGCTGTAAGTTTCCTATTTTCAAAAAGAAAGAAAGGAAGGAAGGAAGGAAGGAAGGAAGGAAGGAAGGAAGGAAGGAAGGAAGGAAGGAAGAAAGAAGAAAAAATCAAAATAGAAAATTTTAGAGTTGTCACCAAGACTTACCTTTTAAAGCGGATGTTTAGTTTAAATTGGATGATCCTGTTGGGTCCCCCAATCCTCTGAGATCAGAAAACTCCGGGGAAGAGGGGAGGAAAGATGGTAGGATTCAGAGGGGATGTAGGACACCAGGAGAACATGACTCACTGAATTAACCCAGGAAGGCTCAAAGGGACTCATAGTCTGAAGCAACAAGCAAGGGACATGCAAGGGTCTGCAGCAGGTCTTCTGTGGATATGTTGTATAGCTGTTAGATTCTGGCTTTTGTGGGACCCTCAGAAAAAGAACAGTGTATATCTGAATCTTCTGCCTGCTCTTAGGATTCTTTTCCTCTTTTTGAGGTTGCCTTTCCCAGTCTCGATATGAGGGTTTTTAACTTGTCTTATTGTATCTCATTTTGTCCTGTCTGGCTATTTCTCTCTTGGGGGCCTGCCCTTTTCTGAAGAGGAAATGGAAGGGCAGTGGAGATGGGGGACAAGGGAGGTTTGGGGTATCTGGTAGGAGAGGAGGGAGGGGAAACTAGGGCTGGGGTGAGGAAAAGGAACTTACTTTCATCAATAATAATTTGATAAAAGCTGGCATTTTATACTTTTTGAAAGTCAGTTTTTTCATCTCTCACTATTATCATTAATGTTTTCTTCATTTTTTTCGAAGCCTAAGAAACTAATCATTTGATGTTACACTTCCCAGCAGGTAGCGTCTCTGTTCAGTGACATGCTGAGAACCAGTGCTTAGGTGAACTAAGTGTTTACTTAGATCAAGTTCTGCCTGTTAGAGGCACACCTCAGCTTCAAAAGTAGCTGAGGCCCAGTGATTTGCATGTGTTGTATGTGAGAAAAAAATCTATTTTCAATAAAAGGGGAAAATGGTGGGGGAAAGAACCAAAATTACCCTTGCTTTGCAGTTCAGAGTGAACAGAGTCAGAGACTGTCCCCGCTTCTCACTTTCTATACTTTGAGAGATCCTAGGACCTTGCCATAGTGGGCTGGAGAGATGGCTCAGCGGTTAAGAGCATTGCCTGCTCTTCCAAAGGTCCTGAGTTCAATTCCTGGCAACCACATTGTGGCTCACAACCATCTGTAATGAGGTCTGGTTCCCTCTTCTGGCCTGCAGGAATACACGCAGGAGAATAGAATATTGTATACATAATAAATAAATAAATATTAAAAAAATAAAAATTCTCCATATTCTGTTTATAAGATAAAAGGACAAAGAGCTATTGAGAAAGTTCCTCTGAAGTGGTCAGATCAGAAGAAAAGTTGATTAAAGCAAGAGATGAAAAAAAGCCTTCCTCTGCTTTTAGCCCTGGCTGGTTTGGAACTCCCTATGTTCACCAAGCTGACTCCAAACTCACAGAAATCCACCTGTCTCCACATCATGAGTGCTAGAATTATTTCAAAAAGCAATCCTCCCAGCTATGTTCCCCTAAATCCTAGAAGTTTATTAGCATTTGAAGACATTTTCAGTTAGCCCTCTTTAAATATAGATTGTCAATTTGTCCCATTTGATATTTGAAATATTATTTTTCAGTTATTCAATCGAATCATGAGATTTAATCAGAATACATTAAAGAGGATAAAGTGGATATGAAAACAAAAGAATACAAACGCTTTCCTAAACAGGTTCATATGCTTCTGCCAATTTATCAGACCTGCTCATGTAGGGGTCTTTAATTTAATTAAACAATTTGGGTTAATTAACTTCCAACCACTGATCTTGAATAATAATTAACAAGAAAGCAGACTTACATTAACAATGCTCAGGACCATGTGAAATTAATTCAAAATCTGTATGTTTGTATTTTCCCTCATTATCAGATTCTTTCCAATACATTGCTCTGATAGAAATCATCAGCACAAGATCAGGTGTCCCCAAGATTATTTAAATTATTTTATACACTATGTGAAGAATGACGCTAACAACTGCACAGCAGGTTTGATGTCTAATGATAGACTTCTAGAGACACTTTCAGACAATTTCTCATTACTGATGTATAGCATACTGTATCATACGCAACACCCATATATTATAGTGCCGTGTCATATCATGATAGAGAACAATTTGTAGGAGAAAGAAAGAAAAACAAATTTTCACCCCAAAATTAAAAGAATCTGGTAATGTAAATTTTCAGGGTGATACGTGAAGTTCGTATCTATGTGCTAATTTATTTATTTTAAAACAGTCACTGAACTTCTATTAGGTTTAAGATACTATGTCAGTCACTGGAGATTTTTTTTTAAAGGATGAGTAAGTTATTATCCTTGGTAGGCAACAGGTTCTAAAGGGAGAAAAACTTTGAGAAGAAGTTGGGCAATAGGGTGATTTATGATCAACATAGAAAATTATTAATGATGCAGAGAGAATACAAAGGTAAAATGGGAGGAGGTGATACCACTGAGTAGAGGAGGAAACATGTCAGGAGAGGTTGCAGAGATGGTCATACTTGGATAGGATCCTCCATAGTCTGGGCAAGGGAATAAGGGGGAAGGGGAAACTGTGGTTGAAATGTAAGATAAGAAAATAAATAAATAAATAAAAAGTTTATAGACCAACATTCAAAACACAGACTTTCGCAGATAGGGTGAGCAGTCTTCTCACCTGCCTGATTATAAATAATAATTTATCTTCAAAAAAACCTCCCAAAATAAGGATCTTAATATTCACATATTACCAGTCTTCACCTGCTTGAAGGGTTTGATAAGCTAAATGTTTGTTTCCATTAAAAATGAGAAAAGTAATCTATATACCAGGTTTTTAGGTCTTTACATATTTAGCAGACTCCAATAAACATGGAATACACTATCTTAACCTTCATGAAACTACACCACCTATAATCAAAGTCATGATAATTTGCTTGCCATATGGATACACAAATACACAAAACTTTATCTTGAATTGCAACATTTTGTGAGAATTTACTTCATTAATGGAAAAACAGATATTACTTATAATTGTGTAAAGGACTTGGCTCTCGCTCCCCTCTCATTTGAAGAATGTGTGAATCACTCAACAGAAGAGCGTCACCTGTGGATCTTCACTTCCTTCAAAACAGAGACAGGAAATCTACAGCTGAGAAGAGGAGAAAAGGAATGCTGCCTCAGCAAGATGCCTAAGGACGCGAAGAGTGGGTTTTGTGACACGCTGCTAATCATGTGCGGCCATGGTGCTAACAAAGATTTAATATGCGTTATCATTTCTGGTTAAAGAACATGAAAGAGAGAGGGATAGCATACTGGAAAACTCGGCACCAAGAAGGCTGAAACAGGAAGGCTTGGGGGTATGAAGACAGCCTGGACTGCAAGTCAAATAGAGACCGTGTCTGAAGACGAGAAAAGGAAATTAAAAGGGAAATTTTGTATAATGTACATTTTGGCTCTCTGTTCTAGATGCATGTAATTTTGACACAGCCGTCTATTTCAGTAAATTAGACTACAAAAGTTTTAAAACCATCATCTCATTGTGTAACTTCCCTTCCTGTTTTCTGCAACTAAGTTTAAGGTACCTCTAAAGGGAAACAGCGAAAGTACTGTATTCTGATTGGCGTGTAGGATTTTCAAAGGGCCACACAGTAGCTTGGCAGAGTCTTAAGACACCTGCTAGACAACAGAGCTGCGATAGTCTTTCTAGCGGATGGTGCTGAACAGCTAGAGAGACTCTTGGACACAATGAATCTGAACATATTGCACCTTCCATAAACTGCAACTCAAAATGCATTAGGCAAGCAAATCAACTCTGAAGCGAGACGATGACATAGCAGAAACCGTCAGCAGCATTTGTCACCGTGATAACTTCTTAGATAAAACATGAAACCCACAAGCCCTGAAGGAAATAAGTGATGAGCTGTGCCTCCATAAGACCGAAAACGTCTCTGGGAAAGGCGTTCTCAAGAAAATGAGAAGACTGTGAACCGAGCGGGAGAAAAGACTTAGGAAACGTACCCGGTAAACGCATACATGACACTAATCACAACCTGATTAGAAAACGGGCAATCCTATGCACCAAGGATGACACAAGGGTGGCGCAATGTCGTGAGTCACTGGAAAACTGCACATTAAATCAGCTTTATGTCCACCCAAAAAGCTGTGCCTGGACACCCACAGAAGCTTTGTCCATTGTCATTTAGCATTCCCTGAGCATGAGAGTGGATAGCTAAGTGGAGGTCCTCCCAAGCAAGGGGTATTATTGCTTTATGTGAACATTTATGGTAAGTTATCTTTCTATTAGAAGCCACCAGTACAAAATAGTTCCTGAATCTCTCTCCCTGGCATATCTTCTTAGACATTTTCTATAAATGTTCTACTGATCAAGAGAACAAGTTTAGCACGTCACCTCTTCTATATGCTCTTCTTTGACATTTCTATATGCTCTATCTTCACACTTAGTGCCAGTGATTTTACTAATCATTGCTCTGTGATGTCACGAATATCTCCGGGTTTGCCTGCATGCGGCTTAGGAATGTGTGTGTGTGTGTGTACAGATTTAAAACCAATTTAGTTTTATTATCTTAATTGTGTGTATGTTTATATGGGAGGGGGATGTGCACATGAGTGTAGGAGCGCATAGAAGTCAGAGGTGGTGGGTCCCTCAGAGCTGAAGCTATTGGGAGTTGCCTGAAGTAGGTTTGGGAAGCCAAACTCTAAGTCTCTGGAAGGACAGTGTCTTAGTTAGAGTTTCTATTGCTGAAATGAAATACTACGACCAAAAAGGAAGTTGGAGAGAAAAGGATTTATCTGGCTTACATTTCCATATTGCTAAAGGAAAAAACTCAAACAGGACAGCAGAGGCCATGGAAGGGTACTGCTTATTGGCTTGCTTGCTCCATCTTGGTTTTCTTATAGAACCTGCTTTCTTATAGAACCCAGGACCACCAGACCGGGGATGCCATCACCCACTATGGGCTGGGCTCTCTCCTATCAATCACTAATGAAGAACAGCCCGATCTTATGAAGGCATTTTCTTAATTGAGATTCCCTCATCTCAGGTGAATTTAGCTTGCTTGCATCAAGCTGACAAAAAAAAAAAAAAAAAAAAAAAAAAAAAAAAAAAAAAAAAAAAAAAAAAAAAAAAAAAAAAAAAAAAAAACTACCCAGCATAGGGAGTAAATTCTCAACTGCTGAGCCATCTTTCCAGACCCCATGTGTACATTTTTTAGGGGGCAGAGCCCCTTAGAAGGTTCAGACTGCTAGCTTTCTCTTTACAGTCCACATTACAAATCTTGCACCATTAAACAGTTTGCAGCAACAAAGCAAACCAGTTTTCTCTCGCTCATTCAGAAAAATTCTAACCACATTTAGTATTTGTTTTATAAGTAAACATTGTGATGTTCCTGTATACACGTTGTTTCCTCGGGCTTTTCATCCCTTTTTTACTGCTGAAGTTTAAGAACCACCAACCCTCCTTGCAGTGTGATATGTCCTGACCCTCGGCTTCTCCGTTCTTCAGCTCCTAGACTTCAGCACTCTCTGTTCTTCCGGGAGCTGTTTCCATCGTAAGCCTGCAGCCCAGCTGTTGGCTGGCGCTCTCGTTTTACCCTATCTGTCCTAACCTCACTGTGTCCTGAATCTCAGGATACTTTATTCTTTTGTTCTGTATATATCAGTTCTAAACTTGTTGCTATTTTCTCTTATGAAGACCCAGTTCCTTTTAGGACTTGACTGAAATTGTGCTTCTGTAATTCAGTATTTTCTTTTCCATCTTGAGTTCAACGCTGTCTTTTTTTCTCATGCCTTGTTTTCCACATTCCTCCTGCTGCCCTGTACCTTGGCTGAGTGTTCCAGGAAAAAATGAAGAGAGTGACTCATGTTGTCCCGGTTAGTTACTGCTGCTTTGCAAAGAGTGAAGAGACTATAACTTGAAGGTACTGACTCCAAGAGGGGCAAAAGAGTTCACTGAATCTTGGTAAAACCTTGAGCCCTCACATGGGCTTACACGTGCTACGCATAAACTCTCTCACCAAGCTAATCCCGAGCTCCTTTTAGATTTTGATTCAGGTATAAAGAAGCGTGAAGGGATGAATGATGCTCAAATGGGGCAGAGGCTCCACGGTCAATTGATCTCTCCTGTCCTTGTCGCTGTACCAGCCCTGACCATGTCTAGTGCCTTGTGTGTCAAAGCATCCGCGCTTCAGCTGTGCATCACCCGGACAATATCTTGCTCCACTCGCTCTTACCCACCAACTCACTTTACATGTCATGTTTTCAAGAAATCTATTGATAGTCATCATCTGCTGATCATTACCTCATTTACGCTCTGTTTGGTATTATTGGTTTATTCTCTTTATTATTCTGACTAAATAACAATGGGGTTTGAAAGGGAGAAAAGGTGAACATACCAACTCTTTAGTAACAATTTATGTTAGTATCTCAAAAATTAATTTTAGTATTCTTGTTTTGAGTGAGAAAATATGAGTATGCATAAATCTTACTTGTGGATACAATTTTCTATTATAAAAACAAAGTTCCTTCTATTAACTTTACTTGATTCCTAAAAGTGTTTCACACAAAAATATCTTACTTTAAAAGTGACATTTGAAATTCAATGAGCATAACTCTTAAATAGAGATAAGTAAAGATTCAATTGGTATTCAACTTAATTCACCAAGAAATCATTCACAACATCTTTGAACTGATATATTTAATGAGGAGATTATGGTGCAATATAAAAATCAAACCATACTAAAAAATTATTTAAAAATATTTTTTCCAGAAGAATCTAGACTACCTTTAGGCATGACATGTAATGGTGGAGTTTTAGCTTGCTTTTATTACCCCAAACTTCATCACTCAGATTGGGAGACTACCAAACATTAATAAATTTATATAAACACACATAGATGCTTTATCTCTTAAACAACGGTGGGTCAAAATACGTCACCACAAAGTCAGTTTAAATTAGCTGTACATAGCCTATAATTTGTTATGGAGATATGAAAAATGATTTGGGGTAATGGATTTCTCATCTAACTAATCAAGTTTATTTTCTAAACTCTGAAGAAGTCATTAATTTGCCTTGTTATGATAATCTATCTGAATGGGGCTTTTCAGAACTCCCTAAATGGCCACTAATGACTTTGAATATAAAAAAATCATCTCATGTTTCATGCATTCCTACTTTTACTTTCATTAATCATTGCAGATTCATTGAAGCGGTGTTATTTTTTAGCACCAACCAGCAGCTGAGCATAACTGTAGACATGAGGAGCTCTTTTTCCAGAGAGGAGAGCATGGGTAAAGATACCCTCCCTCTCCAACAGGTTTAGGACAAGAACTGATGAATTCTGGATTCTCCATCCTTGCAAATCCTGAGATTCCCATACCTTGCTCAAAAGGTTTAAAAAAAAATAAATAAAGTTTATTGTGAACATATTTTACATAGGGAAAACAAAAGCCTCAGAAAAACAAAACGAACTGCCACAGGATTCTCTGTGTAAAGATGGATTCTCAAGGCAAATGATAGTGTTTTATTCATTTGCTCAGCAATGTTTCCACTACATAGGAGTTAACGGTTTGTGAAGTAAGAAGGTAGCGGTATCTCTGTGGATCTAGATCATAACCAACAAAACACATACCCAGATACAGGGAAATGAAAGACACCTGGAATTGTGTGACTGTTTCTTGGGGAAGAATAATAATCATCTATTCATATCAGCGAGGGCCCTAATGACAGACAGAAGAATCACTTTTAGGGAGAAGTAGTTTGGTGAGCCCTGAGTTGAACTAGGGTAATTCTCAGGAACATGATTTAAAGTTTAAAGGGCGAGTGGTGGGAATGTGGCACCCTTCTGAGATACAACAGAACTGAAGAAAGCATTTTTCTCTGCTTCCTAACAACCACACTACTTAGAAGTCTTCCAGGAGGAGTGGGGGCTGTGGAATCCACCCCATTTCCATGAGGGACTGATAGTGGATCCATTCTTATGCAGATCTCCTGGGGAGTCACTGGCGTTTTAGAACTGAAAGGGACCGTGGCTATTGCCAGAGGAATGTCTCTAAATGTTGGGCAGGGTGGTGGCACAGGCCTTTAATCCCAGCATTTGGGAGGCAGGCAAAGACAGGCAAATCTATTAGAGTTTGAGGCCAGCCTGGGCTTCAGAGCAAGTTCCAGAACAGGCTCCAAAGCCTGTTGTGTTGTTTTGCAATGTGTCTATCACCATTAATCTGTCTTTAATTTGTCTGGAATTTTTCCAGTTTGTTCTAACCTCATTTTAATTTAAGAAACACATTTGAATTTTTCTACTAGATATTATCAGAATTTTAATTAAAAGTCTATTAAGACTTAACCATTAACCAGACTTTGAGGAATTAGTACCTTTGTATAAATCCATTGTTTACCAGAGTATATTATGCTATCCCATTTATTAGACATTTTCAGAAAGATTTTATTTTATGGTGTTCCTGTACATTATATCCTAATTTTTTTTTGGCTTTTCATTAAGATTGCCAATAGAATATATTTTCCTTTCTATTTAATTCCTCTCTGGCAAATGTAAAACAAGAAAAGTATCATTTTTACATATTTACCTTGCATGCAGGTATTAATTAGATAAATTGTTTCCAATAATTTATTAGTTTTAACACCCAAGATTCTCTTGGGACTCAATACGTAAATACAATGTGTGGGGAAAAAAAACAATTCTGTCATTCTAATTGTTGTTATTTCTTTAATTTCTTACTACTACAAGCTTTTGATATAAATATGTGATAATAGTGATAGATGGCACACTTCTCAGTCTCACAAATTTGAATAATTATATATATAATGTTGTGGTTTGAATGAGAAATGTCCCCCATTGGCCCATGTGTTTGAACACTTGGTGCCCAGTAGGTGATGCTGTTGGGAGGGGTGAGGGAACCTTTAGGCTGTGGAGCCTTGCTACAGGAAGTGTCAGTGGAATCCGACTTTGAGATTTTACAGCCAGGATTCACTCCCTGTTCTCTCTGCTTTTTGTGTGTGAATGAAATGTGAGCTCTATGCTTCCTGGCTGCCAGGCCAATCCAACTCCTGCCACCACATGCTCCCTGCCACATTGGATTTTAGGACTCAGGAGCAGGAAGCTAAAATAACTTCCTCACTTGCATTTTGTTAGGGTGTCTTATCATAAAACAGAAAAGTCTCTGACACATAAATCATCCTTAACTGTACATTTACTCTCCACATTTTATGACTGCATTTCAAGATATTCTGAATGTATGAAGTGAATTGGGATATTGATATGGATATGACATTTTCTGGATAGGGAACTCGATACTAACTAAATTTCAAAGTGCGCTAGACTGAGACCTTTTGTCATTCATAATTGTGCTAATTTTTAAACTTATTTAAGATCTATGTGTACTGTACCACACATTTCAGTCTATGAAGCTAATAACATACATGTGAACATATGCATATTTTAAAGTAAAACCACATAGGCACAGTGGGTAGCAGATTCCCCAAAAATGGACTTAAAGGTGATTGTCAGTCCAAGAAAAATGACTGCTGAGAACCAAACTCAGGTCCTCTGCAAAAACAGTATGTGTTTTCAAAACCTGAGCCGTCACACCAGCCCCAATCTATACTTGATCTTCTCTACTCTCCTGCACTCACCTATTCTTTTTTTAAAAATCTAATTGAAACGTTATATCTTCATGGATTACTAATTTTAGTTTTTCTAAACATTTTAGAATAACAAAAAGTAGGAGTAGCTGGGCATGAAAATATCCATCTGTCTTTATACCTAAGGACTCTGAGGCATCATGGTTGAGAACTGCAGCCTAGGCTGCACAATAAGGCTCTAAGACTCTGTCTAGACACACAGGGATACTTTCCTTCTCTGAACTCAAATACTTAAGATAGTGTTCGGCTTTGTTTAATCATTATTTACTTTGTTGAATTATTAATTTGCAACATTGCTATGTTATATGATTATACATTTTAATTTGTAATATAGGATTTATAAGCTTATATTTCCCTTTGGGATTATTTTCTTATTCTGTTGTGTTTTATCTTATGGATATAATTTCTTTGTCAAGAGTTTGCATACTAATTTTGTTTAACCCATCTGTCCTTTGATACTTTCTTTGCCTTATTTTAATCTCTGAGTTACAAATCCATGTTTCCTTATGCTTTCTTCATATGAGGATTTACTCGTCTGAAGTTTTGAGAAGGATGAATGATTATTTTTTCCCTCATATTTGGTTGAAGTGATGTAAGGTTGATTTTTTTTTTCTACAGCACACACAGCTATCAGAACATTTTACAAATTTGTATGTATTACTTTCCCAGTTCTGTTTTGTTTTATTCTTTGTTATATGCATTTTCATGTGTTCCTTAAAAGCCATCTTTGCATTTTGCTCAACTGTATCTTCTTCTAATACCTATAATGAGTGGGCATTTTCACCTTCCTGGTAAACTCTGCAAGTTGGATTCAAGGAAGAAGAAAGGAGAGAGAGATAAGGAAAGAGAGTGGGGATATGGGTCCATTTCTTTCTATATTTTCCTGCAGGAGCACAACACACTTACTGTATTCTTCCATCAAGGATCACTTTAACTATCGATCTGGAATTGAATTTTCAAGAATGTCCAAGTGTATCTGCCCCATCAGAGATCAGTTTCTCTTTCTCTTGCCTTGACATGTTTGTCCTGGACTACCGCATCTAGTTGTTTGTCCTGGACTACCGCATCTAGTTGTTTTCTTGCATTCTGTTTTACAAGTTTCTTACACTATCAAGTTCTATATAGATCATCCCAATCTGTGACGGCAGCAATCCTTGCTCTTTAAAGGCACTATCAGTTTTAAAATAAACCGTTTTGCAAAAATTAACTCCCACCCCTTAAATATAAAGGTATGTTGGGAGACAAATGTTATGGTTTGGCAAAATATTGCATTAAACATTATCCTTCTTGAATAGCCGAATCTTAAGTTTTGCTAATATCTTTTACAATGTAATTATAATGATCCATATGCTGGCCAATTCTTACTATCTTTAAACTTTCTTTTAAGGATTAAACTATGATCCTATAAAAAAAACACTGAGGTTTCTTATCTAATGATGAGTTGTAATTGAGTCCCTGGCCACATTATTGAGGATTTTCATGACATCGACTGAAATTCCTGCCAATTTCAATAGGAATTCAGGCTGGACCATTCATTACCATGTGCTTACCTAATATAATTGTTTCAAGCAGGTCTCTCCTGAGAAAGAAAAAGGTCTCAGCAATCAATAACTATACTTTTGCTTCAGGAAATGCCAAGATAGATTTATTGCAGATAGAAATTTGCTTTCATAGGAAAATGGCAGCTCATGAGGAATTTTTACCTAAAAGGCTAACTTGCATACTTTTCCTTAGTTGTGTCCGCCTAAGCTAAACCATTACTTTATCGTCCACTTACTTAATCATAATGATTTGCCTACGTTGAAAATCCTATTTCAAATCACTTTACCCTCTGATCCACCTGGAATTACCTCACTAGGTTATCCCTAATGACTTCAGCCATAATTTTCTATTTCTGCTGTGTTCCTGTAGAAAGGCCATGGTGGTCTCTCGGCTGTTATTTTTCCCCTGTTGCAGTGAGGAAGTCTAAACTTCACATTGTCTAACCAGCCAGTGAGTGTTGCTTTTAGAAGTGCAGCATAATTAACCATAAAGACGTGTGCCTAAATGAGTATAACACTAGTGTGCCTACAGAGACTGAAGACCTAAAGAAGCAGGATGAACCAACACGCAACTGCGACCTCTTGCTGGAGAGTAGCTTTATGCATCTTAGAATGGAGTGGAATTTCTATGCTAGCCACGGGGATACTTGTTTCCCACCAGGTGGATTCATTTGATGTCAGGAATCATCATGGGCTTAAAGTCTTCCCATAACAGGGCTGCTATCAGAAGACCGTGACATGTTGATAAAGTTAGTTTTACTAGATGTTATTAAGCCTTGTTTTATGAATATAAAATAAAGTCAGTTTAATCAGAAATAATTACTGAAACCTAAGGATATTTTCACAACGTCATCAATGTGTTCAAAAGACCAAACAACCCAGAGGTCTTCTTCACTGCTCAGTTCTAAATGTTTAAGACTCAATATCTTGAAACATACTGATGCCATCACTATCTGATCTCCAATACACACATGTGAACCACAGCTGTTTGGAGCTTCTGTGTTCTACAGAGAGTCTCTACTCTCCTCATAACAGCATACAAAACAATGGATGTGCATACACAAACCATACTATGGTGATTTGAAAGAAAATGGCCTCCATATGCTCATAGGGGGTGGCATTATTATAACATGTGACCTTCCTGGAGTAGGTATGGTTTTGTTGGAGGAAGTGCATCACTAGGGGATGGGCATTAAGATTTCAAGAGCCCCAAACCAGACCTATTGACTCACAATCTTTCTTCCTGCTGAGTGATGATCTTGATGTAGAACTCTTAGTTCTTCTCCAGTGTCATGTCTGACTGCATACTGCCACACTTCCCACCATGACAATAAAGGACGAAACCTCTGACACTGTAAGCCGACTCAAATTAGATGATTTCCTTTATAAGAATTGTCATGGTCATGGTATCTCTTCATAGCAATAGAAACCCTGACTATACTTACATATAACAACATGCAGAAAAATGAATTTGCATATGAATACATATAATAGCATGCTGAAGAATGGATGGGCATACACATAAGAACATGCAGAAGAATTGAAATGCACACATATACCATACACATAAGAACATGCAGGAAGATGGATGTGCATACACACACCTAGAATAAGTGGATGTGAAAACTTTGGTTGAAGGTAAAGCTATTTGACAGATAATAAGCTTTCAGAGCTATTATTCCGCTGCATACAGAATATACTACAAGTTATTTAAAATTCATCATTGTTCTGGTTTATTCACTTTATCCTTAATATGTATAAAATATTATTTAGGAATGGACGAGGAAGAAAAATAAACTTTAACCCGACTAACAAACGTTAAAGGTTTAATTGAAAGCTCCAGTCTTGCCTACAGTAGTCAAGAAGATTTGCGTTCATTAAGCAGAATACTTTGCTTGAATTGCTCTTATTTCAGAGAATTCCTGAGAAGTAGCAGATAAAATTGTTCTTTCTAGATAAAACACAAACAATTATTTTAGAAGAGACAAACACGAACTGTAATCTGAAGATAAATTTGACATGAAAGTGTTGTGTGGAAGAATACATTAAGTTATGCTTCAAAATGGGTTTTCTAAACAGAATGCTTTATAAACAGTTCCTTGATTGTTTATAACTATTATTATTTTGCAGTCATTGAGGAAAAGCATTCTGAAAATACAGGAAACATGAATTAAATTATAATATGGATGATATCAATCTCTTCCTTTCATTTCCACTCGGGAACGTGAGTAGAGCAGATAGTGTGCTCATTATGACGATTCTACCCCAAACCTTCTTTATAAAAGGTGCTTTCAGGAAGGTTTTATTTTAATTCGAGTGCTTTAAACAGCTCGGCAGGCAGGCGCAGGCCTTCTATTTGTTTACTGAAACTGAAATTGAGTTTTCTTTGGCAACAAGCATGGGAAATTTCTGCCTATGCTTTGTGAATTTTTATGACTTGAATAGCTGTGGAGGCAAATGAATCTGGTTCAGATATGCTATTTTGTCTAACCCGATAAATGGACATTTTAGGGTTTGAAGTGTTAACTGAGACCTCGGGTAAACTGATTTCAAAAGAAAGAGCCATTTTTTTCCTCAGGAGTCTGATACGTTTTATCAACAGTATTCCGTGGATTTTACCAACCCCTTTCCAAGTGATCGTGATTGGAAAAAGAAAAGAAAAGAAAATTGAACCTCGTACCCTGAATTGTTGTATTGAAGAAACACACCTACATCAAATTGTAGTACTGTGGTTATTTCCTTCCCATTATAAGATACAGTAAATTTGGTATATAGTATACTAGCCAAGTTGAATATTACTTCATAGAGTGAAAAATAGAAATAGGGAGATAATTTTCTTACCGTAGGAAGCAGGACAAGATTAAATTTTAAATCCGTATCTACTCATTAATGAGTTCATTCACTGAGAGGATGAAAGACCTTTTAGAAATGCTATGTAACATGTCTATTTTTTTTCCTCATTTTTTATTAAAGATTTCCATCTCCTTCCCTCCTCCTCCCTTTTCCCTCCCCTCCCTTCCACCCATACCCCTACTCCACCCCTCTCCAAGACAAAGAGCCATCAGGGTTCCCTTCACTACGTTAAGTCCAAGGTCCTCCCAGCTCCCCCTAAGTCCAGGAAGGTGAGCAACCAAACTGACAAGGCTCACAGTGAGCCCGTCCATGCTGTAGAGTTCACGTTCATTGCAGTTGTCCTTGGTTTCTCAGTCCTCCTCCACCGTCAGCCACATTCAGAGAGTCCGGTTTGGTCCCCTGTTCCATCAGTCCCATTCCAACTGGACTTGGTGGTCTCCCGTTAGATCTGTCCCTCCATCTCAATGGGTAAACGCACTCCTCACGGTCCTGACTTCCCCCCAGCTAGGTCCTTGGGCAGCTGAGGAGAGGGTGCCAGAAATGTCCAGATCCTATTGCCATACTCATGAATATCTTGCATATCACCATAGAACCTTCACCTGGCAGTGGATGGAGAAAATGACAGAGCCCCACATAGGAGCACCAGACTGAGCTCCCAAGGTCCCGATGAGGAGCAAAAGGAGGGAGATCATGAGCAAGGAAGTAACATGTCTATTTTATAAGCAGGAATGGAGATCACTCTACCCAGAGAATGACTCTCCTTGGGATCATGAAGCCCCTGTTTGTGAAACTTCACTATAGGAAAGCAGTGTTGAACAGATACAACACAGTTAGTTCCTACGGTAATATATCCCCTTAAGAAAGAAAGGATCATGCTTTTACCCAGCATCTCATATCTGACAGGGGCTGAAGGGTGCATTAGTGGATCATTCTCCAGTGATCTTCATCTTATTTTTATGCATTGAGTCTGAGAAATGTCATGATAAGCACTTGGACCATAAAGGAGTCTCCACAGAAATATGTACGGAAGTCGAGATTTGGTATTCTACACTGCTGCCTATGAGTCAATAGTCTCATTTTAGGAACTCTTCTGCATTTTTTTTCAGACATTATGACTGAATTTATTATCTGCTGTATTTCACAACCTGACATGAGAGTCCATGAGAGCTAGTCTTATAAAGTATTATTAATACATGCAAAGTAAAAGAAGAAAGGAAGTAGAATGAAATTTGAAAATTTCTAAGTCTTGATTCAACTGCTAAAGAGCTAAAATAGTACAGTAATCATTCCATTTAGTAATGTAAAAAATAAACCAATTTTTTAAAGAAAAATGGAGAATGCTTGTTTCTTTCCCAGCTGCGCAGATCCAAATAATCACACAATCCTATATTAATTTCAACACTGTTTGGTTCAATAGCTTAGGCATCTTTACATCTCAAATAAGCCATTTCTATTAATCTGTGTATTGCCAAGAGGCTGTGGCTTACTGGTAAAGGTTCTGAGCATCTGTCTTCTTCGGCAACTACACCTACTCTCTCTATATATCTTTTTCAGCCTGGCTATATTCTGCCCATACCATAGGCAATGCAGCTTCAATTTAATTTATTTAGATAGTTATGACTGCATTCATTTTGCATTCAATATAATGTTTGAAAATATAAGTATATATATGTGTGTGTGTGTGTATATATATATATATATGTATATATATATTAGGATAAACTGTGAAAATTAACATATGTAATATTTTATGTAGTGTGTGTGTGTGTGTGTGTGTGTGTGTGTGTGTGTTAAGAACCCTTGACAACCATTACCATTTTCTTAGCATTTTTAAAGCTTTCTTGGTCAAAATGATCATTCACCATGCTAATGACCTGGTCACTCAAGGTACTCAGCACTTTGTCTCTCCTACCCTATGGAAGTCATCTTTGTGTTTTTCAAAGTCATGGTGACTTTCCTTCTCAAGAGACCCAATACTCCCTATCTACCCTAGAAACACCAACTTTTCCCTTCTGAGGCTCCAACTTACTCTTCTACCTTTGATCCCCATATGAAGACTATCAAAAATTGTTAGATGGTAAAGAAAAACAAAGAAAGGAGAGCAAAAAGGCAGAACTTCTACACATGGTTGTAATTCTTTTAAACACTATATAAAACAACCTAAAGGGGACCTTGAGCCCTCAATTTCAACTTTGGAGTTAGAAAAATAAAAGGTTGAACAAAACCTGCTCCTAAAGTCCAAGGAAAATTAAACCAGAAGCTGCAAATATACTGTACCAAATTATATGAAGTGTTAAACAGCAACAACAAGCAAACGGGATATGTCTACAAAGAACACATGGAATAAACATATTCTCAAAACTAGAAAAGCCCAGAAATCAGTAAGAAGTCAGAAAAACATTGTAAATAATTTCAAAAATAATTTCAGACCAGAAGGATAAGCAAGAAATATGTTTTTACTAATACAGTTAGATAACATCTCAAACATAGATGGTGAAGTAAAAGATCAATATAAAACTTAGTGGAATAAAGAGGAGATACAATATTTAAAGGAGAAGGAAGTCAATTAAGATAAGCCATCCCAGTGACTCAAAAGATTGGAACAGACAACAGGATCGAACTCTTTCAGTAATAACAGTAATAAGTCTTGGTTTCCGTTATATATTTAGCAGCATTATATGGACTGAAGGAAAGCATCCCTAAATAACCAGGACCAAAAGCTGCTCTAGAGAAATCACTAGCATTGGAAAATTAGGGAAAGAATCTTCAGTGATCTCATGAAAATATATCATTTAGGGGTTAGAGGAAGAAGATTAGTCTTACTAAAGATCCCAACAGATATGGTTTATATCCAAAAAATAAAGCAGAAGATTTATAAAAATCCATGTAAAGATAATGCTATAGATTAATTTCACATCCACAGAATTTAAACTTCTACTATAATGGATACCAATGGGAACCACATGCAGGACCTTAGTGAATATGTAGGCACAAGTGAAATTACACTATTTCCTGGGTTAATGTGAGAGAATATTGTGATATAGCCCTCAGTGTAGCTGAGTTTTTTGAGGAAAGCTGATGAAACCAATAACGTTCATCTTTCAATATGAGTTTGGTGATGTGACCTAATGTACTGACCAGATCTAAAGATCTCTCCATCTGAGGCCCCTCATGGACAGAGCGTGTACTTTATGGATATTTGATCCTGAGACTTGAACAGTCATTTGCATTCTGTAGCAAATACTCATCATTCTGAAAATGTGAAGCTTATGCAGCAGAGTTTTCCAGAAGAGAAAGGAATGCCCAAACAGCTTGCTTGGAAAAAATGCTCACCACAGAGCAAACACAAAAGGAAAAAAAAAATCAGACAGTAGGAATGAGTCCTACCAAAGTAGTTAACTTTCTGCTCTGCCCCATGAAATCAGTGAAGGGAAGATGTAAACATATTCATAAATAATTAAGCAATGGTATACAACTTATAGGTTCTTTGACACTTATCTATCATAATCATGTTGGACTACACTGAGTTTTGTCATTATAAAACATTTACATACATCATTTTGATGTATGGGGAGCGATAGGAGCTCGGTTGTTCTCACTACAGAGTGTTGATGGCGTTCGTTTCCATCATTGCGTCGGAAGTTTCAGTTTCTTATGTCCTGGTCTTCGGTAAGAATAATAGCTCTTCCTATGTCTTGAGTGCTTCATAACGTCTGATATTCAGCTATGCTCCTTAGACTTTGTAACCAACTTCATTCCACACCATTGACATTATTACTTGCCCGTCTCTTTATTGATTGGGAAACTGAGGTGAGAAGAAATGAACAGCCTCAACTCAGTCTTTATGTTCAGGTATGATATTTGATCCAAAGCAACCTGATTATAAATTATAGACTCTGATTATATCACTGGGAAGTCACTAACTTCAAGGTCCTTTGTTTTTCATTTGGGCAGTAAGATGACGGGTCTCTGAGTAAGGACACTGGAATCCAGCCATATACAGTAGTTAACAGAGTACCTAGTACATGGTTCACGGATATCAGTAGTTTGGTACAGACATGTTAGAATCTGAACACCAGCACAACCCAGAAATCTGTTTTACATTAAATTTAAGAAACACGCATGACGGAAAGTAGAGCAGCTTAGTCTAAAGTATATAAGATAAAATCCAACGCTTCAAATAATACTAAGTATGACCCTGACTGTAGTTCTGTTAAAAGCTCGGCAGCGCGCTAAACAGACGTGTGTGTGATAGGGGTGGAGCACCCACACAGTCATCCACATAGGAGCTGCCGGGCAAGTGGAATGTAACACCCAGAGCAGCATGTCTGTTGCTTAGGTTCACTGCCAAAGGCGCTTACTACCTCTGATAACTGAATGTCATGAATGTGTGGCGAGGAACGCTCCAGTATAGAAACCAGCTGATTCCTTCCCACCAGGATAGAGAACGTGCCAGAAACAGATGCTTAGTTCCGTGACCTTTCATGTTAGGCTGTTATTTCTTTCCAAGGGAAAACATCATGTTTTGGATACAAAACAAATGATCTAAAATTAGTCCAGAAAAAAAGAAAAAAGAAAACCGCAAGCGCACATTTCCCCTTTTTGAAAAAAAAAATGAATATATGATTGCTCAGGAAAGAGACTCAGCGCCAGAAATTTCAGCTTAGCAACTGGTTATTAATGCAGGCTGGAGGAGATGGAACATTACAGAAATCAGATGGGAGAAGAAAAAAATTGTCAAATGTTGCCAATGTTAGTGTTTTGGACTCTGAGGGTCAACTAAATCTGTAAACAATGCAGAAAAACTTTTAAGTTTTTGTGTTTTCTAGCAGGCATTCTAAAATCAGATACTGATCTGCCTTGCATTTCTTTCTCTTCCAAATAGCTATTGCTTTTTGGGGGAAGGGAATTCAGACAGTACATTTATTTTGAGTATTGAGAAGGGTTGATATAGTCTGAATAGCCACACAGTGTTAGAAACAAAACACGTTAGTACTATGCATTGCAGTCTCCAGTTGCCTTCCAAGGCAGACAGAATAATGTTAGTGATAGTGTGGGCTTAGAGAAAATGTGTCACTCGAAGACCATGCTTGTCTGATGGGTCCTTTATGTGGAGTGGGTTCATAGCTTCAGACATTATTAAAAATAAATATGACAATAACAAATTTCTCTTTTTTGAGAGCCTAGACTTCAACTGATGAGCCATCTCTCCAATTTGACAATAATTAATTTTTATGGTGAATTTCATAATGATTTTAAATTATTAAGTAAGTTTATTGGTATTTGCTAAGACTATATATCCTCCAGGATTTTGCGTATGCAATCAAAATCGTGTTTCATAAATTATATTTATAGAAGTTTTGTGTGGTTTAGTTTCATTATCAGAAAATAATAAATTTTATAATGCCCCCCATTGATAATCTCATTGAATCATACATAGCTATATTATGGCATGCATCTATATAAACATATACAAATGGAAGCACATAGATATATAATACATGCATGTAAACATACACAAACAGACACACACACACACACACTTATATATATAGAGAGAGAGTGTGTGCGTGCGTGTGTGCATGTGTGTGTGTGTGTGTGTGTAGCAATGACATCACAGAAGAGTCGTATCATTGGCAACCTATGAGGAAAAGGAAGAATGTATTTCACAGGTTAACTGATCCTAACAATACACTGAAATCTAGTTTTTCTTAAAGACTGAAGACCACCCCAGAACTTTTCTCTCACTTGAACTTGCTATGCAAAGGAAGAAAAAGCAAACACAAAATAACTATCAGTAAAAAATCTAGAAGAGGGACTGAATCAATTTAAAATCTGCCTTGAGCAGTAGACAGGTGTCTTAGTGATGTGTATCACCTGCTGCTGCCTGCCCCAATGACTGGTGGGATGAAAGGTGGTTGTTGAATTCTACATCCAGAGTTTTTGTAGCAACAAAATATTTAGTAATCATTTAGTTGTCATTGGTAGCTTAAAGGAATTTGTTCTCTTTATCCTTCTCTTTTGATTTCTGCCTGGCAGAAATGTCCAAGGGTGTCTGAGGTCACAAGTTGTCATAGATGATACTACACATTAAACTGACAAGGCCAAGGAACACCTTATCGTTTCATTAAATGTTAATCTGAATGAGTGTATTTGTGGTTTGGATTTATTTGATCACTCTATCCACTGTGTGCTGGCCTCACCCTGTTCTCTGAGGATTGGATATAGAAGACCATCCCACATCAGAGGGTGGAGAGCTCTAAGTCCCCTGCCAAGGGAACCAATGCCATCTGCTAACGTTTGTAATCACCTGCACACACATGTGCATACACACACACACACACACAAACACACCGATAAAAGTAAACAAATCTTTTAAAATTATTGGGCAGATTCAACACCTATTTAAAGCAGTTGACAGAAGAGATATATGCATTTATGCTTATGAACATGTATCCACACTAGGTTGATAATACACTGTCATTTGTATTTAGGGAGATAAACTGTGAAGCCCCCAAAGCTACAAAGTTTCAAGTGGAGTTCATGGATGAGAGAAAGAGCAGTTCCTTTGTTGCTCTTTTTTTTTTCTAACAAAAATGTAGGGAATTCTTAAAACTTATGTTGCAAACATTTAAAATGACTTTAGTTTTTTCTAATTATATTGGTTATCTAAAATTTATATTCAATTTATTTCCTAAGTTTCGATGTTACTCTTATAAAATTAAATTTATTCTTCATCAAAGAAAAAGAGGTTCGCTTAAATGTTTTTGATTTTTTAAGTCTAAATAATTCCATAAGCAAAATTCAATGACAGATGGTCAATCTAAGTAAGCAGGTATGAGGGAAAACAGAATCAGGTAGTGTTTGCTTTGTTTGATTCTTTTAAGCCACTGGATTCTTTTTAAAGGTGTCATACGAGATACCCATTCTGAGTTTTTAGTATACTTTCCAGGCTAATACCAGCCAAGCTTACTTTGTTCCCTCGTGACTACTTTCCCTTGGCAAAGAAGTGGTGAAAATAGTTGGAACATGTGCAAATTATAACTGAATTTTCTTCAGATGTAGAGCAGACAAGGTGGTTTCCATCGTTACCCTCCAGAATGCACCTGCTCTGCAGCCGGTGGCCTCACCTGAGATCATGACGCCATGGAGAAGCCAGAGAATGTTTTCTTCTATTCAGTCCTAAGTCTGTGATGGGAAAATCTTACTGGACTTCAGTTCATTCATTCCGGAATTTATCATTACAGATTATAAAACTTTAATCTGATGCTCAGGTACGTAAAACTAAACTCCCTAAAGTTTAGTTCCTTCTATCCAACTTACTGAATAAGCCTGTGAGAGAAGAATTAGTATATTTAAGTAAAGCATTTAACCATCTGGATAAAATATGTATGGATATGTAAGAGTCAGATTTATTTTTCTAGAAAAATTTCTTTAAAGTTTCTAAACATTTTATGTTTTTCTCTATACCAGATCTGAGATTTCTTTGTGTGATCAGTAGCTTTGTTCTTTTTCAAAGGTGCGTATTCTATAGAAAACACCTTAAAATAAATTTTATTATTATTATTATTATTAAAAGTATTTCCCCAACTTTCTTCCACGTCCATTCTCACTACTTCAGTCCTCACCAACCTGTCATTAAATATGATGTTCTATAAACATTGTGATTTAAAAGATATCCTTGCCAAAATGGCTACACTGGAGGAATTTCATATTTTTCAATGTCGGTACTGGAAGAACTCAGTTAACAAAATTAATTTATTCTGTTGAAAAAAATAAAACTAAAGAAATATATGATAGAAAAAACATAATTTGTAGAGATGGGAAGTGGATGAAAAAACCTTTCAGAGACTTCACAGTAAGTGTAGGCCTTGCATACATGCATAGGCCTGTAGTTATTTAGAGACTTCACAGTACATGTAGGCCTTGCATACATGCACAGGCCTGTTGTTATTCAGAGACTTTATAGTACATCTAGGTATTGTGTATATGCACAGTCCTGTAGCTATTCCCATAAATAAACTATTAGGTCGTGACACATGGAATTCTTTATTGCACTGGTATGTCCATTATGATATTATCTATAAATCTACACTGTATTTAACATAAAGGCTAGTTGCCAAATATGTTGAGCCTCTTCACTATACATAAAAAATCCAGTTTGATTGACTCTCATGAAATAAAAATCATATTGATAAGTGGATACACAGGAATGACTGTGACTAAAACTGTAAACTAATTCCTGTTTTTTCTTTGTGATGACTTACTTATGATACACAGTAGTCTATTCACAAAACCAAACAACGCTATCATGAAGATATATATATATATAATATGTATATATATGCATAGAATAGATTTAATTTTTAAATCTCATATGATTTATTCTAAAATGGTAGTTTATTTGTCTCTTTCCTGATACAAGAATCAAATGCTAAGAAGTGGAGAAAGTTGTTAGAAAAAATCATGATAAGTAAAACTTTGTAAATAAAATTTCACTTGATAAGTTATTTTTGGATAGTAACAGCAACAATAAAATAGAGACAAGCCTATGTCTGATAGGGAAAAGTTCTAATCATACAACTCCATAATCTTAATGACCCCAAATCACCCAGTGACCAATCTCAATTACAATTAAAACTCATAAATAGCAAAATACACCATGTGGCAGTATTGCTAATTTAAAAATCAGATACAAATGAGTGAGTCAACAGCCAACATATCTAGGGAGACATGAAGAATCAGAAAATCCAAAGCCACAAGAATACTAGAAATGGAAAAACATGCTACACACATACACACACACACACACATTTATGTGTTGTAATGTTCCATTTAAAGGCATAAGAAATATTAGGTTCAGTCTTTTATGTCTTTTATTATATAGATGATTATATGGGAAAGTTAATAATGGGTACAACAAAGAGTCACTTTATATTCCAATAAAGTGTAATTTGGGGTGTAACTTGCAGTCAAGCTGTGAGCTAGAAAAGTATGCAAGACACTGTCTGGGTGTTTTCAGCCCAAAGAAGTCCAGAGGCAAGTGTCAGGGGGAAAATTAACAGGTGGTCCTGCAAGATACTTGTGAGATTGTACTGGACAGCCCTGCTCTATCTGTCCAGACTGACACTCTTAAAGATGATCCTTATCGATCACAGAATTCATTCTGAATTAAATACTCCCACTGTCATCCAGGGGAACAGAAAGTCTACAGGGAGGGAAGCCACAGCAATAAATCATCTTTTTATCTTGGATGCAGTGTCTGTTTGCTCCCTCTGCTCTTTTTCTAAGTAAAATTGATGTCCTTGGAAACAGACATGAATTTTGAATTATAACTGTTGATAAAAGCTGCTAACACAAGTAGGCCTTGGGTTGAAGAAACTTTTCAGGTAGTGTTGATATTGTGGTCAATTCCAAAACACACAAATTGTACGCTAACTGATAAACCTGGTTACAGGGACTATGAGAGAAAACACAATTTAAATTACTTTTCCATTGCTTTTAAATACATTCTTATGACCGAGCTGTTCGTATTTATTATTAAGTCATATACATCCTAAAGAAATGTCAAGGTATTGCAAATTGAATATGAAGCATTTGTTTTTAGAATTTGAAATAGTAGTATACATTGCCCTCTCTATTGTCTAAAGAATATTCAATCAAAACATAAATCAGTTCTTTAATAAAACAAATATTTGCCCATGTTTCTAAAGAATCCCTGATGATGCATATGGTTGGGGAAAGAGATACAAATGACTGACTCAGAGTTGTGCCTTCCAGGAAGTAAGAAAGAAAAGTAAGGGTGGTTGTCATGGCCTGAGGATGATGGACAATACCTGTAGAGACCAAATTTGGGTATTTTTAAAGCACTATTTTTTTTCACTCACATCTGAGTTATTTGTGTTTATATATAAAGCTGGCTACCAGCCACCTTAGTGTTAGCAAATCTGATAATTTTCAATACTCAAAATTATAGACATTTCTGAATTCTATAGTTGCTATTGCCAGTATCTTGAAATACTAATGGGTAATTAGAACAATAATTAGACCCATGATTAGATCTGATTATTTAGTGCACTAATTAAGAAGCAAGAATCTTAGCAGGCTCAGTTTTAGCAAAATGTAATGACTGTAATTTGTTGTATCTACAAGAATTTTTGGTTATCTATATGTTGTGTAGCCAGATAGTCATCTCCTACCTGTCTGGACTATTTCATAATGCCTGAATTGCAAACTTTGTTATAAATAGGGAAAAGAGAACATCAAGGTGCTCTATTAGGTGCTCTATTAACATCAACACACACACACATAAGCACACACACAAGCATACGCAGAATTGTGTATTGTATATAAAACCTAGACAGTTGGGGTATAGATTCAAGACATCTGTTCAAAATTCCTATTTTGAAAGATTGGTTCACAGGTGATTGAGTTAATGAGCAAGTAAAACACATAGTGGATGGAGCCAAGCAAGGGAAATGATATTACCGGGTAGGCCACTAAAATGTGCAGTAGAACGCCAGCACTTTCCTCTTTCCTAATTGCTTTCTGGCCACTGTCAGGTCCACACTATCATGATATACTGCCTCACCTATGCACCTAAGAGCAACTGAACAAATTGTAGAAATGATCAGAAACAGGAAACCACAATGAATGATCCTGTTAAGTTATTTTCTCGGGTATTTTGTCCTTCTGAAAGAAAACTAACACACCAAGATAATAAATAATAAGACTCAAATCAGAGGAAAAAATTGTCAAAAAAGACAAGATCTCCTGAGTAAATTGGGAGCATGGGGACCTTGGGAGAGGGTTGAAAGGGAGGGAGAGGCATGAAGGGGAGCAGAGAAAAATGTAGAGCTCAATAAAAATTAATAAAAATGGCAAAAATTAATTAATCTGAATGATTGCAAAGAGCGTGTGTATTGATAATGGTTGATAAGATTTATGCTACATGGATAGGAGAGTGTTCACATTTGGAAAAACTACATCTAGCTTTAAGTAAGATCTTGTATGAGCATTATCTAATTCCGCAGGTGAGTTACAAGTGCAAGAATAATTACAGGAAGAAATCTTTCTGATGGGACATCTGGACTTTATAGGTGAATTATTATTTCATTCAAAGAAATCACTTTAACCAATGTCTATGGCACACACACACACACACACACACACACACACACACATATATATATATATATATCCAGCCCCCTTGATTCCAAAGTGCAGAAATCATATGCATTTTTACATAAACCAGGTGACAAATAGGTATTACTAAAAATAATTGTAAAGAATTGTAAACAGTTCTGACTCTGATAGAGGATCAAGAGTATTTGCTGAATGAAAACCATAGCTCTATAAATATGTTACCCAATGTTAATCATGCTAATTATTATCTGAGAACAAATGTAATCTCTTCTACTATTTAATAGTAGATAAATATAAAATCAGAAATGAATTGTTAATTGATTTACTGAGATCTTAAAATAACAGAACACTGCATCACAAATCTCTTATGTTCTAAAACTTACTGTCTTGACTTCTCTCAGGAAGATTTATTCAGGATTTCTGTTAAGGGATACTTGGGCAGCTCAAAGACCATTGAGAAGCTGAATCAGTAAGATATGACATCATATAAGATGGGATGGCCAGCTACAAGTTCTGATAGCTAGGCAACCATATAGAGCAGGTTAGGACTCATGGAAAGATGAGCCCTCTGTTCCAACTTATCCTCCATCTTCAAGAACATTTAACAGATTAGGAGATTTTATTTCCATGTTAGTAAATGGAGTGGGTGGTTTTGACAGCACCTTCTTGGTAGAGATGAAGAAATATCCTATTAATAGGATATCTTTGTCTTCTCCTTTGGAATAATCTAGCCAATAATCTAAGATATGACCATGATGACTGACCTGGATTGATTGTACTGATTTTAGATAATTCCATGAATCTAGCCAATTGTGCTTTGACCCCTCTCAATTGTGGGTAGGCTAAGTCACAGAAGAATAATTTGGGTAAATGTAGAATGTGTTGTACATGTAGCATATGTATGATGTGTGGAATGGTAATGTATCATTGAGACTACAGTATTCTAGAGGCAGAAGCAGCTTGGCTGCTTCCGATTTAGTTAAAAACCTGATCTACATAGGAAGGTCTAGGCTAGGCACATACACACACATGCGCGCGCGCGCACACACACACACACACGCATACGCACACACTCATGCACATGCATACACACAGGGCATGATGTAAAGAAAGGAGAAGGAACAGAGATGACTGGAGGGAGAGAGGCAAAGACAGAGATGTTAGGAGAGGGAAGTCCTTTTGAAGGAAGAGATGGGCAGGCGCCAATGCAGGAGCTCCTCCAACAACATGAAAGGCAGCATGACATCACCACAATCCAGACATCCCGAAACAACAAGAATTGAACACCCTACCCCAGAAGATATAGAAGAAACCGACCTTAAACAGTACTTTATGAAAATAATAGAGGACCTTAAACAGGAGGTAAAAAACTGCCATGAAGAAATGGAGATGACAAACAAAAAGGTAGACGAAATAAATAAATCTCTCAAAGATACCCAAGAAAAACAAAAACAAAAAAAAAACAAAAACAAAAAAAAAAACAACAAGAAAAAGCAATCAAACAGGTAAGGGAAACAGTACAAGACCTGATAAATGAAATGGAGGTATTGAAGAGAGAAGCAAGTAAGAAAACAAGCAAGGACTGGAGGATTGGATAAGTTAACACTTGGCTATAATCCTCACACTCTGGAAGTGGAGACAGAGGATCAAGAGTTCAAAGACAGTCTTGGCTAAGAGCAAATCTGAAGTCAACCCAGGCAGGCCACCTGAAACTGCTGTGTTCTCTTATGCACATAAAGGCATCAGTGTTAAATGATGACAGAGTACAGTTATCAGTGGATTTAGCTGGTTTTCCAACGCTTATGGATTTGTAAAGGTTTTCTATCAGAAAACATAAAACTTACAATATGTCTTTATAGATTTTTCAAGTGTTGCCCAGATTTAATGCATTCAGACATACTTCTGGAATCATCTGTAACTGCTAAGTTTTACCACCCCTTTCTGGGAACTCATCTTTAGAGCATGCTAAGCGATTGAAAGCAAGGGAGAAATATGTCTGCTTCCCTCATTTACTCACTAGGATAACTGGTGTCAATAACAACTGGTATGAGCACATCTTAGTTAAAGTCTATCATGGTATTTTGGTAATTTGCATAGTGTTCATAAATGTATCAGCAGAATCACCAGACATTAGTATAGGCTATTCCTTCTTATCATAAAGGTCTACTTCAAAAGAGTGAGTGGAAAAACACCCAAATTCAATATGTGTCTGAAGAGCAACCCTGGAAATACTTTGATCACTTACAATAAAAATATTTTAGAGGATGTGGTGGTGTGAGTGAGCATGGCCCCCATAGGCACATATATTGGATGCATAGTCACTGGAGAGTGCCACTACTTGAAAGGATTAGTGGGATCCGGAGCATCGTGTTGTGGGAGGAAAAGTGTCACTATGGGTGGGCTTTCAGGTTTCTGAAGTCCATGCCAAACCCAGGGTCTCTCTCTTAGCCTATAGTTCAGCTACTGCTCCAGTACCACACCTGCCCTCCACCATGCTTCCTGCCATGATGATAATAGATTAATAAGCCTCTGACACTGTGAGCCAGCCCCAATGGAGAACTTTCTTTCATACTAGTTAACCCGGCCAGGATCTCCTCACAACAATGGAGCATGAAATAAGACAAAGGTATATAGTTCAATATATTTAGTATGCCATAAAATGAACTTTAAAAGCTGACTAGGCTAGGTAGTAGAAGTGGCAGTAAAGTTGCAACTTTTTTTTCTTATTCTGCCTCTTTAAGGTTTTTTTCCCCCTGAGGTTACTTCCCCAAAGTATGAAAAGGTGTGACACTTGTGAAATAAATAAACAAACAAACAAACTCAGTGCGTTTTAGCTTTAGAAAATGGCAGTATTTATTATTACTTCCTGAGTCAAAGAACCAATGTTTGCCACTGACACATAAAACATCAGACTGTGGCTGATACATCAGAGACTTACCTCTGTGTCTTTATAATGGGGTGTATCTTCATTTGGGAAAGAATGACTTTGAGTGATAGTTTAATTATTATTTGCTAGTTCAATGAATCTATTAAATGGAATCTGTATATTCAAATATCTACATGAGTCAAAAATGCAAAAGCTACTCAAAATGGAAACTCATTTATATCTGCAGCAAGCCAGAACTGTTTATGCAAAAAATAATAACAATCAAACGTCATGATTGTAATCTAAGGAGTTTACTTCTGGCAGGAGAATTCTGTCGAAGGGACATGGCCAGACATGTCATGTCCTCACTGACCGGTAAAACTGAGAAAAGCAGAGACTTAGATGTGACAAAATCAAGGGAGGAGGTGATAGCAGTGACTGACATAGTTTGTTCCATATTTTCTGGTGGATGGACAGACTTAGTACTTCTCGTGTTACTATGTACATGTGCCTATTCTTTAAGCAGTTTCAGAAAGGTAGACTTTGGCTCGAGGTTCCAGGGGGTACTGTCCATCATGGAGGGGAAGGCAGGACCTCGGGGGCACAAGTATGTTTGGTCACACTGCATGGCCTGCTGGGAAGCAGAGGGAACAGGAAATGGAACTGGCTATAAAACCTCAAAGCAAGTCTCCCGTGACCTACCTTCTGAGTTGAAATTTTAACAACTGAAGGGTTCTACAACCTTTGAAAATGGCACCACCAAGAGAGGGCTGTGTGTTCAAACACATGAGCCAATGGAAAACATTTCACAGTCAGTAAAACCATCCAAGTAGAAAATTCAGTTTTCCTCCTTCCCTCCCTTCCTTCCTTTCATCTCCCCGATTTTCCATGTGATGCAGGACCTGCAGCTGAGGGAGGACAGCATCTATTTCACACATTCCCAATTGGTGAGGCTTGTGAGTATAAAAGATCGACAGGTTGATATTCTGCCCTCAAGAGTCTTAGTGTATAGTTGGAAAGAAAAAACACTTTTCAAAGGAGCAATTGCTCAGAGATAGCGTCTACCAAAATACAGACACAAGTGATAAGTATCGAAGGACTAGAGATACGATAAGAGGGGAATTCAAGGGTATTAAATTAGCCATTTTTTGTAAGTAAGTTGCCTTCGAGAAATATGCTGGAAACTCCATGTCATTGGGTGATCTGCAAGTGAAGTACAGTCTGAAAGCGTTTGAGTCTATCAAACACAGAAAATCAAACACCCAAGGAAAACAAGATAATGTTCAGTCACAAAGTACTGTATTACATATAAGCAGAATAAATATATATTATGTCTCCTTAATGAAGAGGGTTAACACATTTCCCTTCTAGTAAATTTGACTTTTTGTCATGAAAAGAAAAATATGTAATTGCACATTTCTGTCTATACCTTGATACAGCATTATTTAATCCATGAAGTGTTATAGAAAGAACAGTTCACCCTGGTAATTGCCTGACTTGGATCTCCCTGAGGCTGTTTAACATATCATTTCAGGCATAAGCCTTGAAAGCATTTCAAGGAAAAATTACACACTAGCTTAAAATTATTACATTAATCAGAAGTTGTAAAACATTGATCAAAATATTTCCCAAACCTATCATTGAATTTCACATACAGGTAAGTGCACACACATACATTCAGCTGCACAGAAGATATAGATTAGCGCCTCATGTAACATCTTGGCATGCTCAATAAAGGCATATGTGTGCTCCTGTGGATATGTTTCATTATATAGATATTATGCTATATATGTTATGTGCATATTACTAATATATTCTATTTATTGTTGTAAACAAAATTACAAGTATGTGAGACACTTGTGTGAGTTGCCTTCATTACAACTCCAAGACCTGGACAATGAAGCACTCCTCAGAACAGCAGTTGAATGTGATTGAGATGCAATGTCTCTGGAGGATTCCAGGCATTACACCAAGAGATAGGCTGTACAATGATGACATTAAGAAACATCTCCATCTACAGAAGGATGTAAACTACAGGATAATAAAACGACATTTGAGATACTTCAACCATGTTATGAGAGTGGATGACAGCAAATACCTGAAGACAGCACTGCTTGGAGGAGTGCATAGGCTATGATGAAGAGGAAGGCCTAAAAACACACTAGACAGAGAACATAAAGGAAGACTGTGGAACCTTGGATATGACAATAATGCAAGCATCTAGGGCTGGCCAGGATAGGAAAAACTGGAGAACTGCCGTAAACAAGCTACCCATGCATGCCTAAGCATTGCTGGGGCATAAGTGATGATGATGATGATGGTGATGATGATGATGATATTTTGTATTTATTACAGACATTCTTTGTAGATGCAAAGTAGACCTTAACTTGTAAGTTGTTTTGTTTTCTGTGTGTACATAAATTTTTATACCCAAGAATTAAAGTTCCTATTGGGAACAATTTCAAGTGAATGTGCTATAAAATATCAAACGTTTAATATAAGTGCAATCCAATGCACAAGGTCAGAGGTTATTAAACATGTCTTTTTAAAATCTATAGTTTGAAAGAGTTGTTTTTACATTTACATAGAAAAATCATAGTTTTGCATGCATGATACATGTTTTATTGTTGAGGGCCATGGAAGTATAAAACAGGTGATAACTAGTGTTTAGACATCAACCCACGAGAGGAATGATTCTCTGATTAAGGAGAATTCCTACCAAGCAAGGCCTGTGGGACCACTGCCGCTGGAAATTGTTGTTTCTGTCTATAGTTCCATATGTGCAAAAGCAGCTATGGAATCTACCCAATACTGTATATAATCTCATGTGATGTATATATGTAATCTCATGATGACATCTCAGTCTTATGGACACATATGTGGATGGTCAGGAAGATGACTTCTTATTGAGAGAAGCATGTAGCCCTGCCAGAGATAGACAATGTAATAATTGTGATAATTTCTATAAATAGAAGTAATTACTTACATTACATGATTGAATTTATTTCATTGTTGTTTAAATTGTAAACTATTTCTCCGAATCACTGATAGTTTCTCAGGGATTAATAAACAACTGAGGATGCTCAAGAAAATACATATATTTTAGAAGCCTGTACATTTAATAAGAAAGCAGAAGCCTAATTAATGGCTGCAAAAGAAAAAAAATTAAATGACTATAATTACGTTTCCATAATAGCTTGCATTCCCCAGAGAAATATGCTTTACTGAATTGAAATGATTAAACAAAATATGATCTCATTCTTAAAAAAAGTCTTAAAGAATATTTTTATTTTTTCTGTTTGAACATATATACATACATATATGTACATATGTATGTAAACTTATATATTTAATATGAACATGTGTTTACACGTATACGTATATATGCGTATATATATTTTTCAAGGTCTTTCTATTTGTTGCTATCTTTGTTTCACTTGTGGGAACTCCAAGAGAAATTTATCTCTACTAAATTCTTTTCAAGAGTCTTATACAGTTTAATAAACGTATATCCTTTCAGTGAAAACCCTGGTTAAATTACAAAGAAAATCCACCTTACAGAGATTCACAGGGGAAAGCATTTGCATAGATGAATTTTTCCTTTGTCCCAGCACAGTAAACAAAAGCTAACATCCATTAGGATTAGTTATAAACCAGTTTCCACTTGGTGAATGTTTGCATTTCACACTATGACAAGCACAGCGCCCTTATTTCTCCATTTTGCGCAATATTCACGGGCAAGACTTTAAAGTGAGACATCGGAAGTGATTATCTCTTTGATCAAAAGCTATGCAGCCCCAAATTCAGAAAAATCCTTTTCCTTCCACACAATTTTACTTTATGTCTCTGCTAGATTCCTGTGCACGATGCTGGTTATCTTTTTGGATAAGCTGTATAGTAGCTGCAATGCATGCAGACAACATGGACCGAACAGTGACTCTGTGGTACAGTGCTTGGTTACCGCCGCCGATGCTCGGGGTGCATTCTAGAACTGGAAAACAAGCTATCCGGAAACAAACTGGAGGTAGATTGGTGGTCCAGAGCGGAATGTCAAATAAAGCTGAGAGAGAAGGGCATTGACTTTAGGACTGAGGTTCTCAATTCAACTTTAATTTTCAATAAAAATAGTATATGTTTAAAAATTATTTCATTTTAATTTCTATATTTAAGTGTCTTATGTAATCATGAGCATTTACATGTCTAACTCATGGAGGTCAGAAGATGTTGGGAGCAGTGAGACCCCAGATCCTGAATTTCTTGTAATCACCTGATCTGAGTGCCTACAGCTGCTCTGAGCACGAGACCTTCAGGAGTTCCTGATGGCAGGAGAGTGGTTTCTGGTGGGTTTGGCTGGGGCGTGGCTATCTCTATATAATCTGCCCCCGAACACAATAAAGGGGGCATTCTTGGGGAATTCAAGAATGACCCGTGTCGTTGTCTCTCTGTCTGTATGTGTTTGTGTATTTTAACCTCCTGCCCCTTGCCCAAAGCTCGTTAACTGGGTAAAAGCGCACAGAGCGCAGACACGGGGGGGGGGGGGGGGGGGGGGGGGGGGAGGGGAGGGTGCATGGCAAAAAGAGAGTGTCAGAATCCCTGGATCTAGCGTTAAGGCAGCTGTGAGTTACAGGACCCAAACTCTTGTTCTTTAGATCAACCAGAGCTCTATTAACCGATAAGCTCCCTTCCTTTATCTCCTAAGTAACCATTTTGAGTGTAATGATTCCTGGGAGTATTTTAAGGTATATTTCCACAGATATTACTTAGGATAATTTTGGGTATGTATCTGAAAGTAGTGTAATTGAATTATATCGTACATACTTATTTGTTTTTTAAATGACTCAAATGAAGCCCACAGAAGACATAAAAAGATTGCAATATCAAGAGATCATGGAAAATTGTCTAAAACAATGTCTTCTGGACATGCAGAAAAATTGTAATTATGCATCCCCCAACAGATCTGGAAATCTATGCAAGACCTGTACAAGATCAAGCTAGTATATATTCCAGCATCTTTATAGGGGGACTCAGTACTTTCCACTCTAGCTGAAGATCTATGGGTGGTTGGTAGGTGCTGCTGAGACAAGAGTCCATGTTTTCCAAGGAATGTGGACCCTGGTAGTTGATGCTTCAGTGAGCGGTTTGGCCTCATATCCTCAGGCTTCTATGGATAGCAATAATTGGATTCAGAGGCTTATTTAAAAAAAAGGAGAAGAGGGCATGAATATGAAAGTGAGGGGTTGGAGGAGGGCGGGGGGTGTGGCTATGACTCGAATCCATTGCCCTCACATATGAAAATTTTAAAGAATAACTGACTCTTTAAAATTAACATTAAGTCTTTATTACTTTTTCTCAGAAGGGTTTGTGAAGGTCAGATGAATAATGGATTTAAGTGGAATTTTCAAACTGTCCAAATGTCTGCTAATATGAAAGGCATTAAAACTATTGAGGTGTTTTTCAATATAACTTTCCTCCATGAGATCAGCCTGATGGGTGTGCAGTGTAATAGCCTGACACTTGGAAAGGGCATCCTTGCAATGAGATGAGAGCCTTACTTTCAGAGTCAGTACCCACCTTGGGCCATTGCTGAGGCATACCATAGTGAAAGTGGAGGGCAGGCTGACCACATGCTTCACAACGTGGTTCCTAATATAGTTTCTAAACATCATTCCCACTAAAAGGAGTCGAAAGTATTTGTAGAAATACATGTTAAAATTAGGGATGAGAAGTTATCAGAATGATATTTTTACAATAACATAATCTATTAAACTATTTGTTTATAATGTATTTCCATGAATTCTATAGATTTATGCCTATTTTAAATAAAATAAGTAAAAGAGGACCTATAAAATGAAGAAATTTAGAAGAATTTGGTCCTCTTTTGGGTCCATTGCTATGGTGTTGCACATTGATTTAAGACTAAATTCTTGTATGTGGCTAATATTTATGAGAATGGTAAAGAATCATTTGGAGGTTTCCAAAAGTGATGGTGATGGTTCAGACAATGAACCTCAACTGTTTATTTCATTGAGTTTCACTTAAGCTTTTAATCTCTCTAGCAAAAGCATTATGTAATCTACTCCACACATGAAGGATCTGATGTAATGCTAAGATTCACAGTATGGAGCCTATTCTAATGAGTCTTTTTACCTTTCAGATGAAACTTGTGTGGACCTAAAGTCAAATAGAAGCTTCAGAAGATAATTAGTGTTAATATTTATTATGTACTTAAAAGCTACTTGGCCCTCTACTTTGCCAGTATTTTC
This sequence comes from Arvicola amphibius, assembly GCF_903992535.2. Classification (NCBI taxonomy): domain Eukaryota; kingdom Metazoa; phylum Chordata; class Mammalia; order Rodentia; family Cricetidae; genus Arvicola; species Arvicola amphibius. The sequence continues at coordinate 107,072,387 of NC_052055.2, forward strand.
CTGTACTCCTAACAATAACCCTGTGGGGTGGTGCTTTTTTCCTTCCTCTTAAATGTTGTGGAAACTAGGTTCAGAAATGTAAGTTCATTAACTTCATACATATTACATGAGAGGTTTGGCTTTTCCGTTTCAAAGCCTGTTCTAACTACTACCTGGGTGTGTTTACACCATGAATAAATATGTAGGGAACAAAAGCAAAAACGAGAAAGAGAGACATATCAGTCAGTGAGAAATGTGGAAACAAATTAGCAGAGTGGTTTGCAGGGGGAAAATAGCCATAATAATCTAGAAAGCAACATTTTAGTTCATGATTTCAGAAACAATTGTCTCATCAGATTAATCTTGGTGTGTGCTTCAAAGTTTTCATTCTATTTTTCTAGAAAGTTCAATTTAGTTGATGGTAAGAAGCAGTGAAGTAACTAGGACAGTAAATCAGCTTTTCATCATGGAATGTACACCCCTAAGTGATAGATTATGAGACAGGAATCATGCTGATCATGGATGTCATCCCTGATAGGCTAGAGTTGTTCCAAAGTCACCCAGATATCTCTGAACATTAATCAGCAGGAATTTCTTAGGTTCAGAGAAGAAGGAACTGCACTGATTATAAATAATCACTATCATACACAGAGACCATTTAAATTCATCAGTAGGAAAGATGCATTAAAATAAAATTAGTGGTGAAAGGGATTATTACATTATTGTATTATTAAACTGTCTTCAGTATTATCCATAAGTTTTAGCCCCAGATAATTGTAAGGACAGATATCGCAGACATTTCAAATGAATTATATTCAACCCTATCAAACTTCCAGTTAAATTTTCAATTTTAAAAGTTAAGATGTTATTTATCTACAGTGGGATATGCATTTTAAATAGAATGCATAATGAGTTTGGCCAAATACACAGACACACATACAAATATACACATAAACACATGCACACACATGCAAATAAATACACACAAATGCATATGTACACATCCACAAACATATATACACACATGCTTACATAGTCACATATACACATATGCAAACACACAAACACACATACACACATATATAAAGCCACATATAGGAATACATACTTTTACATATATATAATACAGATATTTATATGAGTGCACATACACAGAAACGTATACACACATTCACAAACACACATACCTACACATTTACGTGCCCAATAGAAAGTATGAACATACCAGTTTTTTGATACATACATATTTTTTGCTATATTTTTGATACAGATATACTTTTGCATATTGTTAGACTTAAATTTTAGCTGTATTCTTCTGCATTCTTCAATGGTTAAATGATTTCATTTTTAAATTCTCTATCTCTTTATAAATTCCATAATGTAAATTTTTAGTCAATACTATGTTTACTATCAGGGGGCCATCTTTGCCGTATGATATTGTAAGAAAATTTTATTTAATGGAGGCAGTTTGGGGACGTGTGCCAGTCATATATTTCTTTGTTGTAACACAAAGAAAGGAGGATTTTTTTTCAGTATTTTTAGAAGTGTAATTGTAGGCCCATCTTAAAACACAGCATCAAGGTATCCAGAGCAGGCAGCAGAGGCCCCTTACTTCATAGAGGACAGAAACCAGAAGACCATGGATGCAAGACCAATACCATCTCATGTCACACACTTCATCCAGAGTGGTGCCACCTCCTAATGCTTACATCATCTCCCAAAATAGCACTCCCAGGAGCAGTTTCATCAGCATAAAGGCTTCTGAGGGAACATTTCATACCAAAACGTAACAATACACATTTACTAATCTGTACTGTTCCGACTTGTTCATCATTGATTTGGGGTTTTGAAATCTCCTTGCCCATTCCACACTACAAATGTATCCAATTTTGTTTAATTCCAGCATTCTTGTGTTTTTCAATGGTATTTTTAGGGCCATATAAATCACCAACTACATTTTGTACATAATGAGAGATAAAAATAAGCTTGAAATTTCTTCATTGTGAATATCTAACTTGCCAGTTCTTTTTGTGAAGTCTCTCCTTGCTGTGCTGAGTTGCTTGGATAACTTCACTATTTCTAGCCTTTCTTCTCTGTTCCAGCTATCAATTTGTCTCTTCATGTTCCAACGCCCACTTCAAGCTTGGAATCAGATAGGGTAAGTACAACACTACAATTTCGTTCTTTGTGAAGTTATTTCGGGTTTTCAAAGTATTTTCCAAGGACACGAATCGCATAAAAGGTTGTCAAATTTCTATAAAAATGATGCAAAAATCTACTCTATATTAATCTATTCCAGTGCAAGAACATGCAGTTGCTCTTTCCTAGTTCTTAAAAGGATGTCAGGTATCCCGTTTCTACCACTCTCTTGTTTCCAAACAACTTACACAAACATCTATAGATCTCACCCTAAAGGAAAGAAAGGAAGGTTTATTCTGAAGCTTCAGGAACATAGATCTAGGTTACCCAAAATTCCATGTTCCTATAGGAAGCAATTTCATAATATTTTTTATAGTTTTACAGAATAGAGAAGGTTATAGATCAAGACAAGTTTAAAATAAACTGGAGGGCAGCAGAGATGTGGGTATAGCGAGATGGGGGAAGCTGTTCTGTAGCGCTAAGAAGCTTTCCAAGGACATTCTTAGCTTTTGGATTGGTGAGAAAGCAGTGGATCTCTGAAGCTAAGAGAAGCCAAATATTTTTATTTGTTAGTCGCAGGATGTCAGTCCCAACACGGAGGCAGGCAAGGAATGGTTGTTATAGAAAGCTAAAATTAGCCCTAGATAAGGTAATTAGCTGCTGGGTTGAAACATTCCAATCTCTCCATAGTATTCGAGGTCTAATAATCCAATCAGTCTCGGCAGACACAATTTCTTTCTAGGACCTCTCATTCACATGACACAGATGTTCAGATATATATTCTCCAAAGTGCTTTTCAGCTGCTTTACATAAATTCTATGATTCTTCTTTTTGTGCTATTATTTTCATTTATTTAATTAAAATGTGCTTTCATTTAAAAAAATATACTTTTTTAAGCATTCTCTTATTTTCTTTCTCATCATGGAATTTAGAGTGTGACCCCAGGGATCCACCCGCACCTGCCTATACAGAGCTGAGATTGCAAGCTTATCACTTCCAGATTTTCATGTGGTTGCTGGGTCAAGCTCGGGTCCTCACAGGTCCAGAGCAAGCAGTTTATCCAGAGAGCCTTCTCTCCAGCTTTGTTTGGGCTTTGGCTATGCATCTCTATAGCATGCTAATGTTTACTGTCACTGTGCTAGATATACGTAATTCTTTTGTTTTGATCATGCTATGTGTTTATGTCCTAATTGTACTGGCTGCAGTCATTGTAAAAGTCTTATCTTGGTTGGATATTTAGTTCTTTGCCTGATCCTTTTAATATTCTGGCTTAAGCTTTTTGCTCTTACTACAAGACTCATGAATATCGTTAGCTTTTTTCTATGTCACTTTACATGATGTAGTTTAACCTTGATGAAAGATTTTGTGAAAGTCCCATCAACTCTCCAGTTTGTCTTCTGTGTTTTTATATGTTTAATTTCTACATATTATATCCAACAGGGTGAGTTTTCCAAAACAATAAAGCTGTGGCTAAGTGTAACTTTGAGTTAGGTAAATGTCAGTTTGAAAAACATACTGTCACAATATAGCTCTATCATTATTTGATTAGTAATGAACATTTTTATTGTTAAAAGTCCTCTACGTTTGTTAGTTATTCTGTGTCTCAGTTTGCTTGTGGAGGTCAGGTGACAAATTCTGGGGCTTGGTTCTCTCCTTCCACTCTATGGTTCTGTGGATTAATCTCGGGTCATCAGGCTGAGTGCCAAACACCTTTACCCACGGGGTCATCTTACTGGACCACTAAGAGTTTTATAGACCTCTGAGCATCTCTGAATGAATAACTGTCAGTTGATATTATTGTGTGCTTTTTAAATAAAAAATTGCAAGGAAAAAAGTGACCTGTTAATATCTGGTGCACAGTGTCTATCACATATGTATACAAATATAGACCTTAAAACTGCAAGAAACGGTCTATAATAGTGTGTACTCACTAATCACTATTGAATAAATACGTGTATTGCAAGTGATAGTCAAGGAGCTATAGAAGAAAAGAATAATAAAGACTGTGCATGTCTTCCCATCTTAACATAAAATAAAACTATGCAGGAGTGCAGTGAATACATCATTGGAAAAGCATTAATTATTAGGGAAAGAAAATCTACCGCAAGAGATGTGCTCATAATAGATTCACTAAACATATCCTGGATTGTCAGGGAGTGGTAACAAGTTATGAAGACTGTATTTTATATCTATTAATAGAGCATGGAAAGTCAGCATGTGTTTTTAAAGAAATTATGGATAAGTAGAAAACTAAATTTTAAAGTAAGTTTCATTGAGGTGTATTTTGATGCATCTCAGTAAAGTTTGCACTTGAATGGCCCTACTTCCAAGTGTAAAATATTTGAATGACATTATTATTCCTTGAAGTTTCTTCCCATGTCATAAATGCTAGATATGACTCATCTTCTATTATTACTAATTCTTCATTGTTCTTAAATGTCACAAAAATGGATAATACGTGTGTGTGTGTGTGTGTGTGTGTGTGTGTGTGTGCCAGATTCAGTCTTGTTGCTTCTACAAATGTAATATTTGTTTTGATTGCTGAAAATTCATTATGAGTGTTTTGTCTACATTTCAGTCTCTGAATATTTAGATTAACTATAGTTGGGGATAATTGTAAACAATTTGATTTGAAGCTTTTATAAATTGTTCTTGAGGAAACACCAAACAGCAAAATTGCTCCACTATGTGTTGGTTATGTTTTTAACTTGATAAGAAACTTCCTGGTAGTAGTTTCCCAAAGTCATTTTCCTCTTCTTTCTGTGCGACAGTAGAGAACTCCAAAGTTATGTAGACTGCCTCACCTAAGAGAATTCAATATTATGAATAATTCAGGAATAGAGATTGTTTTCTTTTCTTGTTGACCATATTATTGATCTTTAAACATTTTGAAACATGTTGGTGGATCTGTAGTGTTAGATCATTGTGTTATGATTTGCACTAAACTGAAGACTACTACGTTTCTCTAAATACTATAATATTGAAACATTAGTTTACAGTCTGATTTTCACCACTTTTGGTGAAATATTTTCTAAATATACCCGCATTTTTTTCCATCTTTTTGACAGGCTGTCACTTTCTTCTGCCTTGCTTGAATTATAAACTTTCCAGTGGATAGATGCTATGGATTTTTTTATATGTTATGTTTTTTAGCAGTGCCATCAGGAAAGCAGGCCTTAACTTTTTATTAATTATTCTATTGGTGTATCATTTTTCTAACTTTGTCTGAATTGGTATGTCATGTTTCTCCTAAAAATTTATGTCCATATTTAGTAATGCATTAATGTATAAGTGGTTTTAGGTCAGCTTTTTTTTATAAGCATACAATTTTTAAGCTCAGTTCTATGTCATCTGTGTTAAGAATGACACAGAGGTACAAAACAGTACTGTTTCTGGACAATTCATATTATACTCTTGCTGTACTTATCTATAGCTTTAGGAATATTGTAAATTACTATTTAAAATTAGTACTAATTACTGAAACATTAAAATTACAAAAAGAGTCTATTTTATTTCTGTATCTAATGGAAATGGTACATTTACTGGTAAATTTAGACTATTGATATGATATGTTACAATTATTGATTTAAAAAATGTTAAGCCTACCTCAACTTCTTGACTCAACCCTATTTTTCTTTCTACAATGGTGAAGAGTAATTCTTTATTCACAATTAAAATAAGAAATTAGGAAGTCTTAATGCATTTAGTATCAAGCTTTACATAATTGATATTTTCCAATTTATCTTATTTCTAAACAAAGAACAATGAACAATTTTAATCATATTTACTATGTCCCTTACTTGATAATTTATCGACACTTAACTTTCTATACCCAAATGCTAGAATAGTATTTATCAAATACTTTATTCAATATTAATACATCTATATGATGTGTTTTATTAACACCAATAGTTCCCAATTTTTTCCAGTAACTCCCCTATTCCCAACATTACTTTTCCTTCTCAAATCCATGTCTTTGTCTCTGTTTCTCTCACTTTCTCTCCTCTCTCTTTCTGCCACTCTCCCTCCTGTCTTCACCTCTCTCTTTCTGGGTGGCCTCTGAGTCCATTGAGTATTGCTTGCTTGTACATGGATGTGAGACCACCTCCTAGAGTAAGGATAACCTATTAGGCTTATATCCCTGAAGAAAACTGACTTCTTTCCCCATTAGTCATCCACTGTCAATAGCTCCTCAGACAGGGGTGGGGCTTCAAGATCTCCACCTTGTGTTTTAAGATATAACCAACTCCACGCAGCTTTCCTGATTACCGTCCTTACAGTGTATCTTCTGAATGTTTTCTCCACATCTGAAAACATCCACTAATTATCCTGCTCTAGAAAGCACACTGCATGCTACCTTGTTTTCCACAAATATACGTTTGTGACAAGATTTCGTTGTTTATATGGTCCTCGTGTTCTAGTTCCCTCCTTTAATCAAGCATCCCACTCTGTCTTCTATTAATAGATTTATTTTCTCCATCATCACAATCCTTAGACTTATAAGCAACGGTTTAGAAGCTGTGGACATAGAATATGATGTATTGTAGGCACATCTCATGACATTCTAAACATTGATTTCTGGACATTGAAAAAATAAATGTTATGTCCAGAGCTTCTTGGGCTATGGGGACACCATCTTCTTAAGCAAAGAACTATGGGGAAAGAAAGAACGATCAACCAAGTAACAATACTAGCATTACTTGATATCTGCAAGCATGTATGCTGGAGATACATGCACTCCTCCCATATAAGTGAACACTAAAGAGGGAATGGGGTCCTTGTTCACAGATAAGCATTAGGGAAACCACAATGTTAAACACACAGCCTTGTCTCTTCAATAGAAAGGATATATACCTATTTTCTATGCTCAAGACAGGGAGTGGGTGTAATAAATAGCCTTCAGAGTTGTACTGTCTGTAGGGCCAGGTCACATCTGATTTCTCCGACTATATATATATATATATATATATATATATATATATATATACCCCAGACTCTTCTCCAATAAACCTTTATCTTTATCGTTGTTCCTCAGTCAACAGAACCTATCATTAGGGGAGATGTCACATATACTTTATAGTTTGGTGGCCTCTATGTTATCTATATAACTGATACCATATCAGATTGTTCCCATGCCCTTAAGCTATAGAACCTATTATTATGACAGAGATCACATGTACTTGATCAAAGAATTTTAATGTAGTTAGTCATATCTTTAGCTTTATTGTATAGGTTTGGGGTATTTGCTTCCAGAAAACCTTTGGCCAGAAAGTTTAATGTGTGCTTAAATATGTCTAAAATAAGCTCTCCAGAGACAGACTCTAGAAGTTTCAACCAATGCCAGCTAAGTCATATTGAGCAAATTTTCTTCTTCTCTCCCTTTGATTATCTGTCAGCTGTGGTTCTTGCAGAGGCCCCCACATTTCTCCCCATTATGTTTGGTCTCACTAATTTGTTTTCCTTTGTGCCACATTTTTATGCATCGCATTTTTGTTTCTAAGAAATTCACATATGAGCACTGCATCTACATCACTCCTGCCTCTTCCCCATTCCAACTCCTCCTGTGGCCCCTGCCTCTCCCTCTCATGTTCATGATCTCATCTTTAATTATTATTATAATGTAAAAAATAATAATGTAAAATGCATAATGTAATACTATGTATAAACATATAATCATATACACACATGTATATGTAACACACTGAGTCCATTTGGCATTGCTTGTATGTACATATGTCCATCACTGAGTACTTTGAGATTGGACAACCTCAAATATCATATAGGGATATGATGGCTTATCCCTGGAGGAAACTAACTGTCCCTCTCTTGGAAGCCATTCATCACATTTATTTTCTTTAATGAGAGGGTGGGACTATCTGAAATTTCCCATTTATGGAGATTTTATAATTTTCATAATTATGTAGTTTGGAGGCTTAACAGCTGGGCAAAATCAAAAGCTATGCATTCTAACAAACCTGCCAGTCACAGGCATGTGAAACCTCCCACTGAGTTGCTGTTCAGAGGAATACAAGAGTCTCCCATAACAACATAGGCTATTGCTATTGCCCGTGATTACTTCTCAGAACTGGAAGGCAGACCCTATTGCTGAAGACAACATGCACTTTGGACACAGGGCTTGGATGAATTGAGCTGAAACTGACTGGAAGCCTCCTGCCTGAGGACTGGCTCTCATGGGGACTGTGGGAGCTCCGTAGCTGCCAAGAGACAGGTAGTCTCTTTTATTTTTATTTTTTTTAATTTATTTTTTATTTTTTTCCAGTTTATTTATTTTTTATTAAAAATTGCCATCTTCTGTCTCGAATAAAAAAACTTAAAAAAAAATTGCCATCTCCTCCCCTCCTCCTCCCCCTTCCCTCCCCTCCCCTCCACCCATACCCCCACTCCCTCCCTCTCCAGGCCAAAGAGCCATCAGGGTTCTCTACACTATGTTGAGTCCAAGGTCCTCCCAACTCCCTCCAGGCCCAGGAAGGTGAGCAACCAAACTGACAAGGCTCACACAGAGCCCATACATGTTGTAGAGACCAAGCCCATCGAAAAATGAAATCTAAAGCTCTACACTGCGCAACTTTTCCTAATTTGTCCATCTTGTCTCCTGGAACATGGCCTGTCAACCTGCACACATTTGCACAAGCACCATGTGTATGTTTATAGCTACTTTGCTGTCATAACAAACACTTGCTTTAAAGAGTCTAAAAGTAGTTCTGCTCACTCACTCTCTCTTCCAAGTGTATCAGTCCATCTGCCAAATGTAACAATAAAATCAGTTGAGCCGGCTCTGTTGTTGCTTGGGTTGTATAGTTATACTGATTAAATATGGAGGGAATGTCAATTGGTTTACCAAATACTCCTAAAGACAATCCCCTTTAAGAATGTGTGTGTGTGTGTGTGTGTGTGTGTGTGTGTGAGAGAGAGAGAGAGAGAGAGAGAGAGAGAGAGAGAGAGAGAGAGAAGCAAACTCCTAAGCATCCCGATGAATGAGTCGAACTATGCTCAAAATGTAAACCTACTGTGTAAGGAAAGACAAAAACAAAAGAAAACAAACCAATATTGGACCCCACGGAGTTCAGGAAAATGGCTTGAACAGGAATAATAAATATATATAGAAATTTCAAACACTGGTTTTCCATGTAAGAGAATTCAGTCCTTAGTTATTGATGAAATTTCTAATGATATATTTCAAGTTAGAATGCCATGCTTCTTCTGAGAGTGCATGGAAATAGACTCTAAATGATAATACCTGATTCACACTGGCACAATGACCACACTGTCAGACTTTATTCAAAATGCATTACCGCATTCAAAACTCCTACAATAGGTGACACTTGTCAGAAATTAGAGTGGAAATATTTGAAATGTAGCTAGTTCCTTGAATGATTGAAAATACATTTCTTATTTTTGTATTCTGGTATGCAAAATACAATGCTATATTTGAGTGTTATATTTGGGTCATTTAAGTTAAATTTTGAGGCTACAGGTGGAGAGACTGCTCATCTGCCTGTTACCTTTGCTATCAGAACAATCAAAGAATCTTCCAGGTATTTCACATGGTCATAAAGCACCAAAGTCAGTAAGGTAGGTGTCTGCCTGTCACACAGATGGTAGGTTGTGTCATCGAAATTATCCCTACTTTGAGTAAAAATATACTATTGTGGCCATTTCAATATGTCACTCTTTATGATATTGGTTAAATGAATTTACAAAAAACATAGAGCAATAACATTTAAGTAGAACAATCATGATTGATAATTTAAATGTGACAGCAAGCAAGTAGACTCAATCTCCACATCTTTATTATAAGATAGATAGAAAGGGGTGTACTATCCTTTAGAACATCAAAATACAGGGCACAGAATCATATATATATATATGTATATATATATATACATACATATATATATATATATATATATATATATATATATATTACTATTGGGTTATCTAAATACTTCTGGCCTGTGAGGAATACCCTAAAAGGAGGTGAATTAAAAGCTGGTAATTTGTAAATAGCAATTGCAGATCACATGAATTGAAGTTAAATATGCAACATTATCATCACATATTTTCTTATTAATTAGAATTAGTATTTTACAGACTAAGCTTGAATTGGTTGAAGGGTCTTAGATACTCTATTTCCATTAAAAGAGGGTCTTAGCACTTGAAACAGTAATATGTTATTTCTCAGTTTTGGGAACTAAGTAATAAAATTCACTAAAAACTCAATAACGTGACTGCTGAAATGTGAGTACAACAAGAAACTCCAACAGACATGCTAAAGGGGATGGTGGAGAAGCCTATGAGGTTTGAACCCCACACAATGAACTATGGAGTGGAAGAGGTGGTCTTCCCCAGAAAAGAGCACACTAATGCTAAACTATGTGTGAAACCATCAGCCCTGAAAACATACATACAGTAACATTATATAGATGGGAAAAAGGTTTATATATATATATATAATATTACAATTAGTAAAAAGAGGCTAAAATTTTGAATTAGAGTGTGGAGAGTTATATTGGAGAATTTAGAGAGAGGAAAGGGAAGTGAAAAATGTTGTAAATATAATCTCAAAAATAAAATTTCACGGCACTGAAACATGGGCACATATAAGAAACAAAGTTTATGGGATAAGAGAATTCTACAATGAGAAATTACATATCATGACTTGAATAGTTACAATAGAAATACCCTTCTCAAATCCATGAAGGAATGCACATAGAAATAAGAACAGGGCAGAGCACACTAGAGGATCAAACTGCAGCTGCTTTCATAGTTTGGAAATGGATCGAGATACAGAACTTAAATCCAAAGTATTCAGTTCTATCACAGAGAAACTAGCATATCAAGTTTATCAAGACACTATTCACCATAGACAGTATCGGAACCAGTCTAGATTTTCATTCACTGGTAGGGCGATATAGAAAACAAGGACATAGAGCAATGAAAAACTTTTAGCAATAAAAACATTAAAATCATGACTTTTGCATAAAAAGTGAGATAACTAAAAATTATATTAGGCAAAGTAACGTTGCATGAGAAAGAGAAATATCACATTTTTCTCACCTAAAGAAGTTAATTTTTATGTTTGTGCATTTGTGAATGAGGGATGGATTTGGATCATGAAAAGAAACCAACTCATGATGGGAAATGAAGGGTTAAATTAGGGAAGAAATAAAGGAAAGAGGGTGATGAAATTCTTTTTGCAAGGAAGTTAAAGGGGATCTGTGATGTAGAAAAGCCTGCCAACAATAGGGAGAGGGAAGAGGGACAGAAGAGAGAGAAGAAACCCAGAATATTATGCAATCTGTTTTACTATACACAAGTTTAGGAAAATGTAGGATGTGCCTGAAATTACCAAAGAATTAGTAAAATATTTTTTGAAACATATAAAAAAGAAAGAAGAGTAAAAGGAAAAAGAGAAGGAAAGAATAAAAAAAGGAAAGGAAAGGGAAAGAAAGGGAAAGGAAGGGAAGGGGAAGGAGGGGAGGAGCCCTGTGAGCTATAAGAATAGCCTTTCAGTAATGGTACCAAAATGCTGATATTCATATGCATAAAAAATTCAAAAATAATTCAAGATACATATTAAGCTTAAAATAAATCAAAAGTGCAGGACTTTCACCTCAAAATAGTAAAGATGTTTGTGTCTTAAACATTTACCTGGGAGAGTAACATAGGCAATAACTATAAAAGAATGCAATGTAATTCTAATTCAAATAAAAAAGAATGCTTAAAATTTAAATCAATCAAAAATTAAAATTTTATTCATTAAGATGGTTTCTTAGAAAATACTCCTAGATGTTTAACCACCATAAAGAGAAAACTCAATTTACAAAGAGAATTAAATAAAATTGCTTAGAGCCAATTAACGCACAATAAATCCAATCAAGGAAGAACTGTTAAATTTTAAATGGATCAATGACTGGTATATTCATATACTAAAAAATATATCCAACAATAAGGGAATTAAGAGTGATACACAGGACTCTCAGAAATAAAGGCTTCAAGAGTTTATTGCATTCTGGATGTTCTATCAACATGAATTTGTAAAATGAATAGATCTAACTTATTATTTTAAAAACATAATAGATGAAACCATTGGGAATGGAAGCTGACACTAGACAGCTGAGGGAGAAAACTCTGGTGTGAGGGCGAATTGGTTTATATTGACAGATTTAGGGATCTCAGGCTGAGACATTTTTCAGAAACTGTCTAAGAGTACAATTAAGATTTAAACTTTCTATCATGTGTAAGTTTTACTTCAACAAAGAAATATTGAAAATAAAGACCTCCGTTTAAAGATACTTTGCAGAAGGAAGTTGAAGAAAGTTCATGACTTACTACAGTGTAAACGCATAAAACATACAACAGAAAGTAATCAAATCGCCATAAAGAGATTTGTAGGAAAATGGTACACAATAAAACGGAAACAGCAAATATTGTTTCATTAGCAAAGATTAATTCAGGTAGCTATTTGTATGCAAACGTAGATACTTAACAAAATTTTTTGAATTGTGGTTTGTTTGAATATTTTTCACAATGAACCCTTAATGCATGAAGTATAACTAGTATGCATTATCACAATTTTATGCTGATAATTTTACATTTTCTATTATTCCAAAGTCAGACTCATTCTAACCAGTATAAGAAATTTAAATTAACTTTTCCCTATAAATTATTATACTCATTGGTATGACTATTTGGAGATATGATGTCACATTTTAGTTTCCAGTTGCATTTCTGATAGAAGAATGGGGCTGCTCGCCTGGGAAGTGGACTCAATAGCTAGAATGTGTTTGCTGGAACTCCTGTCCCTCAGACACAAAGATAAAGTGCATTTTCAAGGTGTGGGAGATTCCGACAGAAGTTGGACCTCATTGTTTTTAAAATCACAAAATATAATATTGTTCTAGGAAAGAGCACACCAATAGGATATACAATACCAAACAATCAGTCCTGAAAACACATACATGCAGATGATTTTATAGATTGATTGGGCTGTATACATGTACCTATATATCAACAATTAAAGATTAAAAAAACATTAAAAGGGCCTTAGTCATTAAATATACACACTTCTGAAGAGGAGCATTTGAGGAGAATAGGAATTGATATTTTATCTTGGTCATAAGTGTATATTGAAAGTGGCATAACTAGACTTCTTAGAAATAAAGAATGGGCTTTGTCTTAGCAAATTTGTGCAAAATTTTCTTTATGATGCAATAATTTATTAGGGAAAATATTTGCATTCACAACCTCTGTTAGCTAGGAATAAAACAGTCAATAGATTATGTAAAGACAGAGAGAAACATATAAATAAAAACCAAATAGACAAAACCTCGGAATTCATTAACGAACAAAAAGATTGATTGAACCAAGTTCACTTTATTCAAACCACTAAATCATCCCAGCCAAAAGATGTTTTAACAGGCTTGATAATGCAGTGACTTTTACAGAAAATATCACTACAGTATATCATGTTAAGTGGGGTAGTGCATCCTTCTACAATACAAATGGAAGTGCCATAAGTCAGATACAGTGTTTAATTTGTGAATGTCCTCAAAAATATCCTAGGAATAAAATATTGCCGTGTCATATTCTCAAAGCTCTCTAACTGCACAGTTATGTGTAGAGTTAAGTACTAAAAGCTTTTATCTTATTTTTTTCTTTCTTTTGGCTCTTTTAGAGTGAACTCATTGACCATGATACCTAATGAAATTCAAGACATCCCAAGAACAACTAGTGTAGACTGCAAATGGCAGAATCCTATTACATGCATTTCATGCAAGGTGTGAATTCTTAATGGTACATCTGCCATCGCAGTGAGTGAATACATACAAGCACGTAGTGGACTACTGTTGGGTAAGATATATTTTCAAAATATAAATAAACAGAAATACAAACCAAAACATCAATTGGGTTAGCAATATAGAAGCTTTGAAACACCAAATGAACTTCAAGAAAATCATGGCTTTAGATGCTATGAGAGTTTGAAAGAAAATGGCCTCCAAACAGAATGTCATTATTTGGAGGTGTGGCTTCGTTGGAGTAGTCTGGATGTGTTGGAGGAAGTGTGTCACTGGGGAGGTGGGTTTTAAGGTCTCATATATGCTCAAGCCAAACCTAGTGAGATAGACAGACCATTTACTGTTGCTTGTGAGTCAAGATGCAAGAACTCACAACTCCTCCAGCACCATGTTGGCCTGCAAGCTGCCTTGCTTTCCACCATGATTATAATGGACTAAATCTCTGAATTGTAAGTGGGCCACCACAATTAGGAGTTTTCCTTTATAATAATTGCCATGGTTAGGGCCTAGATAGGCAGCTTTGCAGTTAAAAGCAAGGGCTGCTCTTCCAGAGGTCATGAGGTCAATTCCAAGCAAACACACAATAGCTCAAAACCATCTCTAGTGGGACCTGGTGTCTTCTTCTGACATAAAGCACTTATATGCATAAAATGAATAATAGATTTTAAAAAAACTGAGTTGCCGTGGTCATGGTGTCTCTTCACAGAAATAGAAACCCTAAGACACTTGCTTTGATTTTTCCCTTTAAGAAAACCATGGTTTAGAAGCTTAGAGTTCCTGAAAAATGCATAAAATTTTAGAGATAAAACACCAATCTACCAATCATGGGCTTTATAGATGGACCAGTGGTTAAGAATGTACTCAGCTCTTTTGAAGGACTTGAGTTCAGTTCCCAGCACCCATATTACATAGCTGCAGAGTCTAGGGGATCTAACTCCATGATCATCTACATGCACTTGACATACAAACACACACACACACACACACACACACACACACACACACACAGTATAAATGGAAAAAAAAACACAACAGTAAATATTTAAGATCCACTTAATTTTTTAAACACTTTAGAAACTCTCTACAAACTGTCAACAGCTTTCCAGTTTTGAGTGGTTATCTTGTTGGAAAACATAGTAATCAATGGAAAATCTATTAAATCAAAGTAAACATAAATGTTAGTTACAAAATAACCTAGTTTTAATGTGTCAAGAAGATTGTCTTATTCTTCTCTGAAAATCACTTGCAGTTGATAGAGGTTTGGGGGTAAAAATTAGCATGCTAGCTAGGATCCTAAATTCCAAGTCTTGCCAAATTAACAGTTGTAACATTTCTGTGTAAAAGACATAAAGAACACAGAGTGATAGTCCCCATGTTCTTTGAGCATTCATTGCTCAAAGGAATGTTAGCTGTTCCCACCCATTCTGTATTATGAACAGTGATGTGAGCACAGTTACTCTCTCTTGCCACAATCCAGCCAAAACATAGACAAAGGACCTGGAGAGAATTGTTCCAAAGGAAGATACATAAATGTCATTTCTTCACTGGTATAGCCACTGATAACTGACCTTGTTCTAGTAAAGTGTGTACTTCCCATGCTTGTGCCTTCATTAAATTCGATGGTTAGTATACAAAAAGAAGATATGAAAGTCGGAAGGCAATTAACAGAATAGAAGAGATCTAGCAGAGGACTGGGGGTGCAAGAGATGGGATGGGTGGTGAAAGTGATAAACTTCATTATATAAATGTATGAAATTGTTAAATAGTAATTAAAAAATTCTTAAGACCATAAGAAAAATGCAAATCACAACCATGTGGAGATACAGCTTCAGGCCTGTTAGAATGACTGTCATCACAAACACGGATGATAACCAATTCTAGAAAAGATTTGCTGAAGGGGATACTTTGTGGCCTGTTGGTGGAAACATGAATTAGACTAGGGGACTTACTACATTCAGTAGTACAAAACATGACCATCAGGTCAGTAACCATCAACTCAGGTAAGATAACAAACATCATTAAAAAGAGTAAAGAAAATATGGTCAGAATGAATAGCAGAGGCTCAAAAGAGCAAGACACATTCCCATAGAAACATAGAGATCCTGAAAAATACTTGGGTGGAGACAAAATACAGGATCAAACAAACAAATGGGAACATGTTCCAAACAACAAAAAGTTCCATTTTGTTACTTTGTTTTCTAATATTTTTTTTAAAAAAAGTTGTTAAAAAAATTCCTCTGTAAACATTAGTAACAGATGACTTGTGAGTTTGTTGGCTTTGAGAAAGGATTGTTTGTGGGATATTTTCTAATTTTTGTTTATAAAAATATTGTTCGTTGAATGTATTCTTTTTAAATTTCTAAAACAAACTAAAGTTCTGAGAAATAAACTGTGTGTGCAAGCTCTTTAAAATAATGTGTTTATTTGAAAATTATGACAATAAAGATAGATCTGTGATCGTGTAGCCACAAATAAACAATGTAACAATAAAAGGTTTGAAATTCGAAGGAAATAAGCATGCAGATTTCAGTAAAGGAAGATTGATAAGGCTGGCAACTTAGTTTAGCAGTGTTAACTCAGCCCCCTGTATTGATGTTTGTGTTAAGGTCAGTAATACAGAGAAAGTAAACATTTTAATCTGGATTAATGCTATTTGGTATCAAAGTTGAACATGTTTCAATTGGTTTCAGAGTTTGAGTGGAACAGAGCTTCTTAGTGAAGGAAAACAAACTAACTCAGGGGAAATGAACAGTGTTTCAGGTTGTCACGCGGTGTTCAGGTTGTCACGCGCAAACTCAGCTATGAAATCTGTTGAGCTTTCTGTTCCAGGATAGAGTGCTAAGATTCAGGCTCGAGTAAAAGTGGAGAGCTGAAAAATGTTTTCTTCAAGAGACTCAGAAACAATAAGTGAAAAGACAGAAACTGTTTGATGGGCTACAAAAGACTCTTTTCAAGCGTGGTATTGCTGTGGATAAAGTAGAGGTCCGCTGAAGGACTCTGGGAAATAGGTCAAATACTCTATTGTATCATTTCACCCAGGCACACACAGTCCTGGAGTTATTGAAAGCCACCTTCCCTTTGTTGCTGAAGGCTGCTTCTGATTTTGGAGAATTATCACCTCTCCATTGTGATGCTAACCCATTAATATCCAGAGTTCCAAGAGATTCTGAATAAATTCTTGGCTGTCTCAAATGAAGATGGTTGCCACAACCCAAAAAGACCATCCTAAAGATACTTTTTCTTTATATTTATTTTTGTATCATATATTACATCCCCTCTGCAGTTTCCCCTTCCCCGTCTTCTGCCTTGCCTCCCCCCCCCCCCCCAATCATCTTCACCTTCCCCAGATATACTTCTCCTTTCCTTTCAGGAAAGGGCAACCCTCCCAGGGATGTCAACCAAACAGGGCATATCAAGTTATAACAGAACTAGGCACATTCTTTCTTATTAAGGTTGGATGAGACAACCCAGTAGAAGGAAAAAAGTCCCGAAAGCAGGCAGAAGAGTCAGAAACAACCTCTGCTTCCACTGTTAGTAGTCCCACAAGAACGCTAAAATACACAACAACAACATATATAGAAAGGGCCTAAGTCAGATCCATACAAGCTTTCTGATTGTGGTTTCAGTCTCTGTGAGCCTTTTGAGACCAGGTTGGTAGATTGTGTGGGCTGTTTTCTTGTTCTCCTGATATCTCTGGCTCCTACAATCCTTCCTTGCCTTCTTCCACAAGATTCCTGATGTTCTGCTTAATGCTTAGCTGTGGGTCTCTAAATCTGCTCCCATCAGTTGCTACATGAAGCCTGTCTGATGATAATAATGCTAAACCACAGTCTACAAGTATAGCAGAATATCATTAGGGGTCGTTTCATTTACTTATGTCTTGCTGGCCATGTTGGGTTCTATTCTAGGTGTCTGGGTTAAGTCTCTGCTTCCTGGCCCTCCAAGAAGTGTCATGGCTGTGCTCCCTCTTGTGGCATGGGTCTCAAGTTGGAACAGGCATTGGTTGGCCACTCCCACAAGTTCTGTGCCCTCCTTATTCCAGCATGTTATATAGGCAGGACAAACTATAGGTCAAAGATTTTGTGCCTGGGTGTCTTGCCTGGTGACTGTTCACTCTCCATATTTCCCATTGCTAGGAGTCTTTTCTAGGGTCTTCCTTGTTGTTTCCTGGGAGTTTTCATTGTACTTGGTTTCTACTTCATCCCTGAAGTGCACCCGCAAGTCCCAGTATTCTCTCCCTCCACCCCCTCACCTGATTCCTCCTGTTCCCATCCCATCCTGACCCCATCCCAGTATAATGACCAAATCTATTCTATTTCCCTTTCCCAGGGAGATGTATGCACCCCTTCCTTGAATCCTTCTTGCTACTTAGCCTCTCTGGGTCTGTGAATTGTAGCATGCTTATCCGTTACTTTACAGCTAATTTCCACTTATAAGCAAGTACATAACATGTTTGTCTTTCTTGGAATGGGTTTCCCCATTCTGCTCTCACTCTCTTGCTCGCTAGATTCAGCACACTTCTCATCAAGATTTTTACACACCTTGAAAGAATAATATCAACGTCATATGGAAAAACAAAACCCAGAATAGCTAAAACAATACAGTAAAAAATAAACCCAAACTACAACAACAACAACAAACTTCTGAAGGTATCGCCACCACTGATTACAATCTGCAGCACAGAGCTGAGGCAATAGAAACATTCTTTTATAGTTACGAGGGGTCATGAATTCTCACACAGCACTGAGGGAGAAGACTGCCCACATCTCCAGTATAGGTAAGGACTAAGACATACTTACTACGAAAGACAACCATTGTTTTGAATTTTAGGAAGAAAAGTAACTTTTACCTTTGTGCTTCAAGCCGCAATACTACAATATACAGTAATTTCTCAGTCATCTTTTCACGAGCGACTTTTGAGAACCAAGGGGTCTGATAAAGGCTAATTCAAAAAGCGATACTTTTTTTTGAAATTATTGCTTTGTGAATAAAGTGGTTCCTTTGCTGTAGATTTTTCACTGTACCTGACTTCCCTTTTCTTTAATTCCCTAGCTCAGAACAGTTCTCCACTCCTATGCCTTGTTCCTCTCTTTAGGTAAAGGCAGAGATCTGCCTTCGGGAAATGATCTTCAACAGCAGGCATTTGGGCCCAGGCATAGAACAGCCCACTGAAGATATTCACAGATCTACAAGGGCATAGAGTTACTACCTGCCCAATGCTGCTGCTCTGGTTCTACCCCACTTAAAAGATTCTTAACTCCTTACACTTGCTTTCACCTCTGTTTACTGAGGACTTTAGTTCAGGAAACTTACAGTTTGGGTTTTACTCTCAAGGAGACAGCAGAAGAGATAATTAACTGCATGCAACCCAGAGAAAGACCCACAGCACCCACAATCAGAATGGCTGATAACAGCAGAGCCTGGAACTTATAATTAAGAGGCCTGGATTTCTTCCTTTAGAGCAAGCAGTAAGTCTAACTCCAGACCTAGGCCCTTAGAAAATGCAACGGCTGGTGTAGGTGCTGTCTGATCAAGTGCCATCAGCTTCTCCCTGACTGTGCAGGTTGCCTAGTTACCTGGTATCCTCTATGCATACTGGAAGAAGAGTAGTGGCATGCTATTTAAACAATTTGTGTCCTACTCATAATTTTACTGACAAATAAACCTTTTAGCTCTCACTAACCACCTAAAAATGTAGCCTACCACACTAACCTTTCTTTCTAGCATTCCCTGATGATTTAATTCTTTCTTAACTAACTTTCTTTATTAAGGAGTTTACTAGAAATGTACGACCCACTCCCATGAATTTATATGTGTGTATGAAAACCTGATGTGGGAGACCCTCTGTGAGCTGTGATTTCAATTAATGAATAGAGAAACTGCCTTGGCCTGTTGATAGGGCAGAACTTAGATGTGTGTGTGTGTGTTGGGGGGGGGGGGGCTGGACTAAATGCTGGGAGAAAGAGGGTGGAGGAGTCAGGGGATGCCATGGATCCTCTACAGAAGATAGACGTGCTGACACTTTGCTAGTAGGCCATGACCTCATGGTGATACACAAATGAATGGAGATGGGTTAAATTAATATGTAAGAGTTAGCCAATAAGAAGTTAGAGCTAATTGACCAAGCAGTGATTTAATTAATATAGTTGATGGATAGTTTATTTTGGTTCTGGGTGGCCAGGGCGTTCCCTCCATGCAACAAAAACCCCTATCTGATTTTCTATGGGGCAAAAGAATTCTGGTAGGGCTGGGGAATTGCTGGTTTTTAGGATATATATGACTGGGAACGTTTTTAACGGGTAGAATTAAGAACGCGGTAGAAAATGGAACAATGTAAAATAATGCAGATCAAGAGAGAACAAGGAAGAATAAGGATTGAGAGAAAAATAAAGAAATAAGGACAGACCTTTCCCATTGTGAGTAGACTTTTTATCTCTCAATTTTCTGACTCCCCTTTAGCTGTCTGTGGTGTCTTTAATTGAACCCTGAAAAGGAGCCTTACAGGTTAAAACTTTTAAGGTCCCCAATAGCTTGGTCTATCTCAAATATTTCCTGAAATCAATAAAATAAAATTAAAAAAAAAACAGTATCCATGTTCTTAATTTTATTTGCAAACTTAACCAGACCTAGGATTACCAAAAGATACATGTCTAGGCACACATTTGCAGGATTGTTTTGATCAGGTTAGTTGAGGTGAGAAAACACAGTCTCAGCCTGGGCAGCATCGTATACTGTGCTGAATACAAAGGACAAAGAGAGTTGAGCACCTGCATCAGTCACCCGCTGCTTCCTGACTGCAGATCCAAGGTAACCAGCAGCTTAACACTTTGTTTGGCACGATAGTCTCACAAGCCTGCATCTCCACTCAAACTATATATTAATATAAACCTTTCTTCCTCCTTTTAATTCCTTACTTCAACTATTTTATCGTAACAGTACGGAAAGTAGCTGCTAAAATGCAAACACACAACAAGCACACACAACTGTAAATGGAGCTGCCTCTGAGTGAAGGTTTATTAGAGACAATCAATGACACGGCAAAGGTCACAGTGTAGAGCAGGTTCCCTGAGCCCCAGTTCCAGCAAACTGACTAGATGCTGTGCCAGCAGCTTTGGTTGTCAACTTGATACAACCTATAGTTACCTGGGAAGAGGGACTCTCAATGGAGGAATTGCCTACATCAGACTGGCCTGTGGGAATGACTTTGCCTTGACTTGATTTCTGTTAGAGGTAGGCAGGCCATGTCCATTGTGCGAGATATACTACAAAGGCTTGTCGTCCTTGGCTATAAGAAAATTAGAAGATGGCCTGTGTCAACAGCGGGTGAGTAATTCTCTAGGATCACTTCTCCTCCGTAGTGTTTTCACTTTCTCTCCCATCTCCTTGCACACCCAGCATGGATCACCTACTCCACTGAAGCAGCCCTTGTGCAGAACACCAAGGAGCGGTTTCCATGTGGCCAAGTTCAGCGGTCTGTTCTCAGGCCTCCTTTTACTCTGTTTACCTCCAGTATTTGACACGCTCAATGACTCTCTCCATGGCAGCCTTTCTTCAGTTGGCTCTCAGCATAGAACAGTCTGCTCTGCTACTTCCCTGGTGTGAAGGAGAAGACCTGGAAGAAGCTGTGTCCGTCAAGGCTGTCTGATTAAAACTTCAACGACTGTGGAAAGTTTGGGATGCTGCAGGTCCACAGCCTCGTTAGTTTCTCTTGGACTGCCCTGACTTCTGAAATGGGTGAAAGAAATGACCCTTTTGTCCCCAAGTTACCTTTGCTCTGGTGTTTCATGACAGCAACAGAAACCTTAACACACACAGTATAGCCTAAACAGAACCTGGCTCCTGAGGACTGCAGTTACGGCCATGAATTTTTTACCTTATGTTTTAAGAAATTTATAGACAAATGGGATAACAGAGAGCCTTGGTGCTAAAAACAATTAAAAGGACTGTATCTTTCTATTAAAAATAAATTTTATTCTTGAGGGAAAAAAAAAGAAAATTAGATTGTGCTTGAACTAGAGATTGGGCCATGGAGAATCATGGTTTCTAGTTCAAGCCTTTGTTGGAGTTCCTCTCTGACTTCCCTCAGTGAAGGATTAGGGTATGGATATGTAAACTGAAATTACACCCATTTGCCCACCTTGCTTCTAGTCAGACAGTTTTGTCACAACAACAGAATAAAATATAGACACAGTGAGGAATCGATACCTACTACATACCTGGAATGAACAATAGTCTACAGGAGAGAGGGCAGAAATTTGGCAGACTAGAATCTCAAGTAGAGAGTTCTGACAAATGCAGCCAAGCCTGCCCATCTTCTTCTCCATATAGAAATCATGTTATTTTCCTAAAATAGAAGCCACTGTCTCCATAAGCAATATATCTAAATGTCACTCCAGGAACTCACTACTTTTATCTTAAGCTGTCTGGGAACATAATTTTTCTTCTTCTTTTTTTCCACAGAAAGAATATAACCTCTGTTTTGTGGTCAAGAATTTCAAATGTCAACTTAATTGGACCAAAACCATGGAAGAAAGAAAATGATGGTGTGCCTCTCAGGGGTCTTTCCATAGCAGATTACCTGAAGGGGAAGACCGCCTTGAATGACGGCAGAGACACTCCTATAAGCTGGGGTCCTGTATGTAATAAAAGTGGGAAGGGGAGGTAGGTGTGCAGCTGAATAGCTGAACCCCCATCTCTACCTGTTCTGAGGACACATTAGAAAGCTCCCCTCCACAGATTCTAGCTCTTCACACCGCCACAAGCCCATCAACCTCACTACCTCTTCTGTGATGGACCCCATGATTCAAACTATGTGTCCTCAAATATCCTCTCAAAAGTTGCTTTGGTAACAGTGATTAAAAAAAAAATATTGGGTCTCATGGCTGTATATTTCTACAAATATTCCAGAGAACAGAAATCCAGAACCAACTTCTTAAATAATTGCATAGGAAATTCCCCGTTTGTGGGACTTGCTTTCTCAGTTACAGTTCGATTTTGCAAGGATTTTTTTCCTGTCTCCCGCACTGTCGTTCAGAATAAATAATTAGCCCAAGCAGCTGAATACTTGAAGATGGCTTGAGGTGAGCACCAGATTTGGCAGCATGCCTACTCTACTGTGTTATCAAACCTTGGTGAGCACAGAGTAAGGGCCTGAGGCAACTACCGCTAGTATTTCGATTTTAAGGTAATTGATAGTACCTTTCAAAACCTCCACTGTGGCAGGCCTCTGTAACATGATTAAAACTGACACGAATCAAGAAACTGGATCTTATGTCTCCTACAGAGGTAGAGACAGACTTATGCTTGGTTCTTGATGTGGCCTTTAATCAGCCTTATTCAGATTCCCTGTTTATCATGATTTCTAACGTGAGCCTAGCAAAGGCATTGTGTTGTCTTGTATGTAAGTGGTACATCAAATGACAGCATCTAAATGCAAACAGAGGAAGAATTCAAAAGGCAAAATATACACCATCTCGATATTAAGGTACTTTTGTAGAAGTAGAAGCATGCTATTTGGGCATTTATGTGCATATTCATTAAACCTTCAACTCATTCTCTGTATGTAAGAGAACTCGGGAATACTTTTCATCCTGCACCTTACATACTTTCCGTAGAAACCCTTATCAAAAGTATGCATCCTTACCTCAGAGTCTGGAGCAATGTTTCCCATACACCTCCTGGAAAAGGACAAGGAAATCAATATTTTGTAGGAGTAAAGGTCCTTACTACCAGCCCAACCTATTATTGTGTGAAAATGATTATACGTTATATGGAATGAGTGGGCACGGTTGTTTGAACTGTACTTTATTTATGGATACTCACCTAGATTTCTACAGATACCTGAAGAAATTTCCAGAAATCAAATAGCTTTTAGCAACAGAAATCACAGACCTGGAGACTGAAAGCCAAATGTCAAGCTGAAGGCAGTCTATGTCTCATTCAGTTGCTAGTAGTTGTACACCATCTTAGCATTGCTTGGGTTATAGCTGGGTTACCCACATAGCTGCCATTTTCTCTGTTATGCTACTTTGTTTCCAGATCCTAAAATGAAAAATGACTCCTTGAATTGGGAGCCCACTCTAATCTAGTGGGAAGCCATCTCAATCTACCTATTAGGACCTTTTCTAGAAAGTTTTACATTTTATAGATGTCATGCATGGAAGATTCCACATATTTTTTCAAGAGGACAGAACTCAAAAGACACAACAAATATTAATTTCTAAAACTTTCATAATTTATGAAATATTGCATTTTGACCATTTATATGAAAAAGCTACTCTTAACCTAGACAGAACAGAAGGCTGCCACTAGGTTACATTTGTCCCTTCCTAACCTGTGCTCTGGGTCAAACGTGCCTAGTCTGTCTACCTACAAACCTTTAATTCAAAGAAGAAAGAATAAGAAATAACTCCTGTCAGTGAACTCAAGGGGACATGAAATGTTTTCTTTTTTTTTCCTCATTTTTTTTATTAAAAATTTCCATCTCTTCCCCTCCTCCTCCCTCTTCCCTCCCCTCCCTTCCACCCATACCCCCACTCCTCCCCTCTCCAAGCCAAAGAGCCATCAGGGTTCCCTTCACTATGTTAAGTCCAAGGTCCTCCCAACTCCCCCTAAGTCCAGGAAGGTGAGCAACCAAACTGACAAGGCTCACAGTGAGCCCGTCCATGTTTTCTTAAAGGGACAGGAAACAATTTCTTAGAAAGATAAAATTAAGTGACATTCTAAATTTTTAAGTAATATCCTATAAAAACAAGAAATTTGAAGGTCAATGAGTGAATTAAGGCAATGAATGATCTATGCGAAAGACAAGTTAATTGAGATTATCAAAGTTATAAAATGGAGAAGCATCCAAGCCCATTGCAGGACTGTAGATTTCCTCATGAGAATCTACAGTGGGACTGCTGAATTCTTTAAAGCAGACTGTATACTTCTTTTTATGAAAGTTCTAGAGCCTCCTGAGGAGAGTCCATGGTCTTGTCAGACATTTTCTGAGACTCCAGGGTGAAGGCTGAAGTGAAGAAATGAGCTTCGTAAACAGTCCTATCCTTAGAGCATGCTTGGTGTAGCTAATCAATGGAGAGGTGACCACAGCTGTACGAGGTGAAGAGAGACGACCTTTTCTGAAAGGAAGTAGGGCTCTGATGGTGTGCAAATTGCCCACCATCTAAGGTATCAGTGTGCCACTGCAAATCCTTCAATTTCTAGTGGGGTTTAAGCAGAAAGATCATGATCTGAACTTTCTCTACAGGATTCAATGTAAAGATGTTTTCAGGGTAGAAACATGGAATCAAGGAGCAGGCGATACATTCCCGAACAATTCCTAGAGACTCAGTAAGGCGATCTTAGAAACCGCTGTGGTTAGGAGCTTCTACTGCAATGGGGAAGACACTTACAGTGGGGAGAATGAGCTAGTGCTGAGCAATGAATCAGCTGGGGGAGATCAGGAAGGTGTTGCTCTACCTGAGGTCTTATAAAGTTTTCTGCAACCAGACAGAGGGCATGGAAAGGACAGTTTGAAGAGCAATAACCAGAGTAAAACCCTGAGAGAAACATCGTGAGTCCTGTGGATGGAAATTGCTCCCTCTCCCCTCTTCACTTGGCTTTAGAATCTGATTGTCCTGTGTTGAATATCTCATTTAGAATCACTGTTTCTCAAGGATGCTCCCAAACTCTCTTCTTCATACTCAAGTGGTTAATAGAATCATACCTCAATAAAAAATAAATACTTGGTGTACCACCTAACAGCAGAGGTGACCTTGACTGTATGGAGGGAATGAGTGAGGAGATGGGACTTGAGAAGGGTCAGATGGTGTGGGGACTGTTACCCTTACATATTTTAAGATGGACATTTAAGAATTATCTCGAAACAATTCAAGGAGGAGTTATGATTCATGGACCATTCTGAATAATAATTTAATATACATGGATGCATTGTTTTTAAGAACAGTTAATAGAATATAAATGTGACATCGATTTGAGACCTACAGTAATTAAAATGAATTAATAATATTTAATATTTGAAATTCTACTGTATATCTTTCTTATTAAAATGACTTCAATATTAAATTTACTATATCATAATATTTTCTAGTGTCTAAGATGTTGCACATTAATTCATTAATTTATAATGTGCACATACTTCATTGTAAGCAAAAATATACCAGTTAAATTACATTTTTAATCTTTCACATAGCTATTAAACCTTAGATATTAAATTCCCTTTAAGTTTTTAATGACAACTAAGCACACATATGTTTTTATAAATTTTAAAAATAATTTTTAAACCTCAATGCTAAATGGATACACTTCTAGTATCATGATTCAAATTAAATACTTGGTGAACTAATATGTTATCTTGAGTAATCCTTTCTTTATTGTATCCATAAACAATACCTTCAGAATTAATAGTTGACATTTGCATATGTGACTAGTAAAAGAAAAAATGTGGAAAGATTATGCCAGTTTGCAGGTACTGTCTGTTTTTATAAACATAACACATATATACCGGGGCCAATGGAGCTATGGACTTTTGAGCAAAATCAGTACTAAGCTTGAAAATCTCCTTTAAGTTGTTGTTTAGCTGAGTTCAAGAGCCTATTGCCATTACCCTTGGTTGCTTCCAGAGGTGGAAGGTAAATCCCTATTGTTGAACACAACTCACTTTAGACACAGGACCCAGAAAGTCTAAAATGGTTCTGACCCAAAGGCCTCTGCCCTGAGAACTAGCTTTCATGGAACCAGCAAGTGTGATGCAAGCTGCCAAAGAAGGAAACCACCAATAGCCCTTGCCAGCTGTGAACAATTGTGATGCCTAAGAATCACAACAGTTTTAGGGCGAGATACCCCTAAACCGTACAGCAGTGGCATGCATATTTTGGCAATAACCAACAGCAACCTACTTGGATTTAAGACCTGCTCAATGGGAGGGAAAGCACGCTTAGTCCTGGAAACCCAGCTAACATTCCTGGCCTAGTGAGGTCATGGGTCTTTTAGAAGAGCCTTCTCCTGCCATTTAACTAATCCAGCACAATTCCCAAATGCATTCTAAATACTTATCCTTGTATCCATGGATGAGTGTGGCTCTCACCTCTCATCAAAGAAGCCTTTCTTTGTAGCAGATGGAGACCAGTACAGGACTGAAGAACACTGTGGACGCTGGGGCAACTTTCCTCCAACAAACAGAGCCACAGTGTAGCTGTGAATCACAGGGACAATAAGCTATGCCCTACACAGGCTCACGGAGGAGGAGTTAGGACTAAAATCAAGAGGTGGGCGGGAAAACAAAGCAAAATGAAACCTGAACAGAAAACAAGAATCTAAAAAAGCCCAAAACTTTTTTGATACGATTAAGAAAAATAGAACTTCAACCTAATAACAATGATTTCAATGTATAGATATGGTTTTCTTTACTGCCCATTATCTAACATAAGCCGACCTCCCGCCAAATACTGCCAGATGTATTAAATTGCAAGACAACCAACAGGGGGAAGAGACAAACCAAGCAGGAAAGCCACACAGATGCAACAATTTGATGAGAATTAAAAAACAAAAGCAGAAGTTCCTTAGATGAATGTGGTAATCCCTCATAAACAATACGTTAGGATGGACAGGTTGTAGTGTGAGCAGGGACAAAGGCATTCTGAGGAAAACTCAAAAGGAAATATTAGAAATCTAAAACACCAAGAAAGGGCGCTAGATGGATGGCTCAGGGTTAAGAGTTATTGTTCTAGCCGGTGACCTGTTTGGTTCCCAGCACCCATGTTTTGTGGTTCACATTCTCAATTAACAGAAACCCAGGCAGTATTGGGCACCTCTGACCTCACAGACCCACATAATTAATGTGCACAAATCCATGTACAGACACACACCGACAAACCGACAAACAGACAAAAACATGTAATTTAAAATAAAATAAATCTTCAAAAGCATCAGTACAGAAATGAAGGATGTCTGTATCATTCACTCCTGGACAGATTCAACACAGATCATGAAGAAAGCAGAGAGGTTCCGGATAGTAAATGGGATCATGCCAAACTAAAATTTAAAGATCAAATGAAATAAAATGACAGAACCGAACCTGTAGGAACTGTGGGAAATTGGGAAAGGGTTTAAATTAAATACAAAATTAGAAAAAGCAGAGAATAAAGAGAAGCAGTGGCGATGAACATTTATTTGCAGGAACAGGCATCAGTGCTTGCCAAAGATGATGACAGAAAAAAATAAACCTTAGAGCAAGAAGACAGCATCTAGCAGACTAATTAGCAGCAGGGAAAGGATAACAGGCTAATGAACAGCATTCTCAGCAGAAACCAAAATGAAACCAAAATAAAAACTTGAGGGAGAAGGAGAAGGCACCTTCACTTTAGAAAAGAACAGAAACTGACAGCAGACTTGCTGTCAGGAGAGTTCTAAACAAGGAAGGACTGAAATATTTAAAATAATAAAAGATGTAACAGATCACATCAATGTAAGCAGGAGATAGGAATCGCTAGAGCAGGACAGGGACCCTGAAGCAGTATTTTAGGGTTGTTCTTGCTAGAGGACAGAAATGCGAGAAGACAGTGCTGATACCTGGTCGCGTGTCATTTCTTCTAACTAGCACCTGCCTAGAAGCCATGAGTGGGTGTGCTGTTGAGGGAAGCAGCTGAGGGAAGGCGCCTTTTTATCACCTGGATGGACCAACCAGACTGACC
Organism: Arvicola amphibius; assembly: GCF_903992535.2. Lineage (NCBI taxonomy): Eukaryota > Metazoa > Chordata > Mammalia > Rodentia > Cricetidae > Arvicola > Arvicola amphibius. Next base: position 107,101,017 of record NC_052055.2, read on the forward strand.
ACCATGCTTAGAGCCAGAGTCTTCTGTCACTCCTGTAAAAGCCCTCTACCAGTAGCCCAAGAGAACCTTATTTCCGGGCCCAATTTCCGCTATTCAGGAGTTCTGCACTTGACCCCCTTTCTCTCCCCTTTCCCCTTTATTTCCCCCACCTCTCTCTAGCTCCCACCTATGAGTTGTTAATAAACTTCTTTGTAAAACTTGACCTCTCTCATCTGAGGATTTCCTTCTTTGATTTAGGAGACAAGGACCTGCAAATTCAGTGCAAATTTTGTGTGACTGCAAAAGTCCAGCACCCTAATGCATGAGCAAATCTCACCTCAGGTGAGAGAAGAAGCATCTCTTGAACTCAAAGTCACCCACTTTTCCTGTATAAATATTAACTTTTAAATGGTCATTAAAATAATACTTATTTTTTGTTTTCTGGAATCTAATTGTTTTTCACTTATAATTTACTCATAAAGCATTCTACACTGTCTTCTGAAGCTAATTTTTTCTTAAAATAAAATAAGAGAATAAAATAAGAATTCTACACCAAGTTAAACAATACTTTCGAAATAGTTAATTATTATTATTGTATCATACGTACAGAATTTGAGGAAATTTGTTTAAACTGGCCATATTATATACAAAATTAGTTATTCAGGAGGGGCATCATAATAGAAGCCAGATATATGAATCAAGATAGAAGAATTTTGTTTATCATACATTCCTATGACACTGAAATGCTTAAAGCAATGATGTATCAATGTACTAGTGATTGCATATGTGTAACATGTATAAGCACAGAGTTTAGAGGGGCTGGGGAGGTGGTTTCGAGGCTGAGAACATTTATAACTCTGTCGTAAAATGGGGATTGTGAGTCCAACGACCTACCCATGTCATGTGGTTTAGATTCCTGGTACTCCAGCTTCTGGGAATCTAAAGCCCTTCTGGTCCCTCTATGCATCTGCTAGGGTAATACACACACACACACACACACACACACACACACACACACACACACACAGAGTCTATAGAAAAGTCTCATTATGCAATGTTTTAGAGTTCTCATTTTTTCGGTATTCTGTCCAATATTCACTCTTGTCATGGGTTTATAGAACATTTACAAGAGAGATCACATTTGATCTATAAGGACATTAACAAATTTAAAACAAATCATGCAAAGTATATTTTTAAAACATGAAGGGATTAATTTATAGACCAACACTGAAAAGTCATTGAAAAACACCTATGTTAGGAAACAAGAGAAAAAGATTTAGTCAAGTCAGAAACAAGCAATAGAAAACAAATAGAATTAACCTAGAAAAACATTCATTCAAAGGAAATAAGGTAGTAAATTTCAATGACATAGAGGCTGGAGCTTTGTGTACAGACTGCAGCGACTCTAGAGAAACTATAGTGCAAGTAGAGGTGAAAGGAAAGAAAAATAAAATGGAACAGAGGATGGAGGGAAAGAGATAAAGAGACAGAGACAGACAGACAGATGGATGATGGATGGATGTATAGATAGACAAATGACAAAGAATAGGTTTATTGATTGATAAGTAATAAACAGACAGACAGATGGATGAGAGATAGATAGATAGATAGATAGATAGATAGATAGATAATAGATAGATAGATAGATAGATAGATGATAGACAGACAGACAGATAGATGATAGATAGATAGATAGATAGATAGATAGATAGATAGATAGATAGATAGACAGATGTATGATGGGTGGGTACATAGATAGACAGATGATAGATATAGAATAGATTAATTGATTGATAGATAATAGGTAGACAGACAGAAAGATGGATGCTAGTTCTCACACATTCTCACTAAGCAAAAATAATTTTTAAAAAATACCAAGAGAACTGCTCCATGGACTTTGAAAACACAGTTTTGTGTCTACAAATTCATTGTCAAATGATACGGATAATTCTTGGAAGACATAAACCAGTGAAAATCCCAGTAGGAAAAGGACAAAGGGAAAAACCTCTATGTCTCCAAGAAATGATAATTAACTGTATATATAAAAGTCATAATCATCAAGCCCAAAAGTTTTGAGAGTGAATCCTATCTAAACATTTGCCATAAAAATAGCAACAGATTCCCCACAATCTGCTGATAAAATAGAAACATACACAGTATGCTTCCTCATCCTCTGAGGCCAGAACTATATTAACAACAGCAATAAAAGACTTTTTAAAAATTGCAAATACCTTTTATGTACATGCCTGAAAAAAAATATTTGTCAAAGTACTGGCAAAACAAATTAATTTCTGGCCGAATTGTACAATGATAAAACTTGAGAAGACAGTAGGAAGTTTTTGCAAAGCTCCAGCTCAAGAAACATCTCAGCACTCACCCTCGGAGGTACTTGCTCAGCTCATTTTGAAAATGCAAGTCCACAAATCCCTGGCCGGAATGTTTGCATCAGCTTCAGTCATAATTACCAATCTGCAAGCAATATACTTTCACAGGGAAATAGCTAAACAGTAGCACACCATCCCATAGACTATTATTCATAATTACAAACAATGAGATGTGCTAAAAATGCCATGGGCAGATCTTTTAGAAAATGACTTTATTATTATTATGCATGTCTGTGATATGTGTGTGCGTGTGAGACAATGACAAGGTACAGTAATATGTGCAAGAAAAAAGACAATTCTGTAGAGTCAGCGATCACTTTCAACCTTTATGCAGGTTCTAGGAATTCAGTTCAGGTAGTCAGGCTTGTACAACAATCCCACGTCAGGCACTGAACTCTCTCTCTGGCCCACATGGCTAAATCTTGAACGCGTATTGCTAAATAAAAGAAGTCGTTTTGCAAAGAGCACAGACTGCTGGATTCCAATCATACAGTTTTCTGAGGATTGCCACAGAGGCTTAGGAGTGGAAGCTAATAAAACAGCTTGTGGGACATTTAGAAAGATTAAACCCCTCACACGGTCTTGCAATGGTAGAACACAACACTGCACATTTCTCAAAACCATGCAACTTCCCAGCACAGTGGGCCTTCAGGATGCAAATACAAACATTTTGTAGGGAATGGGGAAATCTCAGATTCAGCATTGTTTCTTTTTTTAAAAAAAAAAAAAGAAAAAGAAAAAAAATCAACCTGGGGCTGGAGAAACTGTTAGGTGGATAAGAACTTGCTGTTCAATTATGAGAATCAAAGCTGAGAACCCATCTCCAACATACCAAACAGCTCACAACTACCTGTAATTCCAGTTCCGAGGAATCTGACACCCTCGTCAGGTCTCCACCCTTATGCATATACTCCTCTCTGTTACACACAAACACACACACACACACATACACACAAAATAAGGTTTAAAAACTATTTTAAAATATCAATTTGAAATTACAAATGCATGAAGCAACCAGAGTTCCATCTTAGTGATGTAATAGTTAGCAAGGCTCGTTTGTGTAGTGTTGGCCTCCAGTGGGTGGTATGTCCTGTCATGGAGAGGTGGCAGGATTATGGGGATGTTAATATCATCAGTGGATTAATCCATTAATGGAGCACATAATTATATGGACTCGAGGTGGTGTCTAGCGCATCACATCCCACTGGGCAAAATGCAAAAAAATCCAAGTTTATTCTGTAGCTACTATGCGGTCAGGATATGGAGAACAACCTCCAATGGAAAAAAGTGATTAACTTCCAAATATTATGATGTAAATACTGGAGAACAGGGGTGATGTTGAAAGAAAACTGACTTTAGCTCGGTGTCAAGGCCAGCAGCCACAGAGGTAAGTTAGATTGACAGTATGTATTTCCCGATATAATTTGATGAGAATGGAATGACCCTCTGCTGTTCCCCTCTTTCAAACCCACGACCCCATTTGAATCACAGGAACAATATCAGCTAAAATGCAGTGAACATTTGCTAAATTAACACAAAGTGCTTAACTAATACTCATTACATTTTTAAGGTCGTCAAAATTAAGAAAAATTTAAGAAACTCGTGAAAGGGCTACCGAACAGCCCACATGGGACTCTGCCTGAGAACCTGGGCTGCATCAAAGAAACAAGTAATTCCATCCAGGAAAGATGGTCCTATGAAGGAATACTAAAATATTTAAGGGACTTATTTGCTAATATCCCCGTTTCTCGATGGAAAAGTTACCCAGACTTTAATTTTCCATCGAGAAGTAGCTTAGCTGGCAAGGACGCAAAAACCCAAGTCAGAGAGAGCAGGCACTAATTATAATGTTCTGCTTCTACAAGAATCGTGCCTTAGCTGAAAATCAGTCCTTTATCACTGTCAAAAAATATTCACATTTTCAGAACAATGGGAAAGGTGGACAGTGTGTTCTTTCAATATTTTATGGAAGATGTGAACTGGCAAAGAATACCTTGGATTCTACATGAATATTTTTAGTGCGGTTTATTGTTCAATGTTAAATGTTCACTAAAGATGCTACACTGAGAAATTTGGATTCTGTCCATCAAGGATACAAGTAATTGCTTTTCAGTGGCCAGATCAGTGTATGGCCCAGATGACAGTGTAAAATAGATCCATAAAAGTGTATATAACCCACATCTCTGAAATATTTGTGACCGTTAGTTTTATAGCTTTCTACTCTAATGAATTAAAGAAAATCTTTAGCATTTGTTTTATTTTTCCATTGGTATGATAGTCATGTTGTTATTTTTTTTTTTGACAGATGCGATTTGAGATTTTTAAAACTTCAAATTATATCTTTGAGGAACTAATGAGAATTGCTTGAGAATCGCTGAACTGAATGTCTGTAGAGATTAGGAAAATAATTCAAGTTACCAAGTGTGACATTGTCTAAGAAATGGCCAGAAAACGACAAGGGGACCCGGTGATGATGAGACAGGATCATGTATGAAAAGTACTCAGCGCGAGTATTAAATCTATACCTCACAGTTGGAGTCTTTGCCTTAATGCTATCAACACTGCCTCACTGCCGGTAAACCTTGCCAATGTTTTAAAGTGCACAACAAACACAAAGACAGAGACCAGAGTCAGCTCTCTGTCAGTGAATTAAAATATATGCCGTTGCTTCCTTGTTCCATTTGTGGGTTGTAAACATGGCATTGCTTCCTCTCTGAAGAGAATATTATATTGAGAGTCTTCATCAAGATTTAAAACATGGTGGAAGAGTCATTCTATATCACTCTTAACTTCTCCAAACATAATGCTTGCTTCAGGAAAAGACAAAAGTGCAGCATGGGGAAGACAATCTCTAACACACGCCACAGCGGCCCTGCACACATGGGTCAGAGTGCTGCATCAACATATGCAAGAGACTTTACCAATTCAATATCCAAATGCTGCTGGTTTGCCTTTCTGGGATTCTGAGCAGCTGACAGGAGAGGAATATGGTTTACAACATAAAACCCCTTGGTAATTGAAAATGAGAGATTTCCCAAACAGGTTTAGAATCATTCAGGGCCTCACACTGGCGCATTTGACAACATACTGCTGGACTGAAATTTCCAACGGTATCACTCCCAGCTTGGTCCTTGTTGCTCTGGGTGGTAGCCAGCTATCTCAGTAGTCAACAAGAGGAAAAGCTCTCAGGATTGACATGCATGGTGGCATCTTTTATCTGTATGAAATAAAAAACAATCTATCCCTTCAGATGGCTAGAATAAAATGAACTAGTCAAAATATGACATCCTAGTATGATAGCAAAGGGTACCAGGGGAATTTCAGTGTATGGCTTAATTTTATGTATACAAATGTTTTTCTGCATGTATATAAGTGAACTTACATGTCCAGAATTGGACCTACATGTATATAAGTGCATTACAAAAATGCATCAGGGAGTTAAGGATGGTTGTGAGTGACCAGGTCAGGTTGGTACTGAGAATCAAACCTGGATCCTCTGCAATGGCAACAGTGCTCTGAGCCACTGATCCGTTATTCCAGCTCCAGGAATACCTGGCTTTTAAAGAATGATTTAGGTTTAGTCCTTTACAAACTTTGGCTGGTGCAACATGTTCAGAAGCCAACTTTCAGATGAAGGGGAAAATACAGTTGAAGGATTTAAAATTAATGTGATGTAGTGTTGCCTAGAGGAAAGGTGTTTAGTAGTGTGCTGTCCTTATTATTATCTAGTTCATTGTGCTAATAGTTGCTATTACTGCAATGCTAGAGGATTTTGCATATTATACAAGGTTGAAGGGAGACGTAATTGCTTAAAGGACAAAGTAAACACTAACCTGCCATGCCTAGTTAGAGTGATTATTTGATGTGAGCAAGATAAATTATAATTCTTACAGAAATAATTATAGAGAAAGGTGTATCTAACATATACATTTACATGCATATTCAACAACTATACATATACATGTGATGTATATATGGTTTAGGTACATATAGAACATAAGACATTATGTTAACATAATCATATATTAATCATAGCTAATATTTGAAAACCACAATGTTAATGCAGCTCTAATTTTTTTCAATGATTCATGGAAATAATCAGATGAGGAAGTTCATTTATATTAATCATCCCAATCTGATAGTGTCTGTTCATGCTACAGAGAATTTCAATAAGTTGTTACTACTTTTCTATTAAGCTAAAATATTTCCTCAGGATTGCAATTGACAATGTGTCAACCTGGACTTTTTGTTTCAATGTCACAAGAAGGAAATTTCTAGCATGCCATTTGGAAGAATTTCCTTTTATAAGCAGTTATGTGAAGACAATTGTTAACAGTATCACTTAAGGTCTGAGTGCAATCAGAACGATTGGCAGCTTCCTCGAATGGTAGGCACCTTGTTCAGTTACACAGGGGAGTACGTACAGGCTCAATTTCACCAAAGTTTATATGAAAACTGCGTAGCTATGATGCCACTTTCGACAAGGATAGAAGCTGTAAATAAACCTCATCATTAAGAATCCTTGATTATTTGATATGATTTTGCAATAATTACCTCTTAATATAATATTTATTTCTGCTTTCACTACTATTTTTAAATCTTTCTACATATGCAATTTTAGTAATCCTTGTTCGTTCTTTAGTGGGTGGGGATGAATTTGTTCTGCCGTTGTGAATATGATGTAATTTACATGAACACAAATACAGATATACACACATACAAAGAAACATATACTCATACACACGCAAAGACACATATATACACTTGCACACATAGACATAATATGTGCAAATAGGTACATGGATGCTACAATACTTTATCTCATATTTACACTGCAGGTATGTTCTCATAAACAAAAATTATTTTTCAGTTTCTAAGACCTTTGCTTTCATTTGGTAGACACAGCTTTGCTAGTATCTGTAAGAGTGAACATAATAAATCCAAACTGCTCAGGTAATAGTGTTCTTTACATTTAGTATACCTTCTTGATGTTTCCTGGTAAAGGTATATCTTTCCTGGTTTCTTGTCCGTATATGTTGATGGCATTGGAATATTAAATAGCAGTAAAAGCTACATTAAACCTTGGTCATTGTGCTATGACCGTCTCCCTATATGCCACCACAGGCACTTATTTAATGGTACCATCATGCAGAGGACTTCATAGCCAAGCAGAGAGTCTGGCTGGCAGGTATAGGGAAAATGAGCCCTATTTTATATCTGTGTACCTGCTCTGATCTCTGGTAGGGTTTCTGGAATAATCAGTTCATATACATGTTTTCCAGACACTTTTCAAACCTGAAATGCAGTATACACAAGTTTCCAAATAGTTAACCAAATCATGTATGTCTAAGGAACTTTCTTTGTCTGTATCTATGTGTAAGCTAGGTAATGGTGACCTCCATACAAATGAATAACAAAGGGTACTGCTCCTGCTTGGGATTCTATGGCTAAGCTGACTTCCTTCCCCTGGGATAATTTCTAGGGTTATTGTTGAACACGACAGTGGTGTCCTGATATCACCTTACAGATGACATCAAGATGTAAGGCAGCCTCTCTGAGAATTATACCCAGTATTCTTTCTATTGTTCTTCCAAATTATGACACACACAGAAAGCAACTTCTCAATGGAAAGTTACTAGATGGCAAAGGGGCCTGAGATATTTCACCACCCTACCAAGCACAATGCTTTGTGAAGCATCTTCATCTGGAGATTTTAGAACAGCAACCTGTAACCCAAACTCTAACCTTGGATCATCCTGATGCCTGATTGGAACCTGCATTCTTCTTAAAGAAAAAACATAAAGCAAAGAAAACCAGGCTACAACTCACAATCCCAGAGAACCTAGAAAACAATGAGGACCCTAAGAGAGATGTACATGGATCTAATCTACATGGGAAGTAGAAAAACAGAAAATCTTCTGAGTAAATTGGGAGCATGGGGACCATGGGTTGAAAGGGAAGGGAGAGAAAAGGAGGGTAGTAGAAAAATAAATGTATAGCTCAATAAAATCAATTAAAAGAGAAGAAAAAAGAAAAACAGACCACTTTTGTCAAGGGACTCTATTGTTTTTAACTTTTCAGAAGAAAATTACTTTATTCAGCTCACTTTAGAAATGATAGAGGAGCAGAAGGAGGGAGAACATGAGCAAGGAAGTCAGGACCGCGAGGGGTGCACCCACCCACTGAGATGGTGGGGCTGATCTAATGGGAGCTCACCAAGGCCAGCTGGACAGGGACTGAAAAAGCATGGGATAAAACCGAACTCCCTGAACATGGTGGACAATGAGGGCTGCTGAGAAGCCAAGGACAATGGCACTGGGTTTTGATCCTACTGCATGTTCTGGCTTTGGGTGAGGCCTAGCCTGTTTGGATGCTCACCTTCCTAGACCTGGATGGAGGGGGGAGGACCTTGGACTTCCCACAAGGCAGGGAACACTTACTGCTCTTCAGACTGGAGAGGGAGGAGAAAGAGGGGGGGGGGAGGGGGAGTGAAATGGAAGGCGGGGAGGAGGCGGAAATTTTTAATAAAAAAATAATAATAACAAAAAAAAGAAATGATAGCATTTCATGGCTGCTCAAAAGAGGACCAGACAGTACTTACCTAGCCTCAAACTCTGTATCCTAACCCAAAATTCTACGCAGCCAGAACACTCACTTCCAGGAATATTGTGGAGCACTATTTTATTTTATTTTTTTAAAGAAACTCAACCAAAGGATTTACATTTTCACTATCCTAAATGGGACCAAAGATTACGGGACAGCTGGTAGGAATTGGTTTCCCCTTCCACTATAGGAGTTCTGGGAATCACACACAGGTGTTTGGGCTTGGTGTCAAGCACCTTTACCCTCTGAGTCATCTTTCTGATCCTTTGAATTAACCTTTTGCTATTTCAACTTCTTAATTAGGTTAATCAATTTGCTACTCTGTCTGAGCCCAACATTGAAACCCTCACAGAGCTTACAAATCACCCGTATGCTAGGCACATTTTATTTTCTATCTTAAAGATACTTTAACTTTCAAAAATAATTTTAAAGTATGTGTGTGTGTGTGTGCGCGCGCGCGCGCGCGCGCGCGCACACTCATGAACATGAATGCATGGATGTGCGTGAATGCACATATGTACACGCATGTGTACACATTTGAGAGCAGGTGCCTGCAAAGGCCAGAGGTATCAGATTCTCTTGAACTGGACTTGAACTATCTGATTTCAGTGCAAGTAATAGAGCTCGGGTCTCTTGGAAGAGAAGCAAGTGTTCTTAAGCAGTGGACCACATTTCTGACTCTCTGTTCTATCTTTAGAAACAGAGAAATCATCAGGTGGCTGCTATACCACCTGGGATCTCTGAGACTCCAACAAGTGATTTCAGCCTTTATGGCATCAGGATTACCACTTCTACTGAAGTCCTAGGGTTGTTTGACCCAGCATTTGCTCAACTTAACCCCATGGTCACATTGGCTACAGTGACTAGATAGCACGCAGGAAGCCATCATGAATTTTGTACCAGATGCTATCCTGGCACTCCATGGCTACCTGTCTATACCCTTTTGGAATACACTGATGATGGTTTTAATTTTTTTAAATCATGATTTACTTTCTGTTGAATTATATACCGTATTCCATTTAGGTAAAAAAGTAAATACATTGTATTTTATTAAAATGTAACTTGGACATTTACAAGTTCATATGTACAATGCTAATTCTTTCAAACACTTGAAGATTTTTCTTTTTATTGCATGAAGCATTTTATTCTAAGATGTTTTTTTATGGTTTATTTTTTTATATTTAAAAATTTCCATCTCCTTCCCTCCTCCTCCCCCCTCCCTCCCCTCCTCCTCCCCCTTCCCTCCCCTCCTTCTTCCCCTTCCCTCCCCTCCCCTCCACCCATACCTCCCCTCCCTCCCTCTCAAGGCCAAGGAGCCATCAGGGTTCCCCACTCTATGCTAAGACCAAGGTCCTCCCAACTCCCCCCAGGTCCAGGAAGGTGATAGACCAAGCTGAGAAGGCTCCCACAGAGCCCGTCCATGAAGAACAATCAGAGCCCAGAGCCATTGTCCTTTGCTTCTCAGTCTAAGATGTTTTTTACAAGGGTAATTCTTTACATTTACAGATCCTTTTTAAAGATTGCCCAATAGATAGTGCTCTCTTTGACTGTTCTGGAAGCTCTGTGACTGCAGATCTGGCTACCGTTAATTGCCTAATAAAAAATTCATGTTTGTCTGCTTTATACCGTTCCCCAAATTCTACTTATATAGCTAAAGCTGCATTGAAAACATATGATAGTGTATGCATATTTTCTTACCTAAAGTGACTGTCATGATTAAAAAGCTCAACAGAGAATATTATAAACATGTACAAGAATATTGCCACAGAGAAGAATCTGAGTGTTGTATGCTTACGTAGTTTATTTTTGTAAGATTTATTTTAATTGTGTGTGTGAGAGAGAGTTGTGAGTGTGTCCTATGTGTGTGCAGGTGTCTGTGGTGGCTAGAACAGGGTGGTGTATCTCCTGGCACCGGAGTTACAACTGCTTGACACGGGTTTGGGAACTGAATAGAGTCCTCTTCAAGAAAAGTGTGAGATTACAGCTATTAGCCCATTTCTTCAGCCGCTTCCTTGTCTTTAGTGGTAGTAAAAATAAAGCAAGAGTCTTGTGTATACCTCACTAGCATACTACAACTGAGGCACACACCTCACTTCTTGACTATTTTTTCTTCAATTACTGCAGGTAACATATATTGAAGAATGAAAGTACTACAAATTATAATCTCCAGTTTTACAAATTAGGATTTATTTTAAGTCCTACCTGATGGAGATGTTAGTGTAGGTCTAACTCAAATAATCCTTCCATTTGTTGGTAAGGCTTTTTTAGTATGAGGAATTCAATACTATTGTCCACTTAATTAGTATGGGTGTCACATGCTAGAAAGTAGCTTGAACTTCGATGACATGTTCATGGCCTGGAGTCCTAGCACTTTGAGTAAAGAGAGTTTTCCATATAGTTCACATTCCAGCGTCTGAATCACTTGTATTCTAGGCTTTCTGTTGTTTTAAGCCTGAGATTTTTAAGAAGTGCTCTCAATCGATTTATAAGAAAATGTATCTTTCTTAGCAATCAATCAAAGAAATAATAACTAGGTTCACATGTGCCAAAAATGATAGACATAACTGTTGGTACTTTCATCTATTTTTAATTATTAAATTTAGACATGTAACCAAATGAAAAAAGTCAAATTTATTAATTTTATAATATGAATTAAACATTTTCTATAAAAGACCACAGGAGAACAAATATCTCCACAAACTAATGAAAGCCTGAGAAATGTAAAAATACAGTCATATTCACAGATATTCTCATTTTAGGATGAGAGTTTTTGCTGTCATGGAGAGTCCATTTATTTTCTTTATTTCCAATTTCTTTATCTGTATAATGATATATTTGAATTCTATGTACTCCTCATGAAATCTAGTCTGGTAGAAAATGGGCTATCATTTCTTTGCATATGAGTTGTCTGGCATTGTTCAAAATTCTGTTTTTAATAAAGATCCCAGTTTGTATTATTTTCTAATCCATTGAGGTCCTGAACCTAAACATTTAAAATAATTAAAAATCAAACTATCAAAGTACCAAATAAATGTACGTTTTATTATTTCACAGGTTACCTAAACTAATTCTTTTCTATTTACTTTTTATTTATTTTATTTTATGATATGAGTGTTTCCAATCAAGTATATATGGGTATCTTGTATTGTGCCCACAAAGGCCAGAAGAGGGTGTCAGATGCCCTGGAAATGTAGATACAGGTATTTGTGTACCACCGTGTGGGTGTGAGGAGACAAACCCAATCCTTTGAAAGATCAGCAAGTCCTCTTTCTTCTTCTTCTTCTTCTTTGGTTATTCGAGACAGGATTTCTCTTTGTAGCAATGGCTGTCCTGGAACTAGCTCTGTAGACCAGGCTGGCCTCAAACTCAAAGATCTGCCTGCCTCTGCCTCCCAAGTGCTGGGATTAAGGGCGTGCGCCACAAACTGCCCAGCTTCAACAAGTACTCTTAATCAGAGAGATCTCTCTCTAGTCCCCAGGCTCTAACACTCTTGAGTTTTCACTTTAAACTTTTGAGTAACTTATGAAAATAAGTAAACATCACTTTTCATCAGTTAATTAAGACGTGCAGAAAGATTTCTGTCTCCTAGGTTACTTTAAAATCTTGAGAATATTTACCACCACAGAACATAAACTAAAATAATTTTTCCCTTGCCTTTCTTGAACCTTTTAAATTTTTATGCAAATGAACTTTTTGTCTGTTTGTGTGACTATGCCCATCTGCATGCCTAGTTCCCACAAGTGCTGGAAAGGTAGCTCAGATCTCTTGGGACAAACATTGCAGATGGCTGTGAGCTGCAGATGATGTGGGTGCTAGGAAACAAATTCAGGGTCTATGGAAGAGGCCCTCTTAGCCCCTGAGCCATGTCTCTAGCCCAAAGAACTTTTAAATGACAAAAATATCTTTATGCTCTTAGAATAAAATTAATTTTTTTAATTTTAATTTATCATTTATTTTTGAAGGCTGAGAATTTTTGTTTTTGTTTTTGTTTTTGTTATTCAAGACAGGGTTTCTCTGTGGCTTTGGAGCCTATCCTGGAACTAGCTCTTGTAGACCAGGCTGGCCTCAAAATCACAGAGATCTGCCTGCCTCTGCCTTCCTAGTGCTGGGATTAAAGGCGTGTGCCACCACCACCCAGCTGAGGACTGAGAATTTAAAGCAGGGCTTCACACAAATTATGCAAGTGCTCTATCTCCTGAAGCAAAGACTTTTTTTTAAACAGAAAAAAAAAATGTAGTGATCTGTTTTTAAAAGCTTATCATTTGATTTTTCACTAATTTTAAAATACATCTACATAGCAAAGAACATTGAGACTATAAAATCCTTTCTTAGCCCAGAAAGAGATAATAACAATATATTAATAAGATAAGAAGTTTTATATCATATAAATTATTCTCAAAATTAATAAAACAATAGACAACAAAACAAAATGATGAACAAAATACCAGGATAGATATTCAAAGCAATAGTTAATCTAGGATATAATTAGTCTTGAGAGACATTGAAATTAAAATCATAGCATTAGTTTTACTATGAGTCTCCAGAATATTTAAAATTAATTTTATGATATGACAAAAGTTCTGAAAAGAACATTGGCAGTGAGAATTTTCCTGCATGGCTGCTGGGAATACACATAGACACAGCACTATAGAGAAGATTAGCATGTTTTGTACTTAATTAACGATAACATAGAAATTTGTTTTCTGGTTAAATGCTCTACAAAATTTAAAAGAATTACACAAAATATCGATAGTAGCATTCTTAAAATGTACCAAAGTTCAATGTTTCAAATAACCTTAAAAATTATTTTGTGCCAAGGAAGATGGCATAGACTAGTAATGCCAGCCCTCCGCAGGCTGAAATAAGAGAATCCCAAGTTCAAGGTTTGTCTGCGTTGCATAGTGAGACTGTCCACAAAACACAAAAGTTGCAGATATTTCTCTGTGCTGGACAGCTTGCTTAGCATGAACAAAAGCTCTGGAATTTCTTCCTCGAGCATCACAAAAGTTTAGATCAGACAAAAATATGATTTAAAATGTCAGATACACAAGAACATCAGATATAAAGACATTACCACGAAAATTTCAAAAATAACAAGTTATAACTATCACTGAAGAAATTTACTAGTTACCTTTGAATTCCTGGGAATTTCTCTAGAGCCAGGTTTTTGCTAACCCTATAATGGCTCCCTTAATTAAGGTATTTCTCTCCTTGCTCTCTGTCTGTCCTCCATCTCCACTATCTCATTCCCTCAAGTTTTCCTTTACCCCTCCCCTCTGCCCTCCTCTTCTCTTAACATCCCTTCTCCTCCCACCTCCATGCTCCCAACTCTGCCAGTCAATCCAGTCCATTTCCAATTTCCAGGTGGGTCTATATATTTTTTCTTTGGGTTCACCTTATTACTTAGCTTCTCTAGAATCATAAACTATGGGCTCAGTGTCCTTTGTTTATAGTTAGTATATACTTATGGGTGAATATATATCATATTCATCTTTTTGGGTCTGGGTTACCTCACTCAGGATAGCGTTTTCTAATTCCTTCCATTTACATGGAAAATTCAAGATGTCATTGTTTTTTACCACTGAGTAGTACTCTAAAGTAGTACACTTTCTTTTTCCATTCTTCAGTTGAGGGGCATCTAGGTTGTTTCCAGGTTCTGGCTATTATAAATAATGCTGCTACAAACATAGTTGAACAGATGCTTTTATAATATGTTTGAGCATCTTTTGATATATGCCCAAGAGTGATATTGCTGGAATCTGAGGTAAGTTGATCCCCAATTTTCAGATAAAACACCATACTGATTTCCAAAGTGGTTGTTCAAATATATAATTCAAATCTTTTTCAGTCTATACTGAAAAATTCCATTGTGAATAATATGCATTTTCCCAGATCACAGTGATCAGGCACTTTACATTTTGTATACCAAAGGTCCTCCTACACATTCTGTGGGTGCTACCTTGGGAAGCAGTTTGAATTCTGCACAATCATGCTGATGACAGATGTGCCTTTGAGTCTACCAGCTAATAACAGAGCTCAGCTTTAGATTTTTTACCAGTGCTTTTAAACTATAAAAATAATCCTTTTTATGCAATGCGAAAGAATAAATGGGAGTCTTATTGCACATTCTACCAAAATGTTCTTAAATTACAAGCATCACATTGTGTTCTTTAAATTATACCCAAATTAATCTTCAGCTTGCTGAAAATTAAATTCTAATAAAATATTAAATAAAGGTAGTTGGAGCTATGAATTTACCGAAGATGAACTATATTGATGAACTGATGTATTTTAGAAAACATTTTATGTTAAATTGTAACTTTATTAAAAAAATGAAAGAAAAGGAAATTATTACTGTACTTATGCTTTTATGAAAAAGTTGTTGGTATATTAAAGGTAAAAAGCCACCTTGAAAATATAAATTGCACTGTATGTGAATAAAGGCAAAAATAATACTAATAAAAGTGTAAGAATGCTTGTTTTAAAGAAGTCTTAGTCCAACACCATATGAACAAATCATGATTCACTTGAAGACCCTGAAGGATGCCTAAGGGTAAATACAGGCATATGATGAACTTTTAGCACTATTCCTCCAAGGATTTACCATAAGTTTAGCTGAAGAACATTATTTTTAGTGCAATCAAGTAATTTTATGCTCACTGGCTTAATATAAAAGCAACTTTGTATTAAAGGCCTTTACAGATAAAAGTAACATTCTCTAAGAGGAGAACACTAATCAAATGAGATCATACTGCAGCACAGTATTACCCCCAGCACACACACACACACACACACACACACATACTCACACACATGATCACATGTATTCACATGCACATACACACTCACACCCATTTGTGCAAATTCCAGGTAATCTCTGGGTTCCTTGCATGTTAAATGAGGACACTTCCATTTATTAAAATGATATTTCCTGAATACGCATTATCTCCCAAGGAATCTCACATGTGTTCCAATTCCAAAGCAACCTGTAAGACACAGACTTTTAACTCAGTCATGTGTTTGAACCCTGGAAATCTCTGAAACAGTTTGAAAGAAAGACACTTCGGTATCCATGCTCTTACGGTTAATTCATATTCGTGTCCCTTCCTTCAACTCATGGCTTTGATTCCATTCAACTTCACATGTAGTGACTACGAAAGTCAATTAACTAAAAATAGTAAACGTAGAGAGGCATTTAAATGTTAATAGGTATTTTGTGTGTGTTTCTCTTATATAGGGATAATAAATATATGACATAAGGCAAATATATAAAGTATATACAAAATAATTTTATTCTAAATTTGTGCAAATTATAATTGTTTTTAACAAATATCTCATGAAGTAATGCATCACTGGAAAATACATAAGTTTATTCTACTTACATCTCACAACACTGATTTTTAATTATAAAATTCTGTAAGTCTGTATGTAGATTCCTTGACCCAAAACCAGAAATTGAATCATACTATGTGCTGGCATAATATAATCACATGGTCTAATTCAATTTGCAATTTTGCTGTCATAAAATGTATTTTTGCTAAAATTCATTTCAGTCTTTTCAAGATTTCCATCTCCAATGTGATTATTTAGTGCTTTAGTGTTTATAAAAGAATGCAAAGCCATGTCTGGCTCCTTAGCAAAATTTTCTTCATTCTAGGACTAATTATACAGATTTCCATGTGAACTAAAACCAACATAACTCTCTAGGAATCTACCGGATTTTTAGTGTCAGATAGAGAATGCTGATTCGTGCATCCTCATGGACTACGTCTACCAGATTCTAAGCTTCTCCAGTGTGCAGTCAGCCATTGTTAAATTAACCAGACCATACCATGTAGACCAATCTATTAATACCCTTCTGGAATGTATAATCATTCTAAAGTTCCCTTATTCTAGAGAGTCATAACTAATACTGACAATACAAACATCTGGTGATCATTTCGGTACAAAATATAAAACCTATTAAAATGAGCCTAATTATTGTATCAGTGCCTTCAGTATTTTAAAACCATCCAATCATCCATGTGTTCCTATATTTTATTATCAATTAATGTGTTATTGCAAACATAATACTGTTGATTTTAAATACTGTCTCTGTTGTAAAAGCTACTAGAATCAATAAATTGGAAATTAGCGGTGAACACATGGAGAACTTTTTAGAATAAAATATAGAATTTATGGATCCCAATTTGTCACCTTCTCCAATCTAGCAAGCTTTTACACTATTCTGCTATCCACTTGAAAAATAATTTTATTAAAAACAAAAAAGGAGAGTGGAAGAGAGGTTATTTACACTTAGAATAAAGATAACATAACCAATAGAAATCCTTACAGTTGTTTGAATCTTTTATGGAGACAGGATCTCATGTAGTCTACTCCTGACTCAGTTTTCTAGGTACCTAAGGGTGTTCTCAAACTCCTGATCCTCCTGCCTTTACCTCCCTAGTCCCAAGATTAAAGAATTGTTCCACCATTTCTTCTTAATTTATAAAAAAAGTACTGTGAAGAATAATATTGTTGTATTAAAGGCAACTAACTCATTGAATAAACTTGACTATAGTAGATGAAATTTGTCAATCACATAAACTCTTTTTTATTCAGTTCAGTGACTTGCTTAGTACCAATTCCAGAGGTAAAGCTCATCATATATGCAGATACATATATTTAAATATGTTACTCTTACTCTCATAGTGTACTTGAAGGATTATGTTTCATTTTTCTTAATAATAACCCTAAAATTTTCAAGGCCTTTTGAGAACTGTTTCATGTTCAATGCATTATTTTATGAAACAATAAGCACAAATTTGTACCGGAGACCCTTGCATTTCAAGTGAAAGAAACCGATGCTACACTGATTCATATTCAAAACTATCATTCTAAAGACCAAGAATAGATATAATACATAAATACATAGAAACTAGCAAAAGTATTATTAGTTTTACAGTGTTATACTATGCAACAAATTCATATCGACTGGGTGTTGTATTTTGCAACAAAGGGTATAGATGTCGGACTAAATTGGGATCCCTTGCTAAGAAAGATTTAACGATGCCCCATGGTCTAAATACTGTTACCGAATGAGACTCTAAAGGCCTTGCAATGGGGTGAAAGTATTTGTGGAGAGGAGAGATATGAATTCACTCTTCTGTGTTTTAGGGTTGTTGGGGAAGACAGCCTCTCAGTCTGCCCACACACACACATGCAAATCATTGTTCGGGATATCTTTGCGCTGTGTCAAAGTGGGTCCTGGACTTAGAGAACATCTTGAAGTGATGCTTGCCACTGCTGGGATGCAGTTACAAAGGGCACTGCTCTGGCATTTTTACTCTCTTGCATCCTTCTCACGCTAGGAAAATCCAGACGCCATCCGATGAACAAACTGACGTGAGAGGAAACTGAAGTTCAATGCAAAGAAGCATGTAAGTCAAGCTTTCAAATAACTGAAATGCCAGCCAAGACGCAACTGCTATCGCATGAGTGACCGAGCCAGACCACAGAATTCAACCACATTGGCATTTCTGGCCTCCGGAAACTGCCAGACGACAAATGCTCATTGTTGCGGCCATTCATTTTAGTGTTAAATTGTTAGGTAATGAAAAACAATCGATAAACTAGAATTTCGGAAGCAAATGAAAGTCACTTTCTTTAGTCACAGACCGTAGCCATTGATGCAATGGTTGGATGCCCTGGATAATTTTATTTTCCTGTAGAGATACAGCTTTATATTAGGGCCCTGGAAATCCTCTCAGTCTGGTTTTAATTAAGTTACAGAACTTATCCATTGCAAGACCATCTGTCCAAGGCTATTTCCCTGTTGGTTTTATATTTAGATGAGAAATTAACCTCTTGCATATCTCCAAGATAGACGGAAAAAAAATTAATTTGCCAATCAGAAACTTTAAGTCTAATTCTGGGTGATATGGAAAAGAGTTTTTGATTCACCCACAAGAAATATTATATGGTCATTCCACTCCTTATGTGATATGCTATAAAGTGGAATTAAAAGTCTTTGGCCCAGGACACTGACTGTAGAGGGGCATGCAATAATTCAGATGACTTGGTAAGTGCAACTTTGCAAGGCAGTATTTGTATTAAAATCCTGGATCGTGTGAGATGCAAAGAGGCATCGTTAAAGCATTTTTCTATTGGTTGGGTTCCTGTTTCAAGTGTGCATGATGACCAATATTTGTGAATCAATCTAATATGCAGTGGACATTTTCAACTCTGACCACAAAGAAAATAACAGAGCAACCTGTTTTTCCTATCCCAAACAAAAGAATACGGGATTGTGGGCTTAAGTATAGGAAATATTTTGTATGAGAAATAGAAAACAAAAGTAGAGAAACTTTGATTCTGAGATGGACACAAAAGCCAGAATAAGCAAAACCATATAAGGGGAACAACACAGGGAAATAAAGATGGCTATAAAGCAGCAGAGAGAATGCCTCACATCTTTAACCTAATGTATACAGGGGAGGAGTAAAAAATAATGTGGTCTATAGAAGCTGAACTTATGGGAGCGGGGAGGTTCCTTAGGAGTTGTCATCCAAACCCTTGTCATATATACAAATGGCAGGAAACCATACAAATCTCTCCACTCAGAAAGGAGGAAGAATGTGGAGTCCAAGGACTTTCGGAGTAGTCTGTCAGTACCATTTCTCAATCGTGGACAGGCTCGAAAACTGCCAAGTTCCACCTAAAAAATGACTTTAATGTCTAAAATGAAAATAAAAAGACACAAAAGTAACATATGTTCAGAGACAAAGACAAAATTTGAAAGTATAAGAAGTTGTAAGAAAAATCAGAAACAGATGACCTGGAAAATATATATATATATATAATGCACGCACATGCAGAAATAAAAGAGTTGATAAATTACCACACAAAATACTATACACGGTGTTATTAATCTACTCTGTGCTGGAATCTATAAAGGTAGAAGTGAACATGATGGGATCAGAGACGAACAACATGAAGTAAGAAGCAAAAGGCCACTTTTAAAGATAAAATGAAGCTGTGTTATTTGGGATTGCCATTTTCCTGAATGATATTAATAGCTCTAGTACACTGAAGGCTGTGGAGGAAAACATCATTGAATTCAACACTCTCCAAAAAAAAAAAAAAAAGGTAAAGGCTGATGAAATAAAGGAGTAGTGACCTGATGAATCACAGCAGTATAGAGGCAGCTCAGTAAGAATGAAACTAGAGAAATGTGGGGGAGAAAGGCACCAAACACAGGAGAGAGAGGAAGGAAAAGAAAGTAAGGGGACTATGGCATTAAACTATCTAAACAGGCAAACATATTCCAAATATGACAGAAACTATGACGTCATGATCTAAAAGCACAGAAAGCTCCAACTTGATAGAGCCACAGGTGAAAACTTAAAAACACTTAAACCTAGATTTTCCAAGAGCTGAGGATTTGTAAAGATATTAAGAGCACCAAAGGAAGAATCCATATTATTCAGAAAAGCAAAGATGGTGATGGCTGAAGATTTACTAAAGCCTCCACCTAGGAGACACTAGAACAACTGCCAAATATGCTTAGGGAAAGAAATGGTG
This sequence comes from Arvicola amphibius, assembly GCF_903992535.2. NCBI lineage: Eukaryota > Metazoa > Chordata > Mammalia > Rodentia > Cricetidae > Arvicola > Arvicola amphibius. The sequence continues at coordinate 107,121,545 of NC_052055.2, forward strand.
GTAGAACATTTTTAAACAAATTATCTGTTCAGAGTTGAAAGAAAACTGAATTTTCATAGGTGTTATAACTTGTAAGTAAAGTTATTTATTTTAAATAATGATATTATTAACAAAAATAAAATAATAAAATTATAAAAACAAAAAAGAGAAAAATCATCAAAACTGAGAAGAAATAATAAACACCTTAATAAAGTTATTGAAATTTATTTAAAACTATACTAATATAATTTTTACTATGAAGAATATTAGATATATACATTGATTGCCATTGGATTTGTTCAATTTAAAGTAATGTGTAACATCATTGTCATAAAAAACTAAAAGCCATTCCTGAAAATTATACTTTACATTTAAAGTTTTGAAGTCATTATTTCCTTAACACAAATAACTAAAGAAAGAAAAAATAATAGGAAAATAATTTATGAATACATATTTTATCTCTCAGGTTTCATCAAAGGTATTAAATCAAAATTAGTGAATATAGTTTAACACTGCATCAACAAAAAGCGTTATTAACAGAAACTAAGGTTGATTTAAACAGTTCAAATCAAACCAGGTTAATCCATTATACTAACAATAAAACAAATCTGTGTTGATCACAGCAGAAAAATAATGGGTCCCAAGGTAGGCAAAACATTTGCAACAAAATATCACAAAAATTTTGAACAGTAAAAGAAATGTCTTCATCTGATGAAACCAATTACAATTTACTCAGTGCACATATCTTGATTAATAATAAAATAGTTAATGTTTAGGAGTAAAATTTGGAGTAAAATCTTCAATTATGTATTCATGGGAATTCTATATAATGTAAGGAAAAGAAATAATGCATAACAAAGGAAGAAATATTGTCCTCATTCATAGGAAATATAATTACATATAAATATGCAATTATTCTTCATATATATGTATATATATATATCCTACCTAATTTTTTAAGCAATAAATAACCCTAAGTTGAATAAATACTTTAAGTTGACTCAAAATAGTAATAAATTTAACAATCTGTCCATCAAAACACTGCCAAATAGCATGTGCCAATCAATAATAAATAATATACATCAAACTTCCTTCCTTAACATGAAGCACTGCAGAAATCATTTTGGGAAGCTTAATAAATGGAGAAATCTTAAATGTTCACAAAAGAAGGCACTGTCAAGATGTCAACTGTCAAGCGCCTAAAAATTGCATCTAAAACTCATTATGATCTCAATTAACATCCCAGCAGGCATTTTTATACAAGTTGTCAAAATGATTCTAACATGTATGCCGAGGCAGAAATGAGCTTGAAAGTTAAAATAATTTTGAAAGCAAAGACAAAGCATAGAAGGGATAATGCTATCTGAGTACAATTTTTTTCTTTCATCCTTTGTACTGATAGGCATATCAATGTGACAAAATCCATCATTCAGATAAGGTACAGTGTTAAAGTGATTTAATCCTGGTGCCAATGGCATTTAATGGAACAGAAATGCACAAAAGAACTTAACAACTGCAATAAAAGTAATGAAACCTGCCTGCTTTCTCTTATCATATATAAATTCAATAACTAGAATCACAGACTTAAATATAAAAGCAAAGATAGAAAAAATTTCTAAAGTATAATGCAGCATTGATCTTTACAACAGCATTGTTGCCAAAGATTACTAGAATATCAAACTCGAGGTAAATATTTGAAAATTTAATCTCACTAAATTATAAATCTCACAGAAATTACAGTTAGATAAATAAATTATCGGAGTAGGACACAGTATTTTGCATCTTTAAGACAACATATTCAGGGTTTAAACCTTTGTGGGTTTTTTTTTCTTTTTCTTTAGTAGTCAATTAAATGACAAGAAATCCAGCAAAATGCAAATACTGAGAAAAATTTATAAAAACAAGTTACATGAATGATTGAAAACAGATGAAATGAAGATGGCTGTGATAAGAAAAATTAATGTTAATACCCAGGAAAATATGATACAACACTGGAATGGCAAAGTTTACTGATGGTAATACCCAGTGATCTAATAGACCTTCTGTAACTCTATTTCAGGTGAGACCCTAAACTGCTCCTGTCAATCCCCACAAGTATTAAAACACAACTTTAAGAATGAAGACTGTTTAGCGGGTGTCTCTTAGAAAAATAAGCACGTCTAGCACGCCCATGGATGGGACTGAAACTCGAGCTCTACCTCACAAGCTGAACGAAAATCAACTCAAAATGATTCCACACCTTAATGTAAGACCTGAAACACTGAAACAGCTGCTCAAAATTGTGAGGGACACTTATGATATAGGAAAAGACAACATCCTCCTTGACAGGGTGCTTGTAGATCAGAAAATTATAATAAGAATAATCAAATGATTGGGCATCAAACCCACAGCCTCTCCAAAGGAAACGAGAGTGATGAGATTGTCTGGAAGAGGAACAGAACTCTTTACCCCATATTCATCTGATACTAGTATAAAGAATACACAAAGAAATAAACGATTTTTAAAAATGAAAGGATAAGTGCCTTGATCAAAAAAATGGCCAAATGAATTAATCAGACCATTTTTAAAAAGAAAATATCACATACACACATTAAAATTTTGCAAAACAATTAGCCATCCAGGAAATGCAAATCAAAAAATTGTGATAGGGTTCTTTTTCATACCTATCAGTGTATCTATCTACCATGAAATAAACAAAACCCAACAAATCTTGGTAAGGATAAAATTCAGAGTGTGTATTGGGAAGGGGAGAACCATTGTGCACTATTTGTTCGTTCTTCAAAAAGCTAAAAATAATATCAAATGATCCATTTTTTTGGATGTGCTCCTGAAATCTGAATAAAAGACAACTAAATAAAAGTCAATATTCAATAAAGATAATGAAACAGCCATGCTTAATGTTGCACTGTTCACAGTAGATTGTTAGGTAATCAACCAAGATGCCCATCAACAGATGAGTGAGCAAAGAAAATAAGACACAATACAGAATGAAAAAAATGACATAAAAATTCAACATGGACTATTAAAGAAGAAGGCAGGAACAAAGAGAGCAGGAAAACAGAGAGGGAAGTGGGTGGGGAAAATGAAGAACTGAGATTCATATATAATTATATCAACATTATACAAAGCCTATTGTTTTGTATAGTTCATTTTAACTAACAACTGGGCATTAGTGGTGGTGCATACCTTTAATCCTAATACTTGGGAGCTGGAGGCAGGCAGATCACTATGAGTTTAAGGTCAACTTGGCCTATGAGTGAGTTCCAAGACAGGCTCCAAAGCTACACAGAGAAACCCTGCCTAAACAAACAAACAAACAATTTGACTAATAGAAAGTTTTAAATGTTACTGTGAATTTGGAAAGCAGTTTATCAGTTGCTTACTAAGGTAGGCACCCATGTCTTCTGCGACCAACACATTCTACCTCAGGCAAAACAAAACATTTTTTTCTGAAGTAATTGAAGAAAAAGCAGCTCATACCAGCGACACTGATCCAAGCCAACCACTGCCATCAAGAAGGAGTTCAAAGCCGGGTGGTGGTGGCCCACGCCTTTAATCCCAGCACTCGGGAGGCAGAGGCAGGCGGATCTCTGAGTTCGAGGCCAGCCTGGTCTTCAAGAGCTAGTTCCAGGACAGGCTCTAGAAACTACAGGGAAACCCTGTCTCAAAAAACCAAAAAAAAAAAAAAAAAAAAAAAAAAAAAAAAAAAAAAAAAGGAGTTCAAAGAGTACAATTTGTGTGATTCACAGATTACAGGAAAATATTTAAATGCTTTAGATAATTATTAGTCTGAAACTTTTCGGCCACATTGGTCATCTGTGTATAGTTGATTTAAACAGACAAAGACATTCTGATGTGAGCACATCCTTTGTCGGTTGTCCTTAATCAAGATACACTCATTTAGTTTTACTTTTAGCTGACTTATGGGAACCTGCTCCCCATGCTGAATTACTTCACCCAGATTTGATGTAAGGAGAGAGGCTTGGTACTACCTCAACTTAATGTGCCATGCTGCCCCTTTCTGAATAGAGACAGAGGAGGAAGGAATGGATATGGGGAAGGATGGGGAACAGGTTAGATGGGAAATGGGGAGGAAATTGAAAGAGAGGGGGGAGGACAAACTGTAGTCAGTATGTAAAATAAATGAAGAAAAATGTTATTTAAATAAAATTTTAAAAAAGGAAGGGAGGGAGGAAGGAAGGGAGGAAGGAAGGAAGGAAGGAAGGAAGGAAGAAAGAAAGAAAGAAAGAAAGAAAGAAAGAAAGAAAGAAAGAAAGAAGCCCCAAAAAGGAGTGGCAGTATTAGAAGGTTAGAAGGTATGGACTTGTGGAACAGGTGTGGTCTTGTTGGAGGATGTGTATCACTGGGAGCCAGTCTTTGAGATCTCACATATACTTAAGATAAAGTGTCTCAGACCACTTCCTATTACCTCCAAGATGTAGAACTCTCAGCTACTTCTCCTGCACCATGTCTGCCTGCATGCCACTATGTCCCACCCTGATGATAATGGATTGAGCTTCTGAAATGTAAGCCACACCAAGGAACTGTTTTCCTTTATAAGAAAAAGAAGTGAAGTAAATGATGAAATGAAACACAGAAGATAACATAATTGAAAAGAGAACTATGGACGATGAAAGCTATATGTTCTATATAAAGCTATATGTTCTAGCATTAACGATGTTTAAGAGTACAATAGCTCATCAATAAAATACTGTGTTTCTGTGCATTCTCAGACACACCAGAAAGCCACACATTCAAGTTGGGTTTCTCATCAGTAACCACACTCATTTTCCATGATTTGTTACGCCTGTTCACATATGTCAGCGCCTATGAGATCACACACACCTGCGTTCATTGGCTAGCACAGAGTGAGGATCAGAAAACAACCCTATTGAGCTGTTTCTTGCCTCCCGCAATGTGGACTCCAGGTAGGAAGACAAGCAGCGAGGCTTGGGAGCAGTCTCCATTCCCCTCTGTGCCTTGTCTCCAACCCTGGAGCCACAATCTTAAATACTTTGAATCCAGAAAATGAGGGGTTTGAAAATAATGAGTCATTCTTCTCAAAGCTATACGGCAATTGTGATCTGTTTTTTTTTTTTTTTTTTGGTATATTTTATAAAATGTTTACTTTATCTAGAATTTTAGTAACAACATAATAAGTAATTAAGCCCTTACTTCCATGGATTATAGTTTTACATATTTTTATTTACTGCCCTTTCAAATATTTCAAATCTGTATAGTCACAATTTAATGACTACAGCAGAGTGCTAAGTTTTGCAAAATGACTTAGGAAAAAATCAGACATTTCGTCTCATGTTTTTCAGTCTCATTTTAGCATGGATTAATCCTAAAATTTGATCTTAGTATAGAAAATTGTAAACCAATATGATGTGGATTGTCCTTCTATATACGTGTTCCTTTTATTGGTTGTTAAATAAAGCTGTTTCAGCCAAAGGCTTAGCAGGGTACAGCCCAGTGGGAAATCTGAACAGAAATATAGAGAGAGTGTAGACAGAGTCAAAGAGATGCCATGTAGCCAGGCGGTGGTGGCGCACGCCTTTAATCCCAGCACTCAGGAGGCAGAGGCAGGTGGATCTTTGTGAGTTCGAGGCCAGCCTTGTCTACAAGAGCTAGTTCCAGGACAGGCTCCAAAGCTACAGAGAAACCCTATCTCGGAAAAAAGAGAGAGAGAGAGAGATGCCATGTAACTGTGGAAGCAAGCAGATGCCATGTAGCTGCTCAAGAAGCAAGAGGTAACAAACCACAAGCCTTATGTTAAAACATAAAATAGTATAAATGGGTTACGTTAAGATGTAAGGGCTAGCTAGAAACACACCTGAGACATTAGTCAAACAGTGTTGTAATATAATTTCTGGGTGATTCTTTGGGTCTGGGCAGTTGGGAAATGAATGAATAGTCTCTGTAGACACCAATATTCTCTTTTCAATGGTCAAATTTAACAGAAAGTTTGTAAATAATTTCAGAAGACATCTAAAAAATACATATTAAGGTGAATACAGTATTATAGAAACAGTGGCTGTTATGCATTTCCGCAGTTTGCATTATCATTATGGAAAGTGTTAAGAAGTCAATCCAATTTCAGTCTCATTGACTGTCGACTGATACTCTACTATGAAAAAATGGAGATTTTTTTACATTTTTGCTATTTCCTTTTCATGTATTCTTTCATTAAGCAGAAGACTTTTTAAAAAAATTATACAATTGAGTTTTGAATTAATGACTTTCCCGGCTTCCTAAACTGAATAACTTGCCATTCTAATTATTTAGCCATCTCCTGTGATAGGGCCAGCATCATTTCTAAGTCAAGGTACCACACACATCAGCAGCCATGACAAGGGGCCACAGAGTGGATGAACACCTGATCATTTTTCCTTCAGGTATCAGGTAAATCCCTATGCTTAAAAGGAAGTCTCTCTCTCTCTCTCTCTCTCTCTCTCTCTCTCTCTCTCTCTCTCTCTCTCTCTCTCTCTCTCTCCTTTGTAAGAGGTAATGAAATGTCTGTACATGTGTGAATTCGAGCAATCGCAAATAAGCAGAAAATTGTGACCAAAGATAGTGGTGTTTCAAGAATGGCTATTCCTCTACGTAGTATTGTATAGCTGGAGGGACAGCACTCTGAAGCCAGAAGCACTAAGACAGAATATTTGAGGCCTGGCTGTGTGAGCTACATAGTACAAATGTAAGGTAGTCCTAGACTATACATTGACACTGTCAGAAAGGACAACAATCAAAGCCCATTTATACAATCAAGTGCAACATGGTTGATAAAAATATGAGTATTTTGCTTTAAAATGTATATGTATTTAGATTTTTTAAAACAAAATTTTCTAGGATATGTAAATTTGTTTGACTTATCTGATATAGCAAGATTGTACCTACCACTTAACTATCACAAATGATTTTTAAAACAGTATATCAATGTATGAAAGAATAAAGGAAAAAATAAAATGAATATAAAGACCACATCTAAGTATGCAGACACTTATTTTCATACCTAAAGTCCATTACAACGGCATTATTAATATGGTATGGTTATAATTTACTTTGTATATACTGAAAGTCATACTCAAGAAGTCTTAAGAAATTAGCTAAAATTAGTTAATTTATCAAATAAAAACCTGAAAGGAAACACTATATTATTATCAAGCCTGTCAGCTAATTAAATCATTTTTAAACAGATGTGCTTGACTATAAAACTTAAAAATTTCTTTAACCTTTTCAAAAGCAAGTTGAAACTTAGTTTCAACCTATATTAAAAAACGATGATTTCTTATCAAAAATATGCAAGCTGTGATCAAATGTCCAGGTACTAATGAGTTGTGATGTACAACTTGAGGGACATGCAGGTGCTTGTGTGGTCATTCTCACTTTTGTGCATGCAGAGACCAGAAGTGAAGCTCTCCCACCTTCGTGCTAGGCCTTATGGTCTTAGACACGGTCTCTCACTGACACACAGAGTTGCAGTGGATCTGTCTTTCCTGTGCCTGTGACCCGTGCTGGTGTTGCAGCCAAAAGCAGCAATGTACATCTCATTATAAGAAGGCTGGGGGTTTGAGCCCAGGCTTTTGTGCTTTCACAGATGGCACCCCTACCCACTGAGACATCTCTTCATGTTCTTCTTAGAAGAACTTCTGGGTCAAATGGTGATTTGTGAGAAATCACATTTGGAAACTTTAATAAGAAACAAGAACAACAAAAATATTCTTTTTCCAAATTAGTTGATATTGACTACAAGTACTTCGTTATTTTCAAATGTCTGGGAGAAAAAAAATGTAGCTTGCCAGTAATAACTTTAGATGATATATTGTGTGATCCTTCCTTAGCAGTAATAAGAGGTAGCGATAAGAATAAATGGAACCATTTATAATATTACTGTATTAGAAGATCTTGTTTGAAAAGCTGATGGAATTTAATCTCTAATCAGTTATTAAGGAAATCAAAAGCATTTTAATAAGGTTACATTTTGGTGACCTCATCATTGTTGATGGTTATTCTAATCCTGTATCCTATAAAGGGTATCATGTGTTTGATAATGTCATTACTAATCAGTATGCAAATGTCTGTTATTAACTGGAGTCTCAATTGAGAATTTTATTAGAATGAGAATGTACATACTGTCAGAAAGAGAGAAAAGGAAATGTGACATTATTATTATATTACCAATGTGTGTGAGCAGTTTCCTGCTGTAACAGTTTGTTTAAATCCCCAAATACTGGTTGACAAGACATATTTCATAACTCAGTAACTGTATTTAAAATAAAATATTGTCCCAGCAATGAGGAAGCTGAGACCAGTGGATGATGAGTTTCTCCATGTTGGGATGTACAGCAAAACAGAGGCTAAAATCTTTCATAGTCTAAAACACATAGAGAGCACTTCAGGCAATATTGTAATTGACAATGTTTAAAAGCTCCTGTGTCTAATTTTTGAAAAAGCAAATATGTGTGCCTATTGAAATAAACACTAAATATTATTATTATAATACCAAAACATGGCCATCTACTTATTTATTTTGTGAGAGACTTAGTCCATTATCATCATGGTGAGAAACATGGTAGCATTCAGGCAGGAATGGTGATGAACAATTAGCTGAGAACTTTATATCTTGGTCATCAAACAGCAGGCAGAGAAAGCCACTGGGCCTGACATGGGGTTTTGAAATTTCAAAGTCTACCACCAATGATGCACTTCCTCCAACAATGCCATACCTACTCTAACAAGGGCACACCTTCTCATCCTTCTAATCCTTTTCAAACAGTTCAGCAGGTAGGAACTAAACATGCAAACATACTAGCCTTTGGGGGGGGGGTAGTTACATTCAAACCACTACAGCCATACAAGGCAATAACAGGAATGCTTTTATGTTTTAGGGGAAAACAGTTTTATCTTTCATTGGAGAATTGAGGATTAATTTTTTTTAATAAAGGTGAAATGGCAACAGGAAATCTATTTAGAAAATTACTCCAAAGCCAAGTGAGAAAGAAGTAGAAAATCCTAAAAGCTGACAAATACACAGAGAAGAGGGAATGACATAAATAAGAAATAGTATTTTATAAGTAGATTCAATTTTTCTCTGAAAAAAAAAAGGAATGAGTGGGTTAGAAAAATCACATTATCTTTTTAAATAATCTCTCTCTCTCTCTCTCTCTCTCTCTCTCTCTGTGTGTGTGTGTGTGTGTGTGTGTGTGTGTGTGTGTGTGTGTGTGTGTGCATGTTAGTATTTTGGACATTTGCAATTGTTTGTGGATCCCTTAGCACTTGAGTTATAGGTGGATGTGAGTGGTTCCACATGAGTACGAGAAACTGTACTCTCTTCCTCTGTAAACGCGCCGAACACTCTTAAACATTGCGCTATCTCTCCAGCCCTGGCTACTTTATTAAAAACAAACAAGGGTGCTGAAGATATGACAAATAAGTTTAATACCATAGAAACACAAATTCAGGAGAAATGGCATAGTAGAAAATTACAATCATTTGCAATTATTTCATGTTGGGCTTCAGGTTAAGACAAGATGTGAGTTTTCAAGATACATTTGGAAATGCAGATTCCTGGCTAGAACACACAATATAATTTACTGCTATAAAAGTGTTTATAAAAACAGTCTCTTAAAATGGTGCTCAATTCTCTCAATGTCTAATGTTTAATGTATATCATCAGTGAGTTTTATGAAAGCATAACCAGAAAATATCTCTTCCTCTGGATATTTGAACATGAAAGGAATGCTACATACATTTAATGAAAACATGATTTGCTGCCATAACTTGGAAAATATGTAATCTTAAATAAAATGGATTTCTCTCAGCTGAATGTAAACAGAAAACAGAAAAACATAAGCATCTGTAGTGAGTAGATATGATGTGTGTAGTTTATCTGGGATTCACTAGGGAAAGATGTCTGAAGTGGGCCATTCAGTGTAAAGAAAAAGACCAGCTGCAGAGAACAGAGTTGAGTCAGCATGAGAATCAGAGAAGACATATCTGACTTTAGTTTACAAAGTTATTCCAATCTGACATTAAGCTATTATAAAAAAGATGTTAAATGAAAGAATTAGGAGTTGAAGAGATGGTTAAAATCATTTGCCAGATAACTTTGAAAGCCAAATTCCAGAGCACCTATCACAAGCCTGGGTTCCTGCACACATCTGTAAACTTGCCTTCAAAGGAGGAGACAGTGAGGCTCTCTGAGCTTACTCTATTCCAGTCTCACCAAGAAAATGTAAGTATCAGATTCCACTAGAGATCCTGCCTCAAAAGACAGGTAGAAAATGAGACAGGAGCACACTCACCCAATTCTCTCCACTGCCTTCCATGGGAATTCCCAGGCATTGTTTCCTTTGATTTATGTCCAAAAGCCACTTAAGAGTGAAGACATATGATATTTTTCTTTCCAGGTCTGGGTTACCCTACTCAATATGATGCTTTTTAGCTTCATCCAATTTCCTGCAAATTTCAAGATGTGTTTATTTTTTTCTGCTATTTGGTACTCCATTGTGTAAATGTACCACATTTTCTTTCTCCATTTTTTTTTGGTCAAGGAGCATTTAGGTTATTTCCAGGTTCTGGCTATGACAAAGAATGCTGCTGTGAACATACTTGAGCACATGTCCTTGTGGTATGATTGAGCATCCTTTGGATATATACCCAAAAGTGGTATTGCTGTGTCTGGAGGGAGGTTGTTTCCTAATTTTCTGAGAAATTGTCACACTAATATCCAAAGGGGCTGTACCAATCTGAACTCCCACTAGCAAAGGAGGAGTATTCCCTTTACCCCACATCTTCTCCATCATAAGTTGTCATCAGTGTTTTTGATTTTGGCCATTCTTTTTTATTATTAATTTTTATTGAGCTCTACATTTTTCTCTGCTCCCCTCCCTGCCTCTTCCCTCCCCCTCAACCCTCTCCCCAGGTCACCATGCTCCCGGTTTACTCAGGAAATCTTGTCTTTTTCTACTTTCCATATAGATTAGATCTATGTATATCTCTCTTGGTGTCCTCATTATTGTCTAATTTCTCTGGGATTGTGATTTGTAGGCTGGTTTTCTTTGCTTTATATTTAAAAATCACTTATGAGTGAGTACATGTAATAATTGTCTTTATGTGTCTGGATTACCTCATTCAAAATGATGTTTTCTAGATCCATCTATTTGCCTGCAAAATTCAAAATATCATTAGTTTTTTTTTCTGCTGTGTAGTACTCCATTGTGTAAATATACCATATTTTCCTTATCCATTCTTTGGTGGAGGGGCATTTAGGTTGTTTCTAGGTTCTGGCTATAACAAACAAAGCTGCTATGAACATAGTTGAGCACATGTCCTTGGGGCACGATTGAGCATCCTTTGGATATATACCCAAAAGTGGTATTACTGGGTCTTGAGGAAGGTTGTTTCCTAATATTCTGAGAAATCACCACACTGACATTTAAAGGGGTTGCACCAGCTTGCATTCCCACCAGCAATGCTGGAGTGTTCCCTTTCCCCCACAACACTCCAGCATAAGTTGTCATCAGTGTTTTTGATCTTGGCCATTCTTACAGGTGTAAGATGGAATCTTAGAGTTGTTTTGATTTGCATTTCTCTGATGACTAAGGATGTTGAACATTTCCTTAAGTGTCTTCCAGCCATTTTAGATTCCTCTGTTGAGAGTTTTCTGTTTAGGTCTGTACTCCATTTTATTGGATTATTTGTTCTTTTGATGACCAATTTCTTGTTCCTTCTGTCTGTTTTTATGCTAACACCAAGCTGTTTTCAGTCTTGTATCTCTGTAGTAGAGTTTAAAGTCAGGAATTGTGATGCCTCCAGTTGTTCCTTTATTGTACAGGATTGTTTTGTCTATACTGGATTTTTTGCTGTTCCATATGAAGTTGAGTTCTGTCCTTTAGGGGTTCATGAAGAATTTTGCTGGGATTTTGATGAGCATTGCATTGAATTTGTAGATTGCTTTTGATTTAGACTGCCATTTTTACTATGTTAATTATACCCACCCAAGAGCATGGGAGATCTTTCCATTTTCTGGTATCTTCTTCAATTTCTTTCTCAAAGGTTTAGAGTTCTTGTCATACAGGTTTTCCAGCTGTTTGGTTAGAGTTACTCCAAGATATTTTATGTTGTTTATGATGTTATTTTGTGTGTTTTTCCCCTTTGGGATTTGCTGCTGTGAGATCACCTATTGTCTGTGTTTTTGTGGATGTAGCCAACTTCCTGGGTTGGAGTTTTTCTTTTAGTACTTTGTGTAGGTTGGGTTTGTGGCTAAGTTTTGGTTAAATCTGGTTCTGTCGTGGAATATCTTTTTTTGTCCTTCTGTGGCGATTGAAAGATTTGCTTTGTATAATAGTCTGGGCTTGCATCTGTGGTCTCTTAATGTCCACATAATGCTTGACCAGTACCTTATGACTTTCACTTTTTCCATTGAGAAGTCATGTATAATTCTGAGAGGGCTGCCTTTATATGTTCCTTGGCCTTTTTCCTTTGTAGTCCTTAATAGTCTTTCTTTATTCTATATGTTTAGTGTTTTGATTATTATGTGGCAAGGGGACTTTTTTTTTTGATCCAATCTATTTGGTGTTCTGTAAGCTTCTTGTATCTTGATAGGTATAACTTTCTTTAGATTGGGAATGTTTTCTTCTATGATTTTGTTAAATATATGTTCTGTGCTTTTGAATTGAACTTCTTTTACTTCTCCTATAACTATTATTCTTAGGCTTGTTCTTTTCATGGTGTCCCATATTTCCTGGATATTTTGTGTTAAGCTTTTGTTATATTTAATGTTTTATTTGACTGATAAGTTTATTTCTTCTATTGTATCTTCAGCACTTGAGAGTCTCCCTTTTATCTCTTGTAATGTGCTGTTTATGCTTGCATTGTGGTTCCTGATTGTTTTCCTATAATTTCTGTTTCTATAATTCCCTCAGCTTGTATTTTCTTTATTGTCTCTATTTCAGTTTTCAAGCCTTTTATAGTTTATTTCATATGTTTGATTGCTTTCTCTTGTTTTTATTTTTTAGGGGATTTGTTGATGTCTTCCAATTTTTTGTTTGTTTTTTTTCTTCCTTTTATTTGAGGGAACTTTTCATTTCTTCTTTATGGCCTCAATCATTCTCATAATTGTCATAAACTGGCTGCAAATATGAAACTAAATCATCAGCGTAAAAGATAGAAGAGACCGAACATTGTTCTGTTCTATGTTCATATCATACAACAGCACTCATGGACTTTACGCTGACAAACCTTCACAACGATGAGACCCTTGAAATATTTCAACCCAGCTCATGTCCTACAAACTGTAAGTTTTGAATTCAAACTTACATCCAAACACATAATAAATCTCATTGTTATATAAAACACATCCTCACCAACCTCAGTGGGGGGATTCATATAACGGAGAATAAGTATTCTCACCGCTGTGGAACATATACTGAGTAAAACTAAACTTCACTACTCTCTAGAATATTTACGAGATCAGTAACAAGTTAGTGTGACTTCTCTGCCATCTGTTTAGTCAGTGAACTTTTGTTGTAAATTATTGAAAGTAGTGTCCCGGTGTTGGAGACATTTGAAGGGCCTCATTCAACTTGGAGAGTAATTATTTTATGGCTGTATTTTTTCCTGAACTTTGAGAACATAAGTTAAATAATTGCAATTATTTCAAAGGATGTAATTAAGGTCCTTAAATAGATATGAGGCTGGCTTAGAAACTAATAAAAGCCTCAGGGTAGAAATTTAAGTACTAAAATCTGGTACCTATGCTATGCATTGCAACAAACAGGCAGTCAATATGAAACCCAGCTGGGCAATAGCCGTGTTCACAGCCTCCAGCAAATTGCTTCATTAAGTTTATATTATACAAACTTACCCCTTTCTGACATTATAACCCCTCTTTCTGCAGTCTCAAGCATTTGATTAAACTGCTCATTTACAGAACGCTACCAGATTAAAATGCTATGATCTAATGGCATTTAATTTTCACACAGTAATTCTAATAATTTCTTAATGAGATTAACAGAGGCCTCAGTTGTGATGTGGGAAAGAAACCCAGCAGTAGCCTGGTCCATGCCCTCATTTGCTCACTGAGAAGTTGCTAGGCCTAAAAGGGAAGGGCCTACTGATACTGATGCAGACACTATTCAGTCAATGATGGTACATTCATCCCAATACTATAACATCATGGACTTTCTCCAAGGGACAGGTGAGAAAATATGCACAATTTGATTTACATTTAAAACCTGTATCTACTGATTGTCAATCAACCTAATGAAGAGAAAAATGCTTTGTTCGAAGATGACGGCCTCGTCTGTGTATGATTCCCACCAGCCTGAACTTGAACCCGGAAGAACCTATTGTAAAATACTAAAGAGGAACCTCCATTTACCACCTCCCGTCTGTCTTACCAGTAAATTAAAAATGCCAACATGTGGTAACTTTGTTAGAAATGCTTGATGGATGAAGCTACCCAAATCTGCATCCTTGGGTACCTCAAACTATTATTTTAAGACATATCTACTTTATGGGACAGGCTTCAGCCTTTGAGACCATTTTTCACATGCATTGCTAACATACTGAACTTCCGTCTGAGTGAAAAAGTGCTGAAGAAGGCTCTGCAATAGAAGAAAGAAAGAGTTCCACCAAACTCAAATGAATTGTATGTGGACCACACTAGCATTTCTGATTTTTGGTTCACCAAGTAAAGTCAAAGCAAACATTTTCAACATACGAAAGTGTATTTCATCGAGAGGAATGCCTAAGCCACCCCCAACACTGTGATAAATAACTTGGGAACTGCTCCTTAAGAAAGGCACACACAGCTTTCCTTTGAGACAGATGTTGAAACTCGTTAGCCTCAAAATCTGTGCAGCATGGGGATGGAGAGATGGTTCGTGGTTAAGAGCTATATATATACTCCTCTTCCAACACCCGAATCAGGCTGCTCACAACTGCTATAGCTACAGTTCCAGAGGACCCCATGCTCTCTCCAGGCCTCTGAGGACATGCATGCAAGTATACGTACTCACATAGAGGTACACATACAAAAGTAAAATTAGGATACATATTTTTTTTGGAAACTTCACAGTAGGCAAGGTAAATAATGCTTCATAGTGTGATGAGGACATTGGCCACAGTCTTTGAAAACTCCGTTATATTCATTTATAGGACATTGCAATAAGAAATTTAAGAATATTTGTATGAAAATAGCACATTTTTTGTAGGTCATTCTCTTTCTCAAAGAGACTGCACAGCATGTCCCTGTAAAGGCCACTCACGTGTGAGTGGCAAACCAGAAGAGCATTTCAGTAGCAGCCAGGTGTCCGATGGCTTCACCTTTCTGTTTCCAAGAATTTTCATGAATGCTCCATGTGTTAACACAGCTGAGTCTTGAATGGGGAAACACATCTTGTGAACAATGACATTTTTTCCTAAACCTTTGGTCTTTGTAAGAAGTGGTCCTGTGCTGTTGGCAGAACTTACGATTCTATTCTTCTCTCCGCGCACTTATGCCATCGCCGTAATGTTTCCACGAACAAAGGGGCCCCAGTCTCGTATCCTCCCATCAAGCTAATTTTAACTCTCCTTTTTAAGAGAAAGTTCATTGTTTCTGATAGCCTATTTTGTGCACTGAGAATTTACCATTGTGTTAAGTCTATTCAAAGCTGAACAAACAGCAAACCGTCACCCTCACAGAACCATTCAATTTTGTTTTCTGCTAGAGTTTTAATTATGAAATTAACCTTGTTATCCAATCAACTCTGTTCATTTTTGTGAGCAAATTGACGGTTGAAGAGGACCTTTTCTATTGTGCTGTCGTCTAATACGGAAGCAGATTTTAGGAGGAACCATTCTAAAAAAGGAAGAGAACACACCATCTTCAAAACAGTGCTCTGTCTACAGATCTTTAAATGTAGCATGATGAGAACCTCAGGAAAGAAAAAAACTAATCCAGTATGAGCCAGATGAGCCACTGGGAAGTCTTCAGAATGTACTGCTGCCTGCTTGAGTGTGAAGTGGTCATGTGGAGGTGTGAAGTGGGCACGCTGACTCTGAAGAGACCCCTTGCACACAAACAAGAACTAGGCCATAAGGTTCCAGCCTGGAAGTGAAACGCACAAAAGAAGCATGAGTATAAAACTTGGGTTCACTGTTGTGCTCAGCAGCCTGCTGAAGTCCAGAGTCTCCAACCTAACACAGAGAACAGACTGTCATTTGCATTTTGTTCTTGGGGAATGAAATATGAAGCAGATTCATCTGCAGTGAATATTTTGAGAATTTCATTATGAAGAAAGGCCGAACCATGAAGGCAACATCTAAAACCAAAGGTGAAAATGTGCAGGGAAAAGGTTGTAACAACACCAAGAGCTTAAAGGCGGTCAGCAGCTGCTGCTGCTCTGGCAAGCCGTATGGAGGCAATACATGGAAATATATCTGATTCCCATTGCTATAAAGGAAAGATGGATTTTGCTGGGGATTTCTATATTCTCATAATTTTGTAATTAGTGATCAGCTAGCTAGGGAATGACTATTATCCATGGTGCAGTTTCTGAACTTGTGATATAAATTCAGAGATGTATGGAAAAATAGAGGCTCTGTGGAAGGTGCATGCTGTTTGATTCTCTGGGGCTGTTTAGCTAAAGGCAACAGTTTGTTTTAGCACAAAGCTCTGTGAAATTCCAGAGCCAAGGAAGTATACAAGTGATTATTTGGAAAATTTGTGACCACCCAGTGATCAAAAAGCAAGCATAAGTTTTGTTGTTGTTGTTCGTATTGTTATTGTTTTCTTCCCTAAGAATCTAAATGGAATCCATGACTGGACATGGAGAAGGGACCAAAAGGGAATGATTCATTGATGTAAAGGACCAATGACTTCATGTGCATGTCCTTTGTGGGGAAAAACGATCAACTTTCAAAAGCACATCAAATTTGCTTGATGTATTAAAATGGATTTAAAAAACAATAAAAGATAGGGTAGAACATTATTGGGGTTACATAAATTAGTGAATTTAATCTGATACTTATTTGTTAGGAAATAGTCTAGGTAACATTTTGACAGACTCACTATCTTCTCAGTGTTCAAATTAAAAATGGTTTAATAGTTCCAGAAAGAGAAATACTGCTTTATGCATGATTCAAGCTTCTTTGTTTCTGCAACATTGATAAAGTGCCTATGTATGGCAGGTCACAATGAAAAGCAAAAATCCCGTCTTCTAAACATGTGTGTGTGTGTGTGTGTGTGTGTGTGTGTGTTTGTATGTGTACATATGCACATGGTTACAGGTGCCCATGGAAGCAGAAGGGGGTGTCAGTTTCCCTGATCTGAAGTCATAGGTAGTTGTGAGCCATCCTAAGTGAGTCTTGGGAAACTAACTCTCATCCCCTTGCAAGAGCAGACAATAACATAGACCAACTCTACAATGCTCAGAGTCCTATCTATAGACCGCTAAGATCTGCCCTTAGCATATCTTAGTGTTGCCACACCATTGTAAACTGTCCTATAACTAGGTCAGAACCTCACAAGCAGAACCTTGTGAAACATGTGTTTCAGAATAAAGCAGAGACCTTGCTCCAGTAGGATAAGCTCAAATTTTGGGATACATCTTGTTACTGTGAAGTTGTTCTGAAGCATGCCTCTAATTACTGGAATTGGACAGTTTCCTACAGTAGTGAAGCCTAAGTCTCAGCTAGCGTAGCATAAAATGGACTATCTCCATTGCTCATCCCAGTGGAATCTCAAACAGAGCCAAGCCATTATATCTAGTATGCTATAGAGCAAAGATCACACTGCTATGTAATGGGCTTCCTGTTTCAGTACCAATCAAGACAGCTCCCACAGACTTGTTTCTAGCTGTCTTGATTGGTAATTGAGTCAGTCCACTGTGGTTAGTACCATTTCATGGGCTTCTTCTCAAACTAGAAAATTAGAGACAGCTACCTGCGTATTCACAAGCAAGCAAGTGGGCCCCGTGAGGGCTTTTGTTTTTATCTGTTCTTGACAGGCATACTTGGATGTGGTATGACTAACCAACCTGCCTCTGTGCCTTTCCAAGTAAAAACTGTGAGCCAAATATGCTCTTCTACCCCCTCCTAAATTGCATTTTGGTTGGGATATTTTATTCCAGCAGTTGAAATGAAATCAGAAAGAGGTAACTGAGTTTTGAACATGTGCCTCCTTGGGAAATATTATTTACTAAAACCATAATAATCATGAGCTACAAATAGCTTTTCCTTAAATAGAAGACCATAAAGTCTGTGTAGACAAGGTAACTAAAGCTGCTATCCAACATATGCTACTAATATAGTGAATGCTTCAAAGTCCCCACTATTGAACTACTTCTAACATACGAAATTACATTTGTATAACTTCTAAATGAAAATAGCCATAATGATATTTGTTATAGAGAGTTAATTCATTTTTATTTCTAACAGAAAATCATCTAGCCTATGTTTCTGGAAAAGGAAGACTTTTGTTTAGAATGGTCAAAGAAAGAAACAACTAAGGCAAATGGACGTGGACTCCTGCCCCTCGTGGACTGGAGTTCTAGACCTTCTCTCATTCCTCCGGCCCCCTTCACTCAAACCAAAACACCGAGTCCTACAAACAAAATATTTCAGAGCACGAAATAGTCGGGAAACTAGAAACATAGAGAGGAAATCTTCCTGTGCTAAGAACAGAGTCATTGTAAAAGAATGGTTGACCCGTAGACTGTATGTTGTGCCTGTGAGCCCTGCAAAGAGGGCACTGGGAGACAGGCTTCCCCAATGAACAGTGTGTACAAAACCTCATCCACCTGCCTAGAGGGCAAGCTGAACCATTTTTCCCACACTTGGGATGCATTTTAAACATAGATATAATAAAAGCTAGGCTTGTACATCATGAAAATATAAACTCAGCTTTCCAGAAATCAATATAATGGTGTTCTGGTAGCCTAAGGGAAGCAAAGATGCCTCAGAGCACAAACCAAGAGAAAAATGGCAATTACGATTAAAACAAAACTCCTGCCAAACTCACAGTTCCTGGAAGGAGTGTCTACACTTGGAATCCTTTGAACCGATCTGTGATGTCAGTCCTACTATCAACTCCTTCACCAAGGCAGAAAGCAGCCAGGTAGGTACAGGAAGTGACCCTGTTCATAGGCAGAGTGAGCCCAGCCTGGCAGGTTTGGCAGGTTTAGGTTTCTCTGGACGACAGCACTTCTCTAAGTCTCTAAGGTTGTCCTACATTTGTTTAAGAAGTAAAGAAAACTCTCATTGTCATTTTAGCTAGGTGAAAATGCAAATCACTAGCAAGAAGAAACTGACAGTGCATATGCTTAAGAAAAAGCTTCTAGCTTGGGAGTGTCTCAATTAAAAACCACGGAGGAAAGAAGATGACATTAGGAAAATATCAAAGTGATAAATATGGAATTCACAAAGCGCATAATCGTGATGGCTGAGTAGGGTGCTGAATCATTAGCGCTTAACACAATTCAGATTTAAATCCCCAAACTTGACTATTTGACACATTGGATGAGAAAGAGAAAAAAAAAATCAGACAATGTGAACATTTCTGAAAAAATACAGAGAAATCTTTGATGAATATAACTTGGTCAACACCCTACAAAACAGCACTTTTATTCCCCATTAAAGGTGACCCAGCACACTGTCCCAGTCACTGAGCTTTAAATAGATCAATGACCTGCTGAGGTAATGATCATCTTGGCTTGAGGGGTGCCCAAGAGGAACTGAGAGGTGGAGGGGACATGAAGGAGCTGCAATGCCAGGCCACCCAGACTACGGCACTTAACTGCACTTAGCTCCATGCGACAGTCCATTAAATACAATTTGTGACACTAGAAAGGAGGTTTAGGCGGTAAAATATTTTACTCACTGAAAAGCATGAAAAGTATCCTCCGAGTTGGTAGACACAGTAAGGAAAATAGGAAGCATATGTGTAAAGAATGTGCATGTCTTCAATCATCAGGCAGTAGCTCCTCCTGGGCACAAAGAAATGGGTGGGGAGAGTGGTTATGTCTGATTTCAGTTTTAGAACAAATAGGAAGTATGACAAAATGAAATAATTTATTAAATTTGGGTCATGAGTTGGTACCTCTCAAGTAGTTATTGGATTGTTACATGCCTTTCTACTATGCCACAATTTAAGAGATTTTTTTTTTTAATTAATAGTTAGCAAAACCCAAGTCGTCATTATTATCTACCTTTAGTTAGCTCTACAGCCCACTGTGGTCACCTATGGCAATCGCTTATTTGCAAATTATTCCATCTTGGCTTTCTTATTTCTTCTCAGTGCTCAAGAAAACTCAGGTCTCTGTGAAAGTCACTGTGCTCTGCTCCACAGCTGGGAGTTCTCAGTTACATTTCACTGAAGAAAACACAAAAACACATCCAACTGACCTCAGTTAGGTTATTCATACGTAACTTCAGTGGGCTCCTTAGTGCTACTGGGCAAACTCATTGCTTTCTATCTCTAACAGTATTCTCACAGGGAAACTCAGTAGACACCTATGTTAAAACTTCCACTCTTGCCTTAAATACTCATGTACTTTCTATCTACCCTCTATGTGCTCAGGCTATAAGCTTAGTTCCTATTTCTCAGAAGATTAAAGAACTGAGAGGAATTATGTATGCACCCAACAATGTTTTAATCAGGCTACTGTGTTCAATTTTCCACTATTCCTTCCCTCCCTCTTCCATAGAAAAAATGCTTTTCATGTTCAATGCTGCAACATTTACTTGTAGACTGAAATATATATAATATATATTCTCATTTTTTTCTTGAAGTCTAACAAATCTCCACTTTCTCCAAAATCATCAATCTTTTCTTTTCCTATATCATTGTATTGGTTTGAATATAAATGGCCCCCATAATCTCATGTAATTGAAATCTTGGCCCACATGGAGAGGCATTATTAGGAGGTATGGCCTCGTTGTAGTAGATGTGTGGCTTTGTTGGAGAATGCGTGTCACTGAGGATGTGATTTGAGGTCTCATTTGTTCAATCCAGCCCAGTCTGTCAATGTCTCTTACTGTTGCTTATGGATCCAGATATAGAACTCTCAGCTTCTTCTCCAGCACTATGTCTGCTTGTATGCCACCATGCTTCCTGCCATGACAATAATGGGCTAAATCTCTGAACTGTAAGCCAGCCCCAATGAAATGTTTTCCTTTATAAGAGTTGCCATGGTCATAGTGTCTCTCACAGCAATAAAAACTCTAAGAACATCCCTGACATGAGAATAAATAAGAAAAGAGAGGCTGTGTCACATTATGGAGATATGGAATATATATTTTATGTTTCTAAAATATTTAACTGGCATAATATACACCAGGCAGTTTTGAGTGTTTTAAAACTTTATATGAATTCACTAACTGGAATGCACTGAGCATATTGAATAAAGTGACATTGCGGGGTTGGGTAAATTAAATTTGGTTACACAATTAACTTTACCTATTCATTTCATTTCTTCTTTTATCTCATTTATACACATGTTTTATAGATACATATGTCTGGGATAGATTTTTAGATCTGAATTGACAGAGATTAAGTGAGAACAAAAGAAGGGGAAAATGAACCCAACAGGACCAGATTGTCCTCTAATTAGTCTGCTAATTGCTGTTGCCTGCAAAGTTATCAATAAAAACAGAGGGTGGTATCCTAACCTTCTTGCCTGGGTCTTCCTATGCCTTCAAAGCCTGCCGAAGTCATTAGCTTATCAATATTCCTGTTGGAAGTTTATCACACGAGGCTTCTAGGTCTTTCACCCTTCATTTCAGATCCTAAGAATAGAGAAAGGTAGGGACCTTGCATATCTTTTCTGATTTTGGAGAATCGCAGCCAAACGATAAAGTTGGTCCAGAATGATATTAAGCTAATTTGAAATGCCTTTGATATTTTCTGAGAGCAGTTAAGACAGAGAGGTTCATTGATGGAAAGAAGTCAACCTGTCTTCAATATATGTCAGAATCCTCAAGATATTGGCTCTGATACCTGAGAAAGAATCCCTTAGCAGGAGGATAGGTGAACTTGCCAATGAGAATGAATGTAAGCAGGTGAAAAGCCAAAACTTCTTTCTTCCATGTCTTTTACAAGAGAAGATGTGGCTCAGATTAAGGGTGCTTCTCCTGCCCTTAAAATATTCAATTAACCACGAGGGGTGCATCCACCCATTGAGACAATGGGACTGATCTAATGGGAGCTCACCGAGGCCAGCTGGGCTGGGACTGATGGAGCATGTGATCACACTGGACTCTCTGAATGTGGCTGACAATGAGGGCTGACTCAGAAGCCCAGGACAATGTCACTGAGTTTTGATTCTACTGCATGGACTGGCCTTGTGGGAGCCTAGTCTGTTTGGATGCTCACCTTCCCAGACCTGGATGGAGAGGGGAGGACATTGGACTTTCCACAGGGCAGGAAACCCTGACTTCTCTTAGGACTGGAGAGGGAGGGGGAGAGGGAGTGGGAGGAGTGGGAGGGAAATGGGAGGAGGGGAGGAGGTGGAAATTTTTTATAAATAAAAAAAAAAGAAAGAAAAAAATATCCAATTAGCTAAAATTCCTTCTCAAATACACGAAGCTGCTTGGAATTTAGTGAATTCCAGGTATGGTGGAGTTGATAATCAAGAATAGCCTTCACAGTGGGAAACCTCAGGCCATTTGCCATTCCTTCTTAGAAAGTTGTCTGAGTCCGTGAGATTTGAAATTAGAAAGTATTGTCCAATTTGTATTGGGCCCAGACTTTAGTCAATAGACATAATGCCTTAGTTAGGGTTTCTATTGCTGTGAAAAGCCTCCATGACTAAGATAACTCTTATAAGGAAAACATTTAACTGGGGCAGCTCACTTAGTTTCAAAGGCTTGGTCCATTATTATTTGAAGAGGGGGCATGGCAACATGCAGGCAGGCATGGTATTAGCTAGCTACAGGTTGTTATGTAAGCAACAGGAGGTAGACCACGTGTCACACTGACTGAAACTGGAGTAAAAGAGACCTCAAATCCCACCCCCACAGTGGCACACTTCCTCCTACAGCACAGCACCTATTCCAACAAGGTCACACCTCCTAATAATGCCACTCCCTTTGGGGTCTATTTTCTTCCAAATCACCGCACATACTAATACCTTAAGGTTTGTTAAGGTGTGTAGGAATGGAGATTTTGAGCCCTATTTGGGACAAGGTAAAGGTGCTAGTTCTTCCCAAACTACTTTAGCTGGTATCTACTTGACAGAAAACTACCCATCAAGCTGAGGATTAATCAAGGAATTTTAGGTGTAACTCTTGGCTCCTTTTGTTCAATACTATGTAAATGATATGGTGATATATGATGGCTAGCATATGATGATATGATGACTAGTATAATGGGAAGTAATCAAAGTTAATTTACTTTCAACCTGGAAAGAATAAAACGCTGTACGCTCTTTCAACAATACAAACAGCATGTTGTCTTACATTGTGAAAACAATTTCCATACCTTCAAGAGCACCTACATATTTGTTAACACTTCACGAATGTTAAATTTCCTTCTGTGCTGTGATTAATTTTAGGTATTGGAAGAATGCCCTTGTTCTTAGGAGAACTAGCTCTGAATCACTTTAATATAAAGAAAAGAGAAGAAAAATTGAATCTATTGAGAGAAAATGCTAGCAACACAGGTGTGAGCTCATTGTTTTATTCTTATAGATTTCATACAAATGCAAGAACTAAAAGTTAAAAACAGGAGAAATAAGTAAAAATTGTGAGGTTTAATATTTATTCATTTTTTAATCAAAAAGTTGTGTATGTAATCAAAGCAAGATCATGTCAGAATTATTCAAAGACCTTATTTTACATTCTCAAAAAGATCATTATTAATTTATTAATTAATGTAAGAAGACTTTGCTCAGTCATGTGCTATTTTACATATTCTCTATAATTATTTCACTATCACAATTATATTTTTGATAGGTAAAACGTCAATCATAACTTTACATATCAGAATATTGATGCAGTTTTTAAATAAAATCCTTTCTAAGCAATGCTTATGTAACATCACAAGTCTGTACTGAGGTATCCTGTAAATCTGTTGGTTTTACATCTGTATCAAGCTCTGTCTCTAGCTATATATGTTGTATCTCATTTTTTTCTTCTTTTTGAAATCATTGGAAATAGAGGACAAGACCTTGAGAACAAATTTATTGCTGGTAGAAATCAGGAATTAACTAGAAAAATAATTCTTTTATATCACTGTAGAAAATATTTCAAACATTAGTCTTATAGAGTTATTAGTATCAATTAGCATATCTTGCTAGATTCCTAAAATCTGGATCAGATAGCCTCATGTAAATGACCAAAAAAAAATAGCAACTATAACAACAAAGGGGTCTCACCTTTTACAAAGCAGAAAAAGAAGTCAAATCATCAAGGGTTTCCTCTGACCTCCACACACACTCCATGTGTACCTGTCTTCACACAGAGGATTTTACACACAGAGAGAATTGTGTGTGTGTGTGTGTGTGTGTGTGTGTGTGTTAGAAAATTTAGCTTGCTATAACTAGATTATTACAAACTAGTTTAACTTAAAAAGGAAAACATATACTACAATCCAGGCTACTGGGAAGTTCATTATGCAAATATCAGCGATTCTATCTACTGTGTGGTCCCTAACTTGCAGTTTGCATGGTGGTCCTTTTTTGAAAAAGAAAAAGAGGGTTATGGGGGTAAGAGAGGGTGAGCAAGAAGGAAAGAAAGAGTTATCTTTGTTTCTTTCTTATAAGACATTAACCACAACGTGATGTCTCCATCCTTGTGGCCTGCTTAGTTCTCCAAAGTCCCACCTCTGAAGACCGCCACATTGGGGATTGGGATTCCCACATATTAATTAGGGAGGTTCCAAATATTCAATCACAACACTATGTAAATGAATGTATGTGTTAGCATTTTATAAATGGAATTATTCTGCTTAAACTCAATATTCTTTTTTAACAATCTTTTGTCCCAAACCAGAAAGAATAGTTTTAGAAAGTATTTAATTAATTGCTTAAAATTTATCAATCAATCAACATGATGTTTTCCAGGTGTTAAATAACTTTTCACTACATTATGAGCAAAGATACATTGTAGATGTTTGTACTGCTAAGGACATTAGAAATAACTTTGTTCTCAATTTAGCATTTTTGCAGTGGAATGCCCTAATGATGCACTTTCGGATTTGAGAGTTGAACGTGCAGCCTAACAACCATAAGCAGATTGCTTTTCTGTATTAAACTATAAGCATTATCATTCTAATTCTATTCTATGTGGTATATTCAAATGAAATATGATCAAATAGAAGCCTTGAAATTAAGAATTTTAAGCACCCCGGACTCCTTCCTAAATAACCAACTGGTTCTAAAAAGTGAGTCTCTTGTTAATCTGCAAATGAACAAGGACTTTGGAGTCATACCACATTAGTCCCAGGCTGCGGTTCTATTAATTATGATATACATTAACTACACACTGAGCTGACACTTTTCACTAAGACAACTGCTAAAATATCAGGAATGAACAATGCATTGTGTGTTAGCTTCAGAAGCATGCACCCAGAGGCTGTTTAGTAAGCATCAATAGCTGCTATGCTCCACATGGACAGATCTCACTTGGCTGGAAGTGTTCAGAAGCACCACAGGTTAGAATGCATTGCTGTCACCAACTTTCAAATCATAAAATTTCAAATATGCACGTCCATAGTAAAATATTATATCTAATTTCAAGATGTGCAAATGTGGAAAAAGAAAAAAAATGAGATAAATCCTATTGTCAAAAGACAAGAAAGGCAATAAATAAGTGTTTATATTGGGGGAAAATGCAAAACATGTTTATGTCATAGCTAACTCTCAGTTTCATTACTTAGTCTTTTATATTTTCTCACAAATTATTTATTTTATAGCCATTCATCTCAGGAATGTATTGCTACTACCTATGAAGTAAAAAATGCATAACTTATTATAATATCCATATATTACATTTTCCAGAGTCTAGAATATTTGTAGCAATTAGGTTAAAAATGCCTTACAAGAAAAATTTTAAGACTCCACAAAATTTTGACCCTGACGTCATTTTTTACAATGTCCTTTTAACATGTGAATTAATAGCCTTTAAACGTTCTCGCCTCCAAGTTTAAATACATTGACTATAGTTATCAATTCTAAGTTTATTCTTCCAGTTTTAAAGGATAATTTTCTAAAAGTTAGAATCTTGATACTTATAAAGTAAAAATGCATTGTAAATTTTGTTTGACTGATTAGCAATGAGAAGGCCACTAACTTATTAACACAGATTCGGGGACAACTCAATAACACATTTATTAACAAAATAATTTACATTATTGGCAAGTAAATGTACAAATGGAGACAAACCTCCTTCCTTCCCCAGCAGAGGGACAACAGTAAAATCTCTACTCTGATGGACAGAAACCATGGTTGGTGTTTAGGTGGTGAAGGTTTGACTTAAACCTTTTCAATATTACCATAGTAACAAAAACCTAATAATACGTACTCAGTACAAGTTATCATTCATGTTTTCAGTTTTGACTTTTTTCCAATTGCTGACATGCAGTAATATATTTCCTCTGAAAATAACAGTAAGACCCAGTGAGCCGCTGTTCTGACCACAAGAGGAAATCTATGTCACACAGTAAAGTCATTAGTTCTTGCAAGTTATAGTCTGTTTTAAGATCCTATCTTGTCTACAAGATGCCTATCTGTATATTTGAGAAACATTCAATCCTTTATGGTACAAACAAGTTTGTTTTAGATAATTTTGTTCAACTGTGGGGTGACAGAAATTTTGAATATGTTCAAAGCTGATCAGCCTGAGATATGATATTTATAGGTTATATGTATTAAATCCATTTTAAACTTACAATATTGTCACCTTGTAGTAGTTTTGTTCAGACAAATCCCTAACCTATTGAAAGTGGACAATTACCCTTTTTCATGGTAGACAAAATAATAACATAGTTAAAATATCCATGTCCCAGTCCCTAGAACATGTGAATATGCTAGCTTACTAGACACAAGTTGTTCGATCAACTGGGGCTACTTGGTTGCTGACATTATTGGGATCTGCTTACTCACAAGAGAGCTAATGAAAAGATGTCAGAGGTATAAATGAAGGGATCAGAGTTGATAATCGAGGCAAATGTTGGAGTGACTTTCTCTAGGGATGGCAGAAAGAGACATGACTCAAGCCACATAATTGCCTCTGGAATCAAGAAATGGCGAGGGTCTAAAAGGCCAAGGGTTCTGCCAGTGTGAAGAGCTGCTGCCCATGCAAACTGACATACCAAGCAAGGAAGTGAGCCTCCAGATAACCATATTTAGATAACCTGTACTACCTAAACATGATGTAGCAGATTTTGAGATCTTTTTGGTTTCTAGGTAGGACTCCTCAATTCCTTTACATTAACTGTGTACCCAAAATACTGCTGAATAGAACCAGGTAGAATTTCCCAGCAAACCTCCTCAAACTTGTCATTTCTGACCTTTAACACTCTGGCGTTCAAGTTTCAGCCCCTTTCTTCCAATTTCTAATCATTATCTATTATCACTACTGCCCTACTTAACAT
The DNA here is from genome assembly GCF_903992535.2 of Arvicola amphibius. Taxonomy (NCBI): domain Eukaryota; kingdom Metazoa; phylum Chordata; class Mammalia; order Rodentia; family Cricetidae; genus Arvicola; species Arvicola amphibius. The sequence continues at coordinate 107,149,107 of NC_052055.2, forward strand.
TTTCTCACCTTTATCATTTGCTAATTTAATTAATTCATTTGACCAGATAAATGTCTATATTGCTTCAATGACTATAAAAATTACTTACTAAAACATTTTTTAATCTTTAAAATTGTGAATACCTAAAAAAAAATAGTCGTGTTAAGTTCTGAGCACTTAAAAATATAGAGTATATAACTAGAGCCAGTATATTCAGACTTTTAAATAATTTATGTTGAATTAAACTTTTTATATTTATTTATTCTATTTTCGATGGATGAGCATTTTTATCTAATGTGTTTGCGTACATCACATACATTCCCAGTTAATGCAGGGTTCAGAAGAGGCTGTTAAATTTACTGGAACTGGAACTGCCAAATGTGGTGAGCTACCATGAAGGTGCTGGCCTTCAAGTCCACCAGTTCCTCTACAAGAGCAAAATTCTCTTAACTGCTGAGTCATCTCTCCAGCCCCCACTTTCAACTTATTTTTATGAGTTATCAAATCATTGATAATTCTTGATAAAGACTGTGTATATTTAAAATAATTTATTTGTAAATAATAACCTGACTTAATTCAGATGTTAACTACCATTTAGCCCCATAGATAGATAGATAGATAGATAGATAGATAGATAGATATAGATAGATATCATATGTTATAAATGCATTTAAATCTTACGTTAAAATTAAAAATTAATTTAAAAACAAACAAGGAAATATTTGGATGCTGCATATCTGACTGCTGACAACACGCCATTACATTATGTCGTTCTTCAACAACAGATGACCTGTAGACCTTCGCTGCTGTGATCTGTTTCCCCCGCGTCAGCATCACCTGCAACAGCTTTAATCAGCCATGCTGTGTGTACTTGGCTGGCTTTCTGGCCACACTCTTTCATGTCCGTTGTTCTTTTGTAAACCAGATGTTCCAAAAAGCTGAGAGCCTATTTTATGCCTGTCAGGTTTTTCCTCTCTCTCCTTTATGCATAGTTAGTTGGTAATCATTAATCCCAACCAAGGAGTATTTAGCATTTCATTGTTAAGTAATCTCTACATAATCAAATATCAAATTAGTTAGAAGTTACCAGCTCCATTTATGTTCCAAAGACTATGACATTTGCAGACCATAGCTATTACTTCTAATGTGATATATTTCACAAGCAAAATGGGCACATTCCAAAATGTTTACATTATATATGTCTGACTTTTTATTTCAAGCAAAGTTATGATTTTATAAGCTATAGCAGCCTAGAGAAATAACATACAGCATGAGTTCTGTAGTAAATAACTTTACATAGTATGATGGGAATTGGCAAACTATAAAAGTCTAATAAGATATTAATAGAAAATATGAATAAAAGAAGAGCAATTTGGGTGAAGTACCACAAAAGAAAAGAACAAACTTTGGACAGAAGTCAATGAAATTAATATCAGGAAAGCAGACTCAATTATTTAAAACCTGGCACTTTGGAAAAAGTCAGTGAAACTACATTGGAAAGAGACAAGAAGGGAAAGACTGGACTCACATGATGAAGCTAATAGGTGAAGGTCATGACTTCTCTAACAGATGAAGTAAAATTTTCCATTTAATAATGCAAGAGAATTTAGAAAAGGACATGAATAATGAACTATACTATGGCTTAGACAACAGTATGAGCTTACATTTTGTAAAAGAAATAAAAGAGATTATCTTTAGTTATCTTCAGGTACACACACACACACACACACACACACACACACACACATATATATATATATATATATATATATATATATATATATATATATATATATCTTGTTTTCTATTTTAACCTGTATTATTACCAGGTGGAGTCCAGTTAGAGCAAAGAAGCACCCAGAAGCATACTTTGGGATCTGACATCTGGCCCCTCACCCATTCTTCTGCCTTCCTGCCCTTTCCAGTTGCTGAGCTGAATAGCTATAGCCTGTGATGAGTTTCTGCATGAAGTGTCTCTGTTGCCACAGGCCTGAATATGGTTCGTTTTCATCCAACTGCTATAAAATTTGATGATGATGAGCAGGGCTTTCTTCCTCATTAAATAACCATTTTGTTGTCATGAAAATATTAATTTGAATGTCATCAATACAAAATAAATTTTGATCACTGAAGTTCATTATTCTATCATGAATGTCCATTTATCAAATATATATTTGTACATATATACATATATATATACTGTGTATATGAGCAATTATAATTATGCATGTGTAAGCATACTTGCATATCTTGGTATGTTAATATTTCTAATCTAGTATGAATTTAAAACCAAACTTATATTAGTGTTATTGAAGTAAGGATGTCCAAGTCTGAACAGAATATGGGATTTTCAAATTTATTATAAATTTTTTGAGACAAAAGAATATACAGAGAAATGGTCAATTCCAAAATATGTAACATAATCCTGAGTCAAAAGTTCACAAATAAAAAGTTGACAAACTTTCTAACTTCTGACAGCTCCTAGAACGTCGCATTTTTGATGTTCTGCTGATAGAAAAGGATTAATATTATCTCCCCGAGTTAATTATTCACAACTCTGTTGTCTACTGTTCATTCAATAAAAGAAAGCCAAAAGAAGAACTATTAATCAACCCAATCTTAATTAATTAGATTTGGTAGGGGAGAGAGAACACTAGCTTAGTTGCAGGTAGTGTCTTAAGAGAAAAGAAGATGGAAGGATGTCAAGAATTCCAGGATGAAAGTGAGATCAAGGACAGTTTCTGAGGGGCGAAGTGATGGCAAATGAACATAGTTTATGACTCATCTTTGAATTGGGAGGCAGAGAGGATCAAATACTTCTAAGAACCTCTTCTAGCGGTTCTAAGCTGTCATGTACCACGTTTATACTGTTTGTGCTCTTATCTTTCAAGGGTAGATGTTCCATAAAAAAATGCTGTGTTGTGGCTCAAATTATTGAACACATTGAGTAGGAAGGACATGGAGTCATGTATTTTTGATGCTTTCCTTTCTCGTGATGATTATTACCATGTATCTATCATTTTCAACTTCAAAGGAGTCAAAGAGTTTCTGGAGTCACAGGTAAAACAAGGTGCATGGGGGTAAAGTCATGCATTATATGGATGAGAAGGTGATTTTTTGTTCATAAAATGGTATGAGTGATCAAAGATAGAGAAAACTGAAAGTTTCAGAACATACTGCTATCTCTCATTTCTTTTTTCTAATACTTTACTAGCACCCATAACTTCATTTCAAATTTTTACATATCTTCAATTGATTTTTATGAAGCTCTACATTTTTCTCTGTTCCCCTCCCTGCCTTTCCCTTCCCCTCTTCAACCCTTTCCCAAGATCCCCATGCTTCCAATTTACTCAGGAGATCTTGTCTTTTTCTACTTCCTATGTATATAAGATCTATGTTTTATAAATGTTAAAAGAATTGTAGACAAAATAACTCTGTCTGGTTTTTAAGTTTGGCTTTGCAAAGTCATGTTAGAAAGTTTAACTGGAACTTAAAATACGGATCTCTTTTGAGAAGCAAGGGTTTATGACAAGAAAAGTCACAATTTAATGTAGACAAGCCCTTGGTATTGACATAAAGAATGGCTAGATCCCTGATATCTGTAAGTCTGTGGCTGGGGCTACAGCTTGGCTGTCATTAGAGTGCTTGCCTCACATGCAAGGTATACTTGGTTTCATTGCCTAGATACTAAAATTATATACTTTTGTATTGATATGTTGGTAGATAGTTTATATTTGTACTCATAATGTTTCATAAAGAAGGTTGATGGCTTTAATAAACAATTTTATTGCAATTTGTTTAACAGGTTTTAATAGCAACCAATATTTGAAAAAGAAATTAGTATGCAAGAAATTTCAAACATATGCCCCATATAACCTCCTGAAGAATCCTTGTGACTCAAACAATATTACTGTCTAAATATTGATATTTAGACAGGAGAGGTATACATTTAAAGTATTTAGACACATCCATAAGATAGCAGAAATAGTAAATTTTTGAGTTGAAATCCCAGTCCAAATTAATGGTTTCTGTTAAACAAATATCACTTTATTTACTCTCATACATATGAAGATAAAGTTAGAGCAGATTAAAAATATACAGTCAAAAATCTTTGAGCATATATAGATTTCTTCTGAAATTTAATTTTTAAAAATCAGTCTCTTAGCCAAATTATTAATTGATAAAATTTTTACTCAATTTTGGATTTCTAACTATATCATCCTGCTCCTTACTTTACTCTTTAAAATTAATTTAGAAGCATGGGCTGGGGAGAAAAGGGAAAAAGGAAGGAGAAGAGAAGGGGAGAAGGGGAGAGTAGAGGAGAACTTGAGGGGATAGAATATTTGAGATGGAGGAAGGACAGAAATGAGAGCAGGGAGAGAGATATTTTGATTGAGGGAGCCATTATGAGGCTAAGAAACCTGGCGCTAGAGAAATTCCCAGGAATCTACAAGGATGACCCCCAACTAAGACCCTAAGCAATAGAGGAGAGGGTGCCTGAACTGGCCTTGCCTTGTAGTCAGACTGATGAATTATTATTATTATTATTATTATTATTATTATTATTTTGTCTTTGAGACAGGGTTTTTCCATAGCTATGTAAAGCCTGTCCTGGAACTAGCTCTTGTACACCAGGCTGGCCTTGAACTCACAGAGATCTGCCTGCCTATGCCTTGCAAGTACTGGGATTCAAGGTTTAAAGGCCTAGATCCTGATGACTAGCTTAAATATCACCATAGACCCTTCATCCAGCAACTGTTGGAAACAGAGGCAAAGACCCGCAGCGGAGCACTGAGCTGAGCCCAAAAGTACAGCTGAAGAGTGGGAGGAGTGAGAATATGAGCGAAGAGGTCAAGACCATGATGGGGCCACCCACTGAAACAGTTAACAACCTGAGCTAATGGGAGCTCACCGACTCCAGCCTGACAGGAAGAAACCATCATAGGTCTAAACTAGACCCTCTGAATGTGGGTGAAAGTTGCATGGCTGGGCAGACTGAGGGGCCACTGGCAGTGGCACCAAGATTTATCCCTACTGCTCTCTGGATAGGAGAGGGAGGGGGAGTGAAGGGGGAGGGGGTAAATGGGAGGCGGGGAGGAGGCAGAAATTTTTAATATAAATAAATAAACAAACAAACAAATAAGGAAAGAAAGAAAGAAAGAAAGAAAGAAAGAAAGAAAGAAAGAAAGAAAGAAAGAAAGAAAGAAAGAAAGAAAGAAAGAAAGAAAAGATTTATCCCTACCGCCTATACTGGCTTTTGGGGAACCTATTCTCTTTGGATGGATACCTTGCTCAGCCTAGATACAGTATGGAGGGCTTTGGACCTTCCCCAAAGCAATGCAGTGGGGATGGGTAGGTGGAGGGGATGGGAGGAGGGGAATTAGCGAGAACTAGGATTAGAATGCAAAATGAAAAAGGAAGTTACTTTTCTTTTCTTTAAAAAAATAAAATAAATTTTAAAAAATTAATTTCACTCTTATTACCTATTACAATGCAGCACTTAGTACTTTTCTAAATATCAGTGGTTTTGTACATGACAGCTAAACCCTGTTTAAGTACCACAACACTACAATGAAAACTTCAATTATCTATGTTTGAAGTCTTGGTGGTTCAGTAAGACAGTGATATCCCAATGAAGCCTATATTCTTATAACCTATACCATCAGAATTAGTAATACAATGTTATAGGAAATAAAAATGTCTAGATCAAAAGGTATCCATACCTTGAAATTCTGTAATTATGGAGATAATTAATGATATTCATACTATAATAGCATAGAGAGAATATTTCTTAGTGGTACAAATGGGAAAAATAAAATATTTTTGATTTTAAAGGGCACTAGATTATGTAAATGTTAATATTCTCATAACATAATGATCCTTCCTCAAATTTTTCACTGAATGCTCTTCTTTTGAGAAGTCTCCTGAGTCTGTGACTGGGAAGGATGTAAGTAGGAGCCAATCACTTCTTTTTTTTCTCCCAGTAGGTAGAAGAGATGGTAGAAATGGGTCCTTGGGAACAGTACTGTTCCTCTAGTTTCAAAGTCATTCCTGGCTGGTTTATTTTTCATCTAATTCTGCAACATTTTAGAGAGTTAAAACATTCATACGTATTAAGAATTTTTGAGATTATTACTGTGTAAGATTATTTATAGTACTTTACAATTCATCAATGATACGAGTGTCCTCACTTTGGTTGGTGTGTATTTAAATAATATATTGAATATATATATATATGTGTGTGTGTGTGTGTATGTAATATGTACATACATATGCACATGTATATGAATATACAGCTCACTTAACTGTGGAGTAGCAAGTTTGTTGCTGAGAGGCTGTTGCAGATATATACATCAGGAGACATAAATAAGCATACAGAATGTAGCATAAATAAAACTATTTTCTTCTCCCTTCCAAAAACACACCTGAATTTTACTTAGTTGAAAATGCAAAAAGGTCCCTAGTGAGCATGTTACATCATACTGTGCTTTATTTAGTATATAGGTTACTTACTAATCATCAAATAAATATTCTACAGTTTTTTAAGTTGATCTATTAATTTAAAAAATGTTTCTTTAGGATATGGTCCCTCTAATGCTTTAAGTAGGATAGTTCAGATGCAAAATAATGTCAAGGAAAAGCCAACAGAAATAACTAGAAATTTCTTCAAATTTTGACATCCTCTGTCATGATCAAAACCTAATGTGTAAACCACAGGGCATCTAAAAACATAAATAGCTTATGACTCGGGCTGTCACTGGGGCCTTAGACAGACTTAGTCATGCTGAAGACAACATTTAGCTTTCCACATCCCATAAATGAAAATTTAAAACCGCATTTTAGGATATAAGCCTTCATATATTTTATTGCTTAAGAATTATAGCAAAATCATGCTTAAGTATATTTTATAGCAGTTATGAGCAGAGAACTTTGCATAAGTGTCGTAAGTTAGAATTTCTATGCTATCACATCCTAAATATGGCTTTGGAGAATTTATAGATCTCAGACTAGCCTTATTAACTATGTAATTGAATTGCTGGGGCACAGAGATGAGTGTGAACTGCCATGTACTGCATTATAAATAGCAAGTTTTGTAACAATAGCTAAATATTACAACAATGGAGGTATTTGGAACATATATTCATGTTTTGGATGTCATAATAACCAAAAGTTATTGAAGAATCAAAATGCCAAATCTTGCTTGATACAAGTCAGTGAAAATAAATTTTGCCTTCTGAAACAAATCAAAGGTTTGTATAGAATGAGACACAGAACAAACATCTATCATCAATCACCTATCAAGCACCTACAAATTGATTTATTGTTTTTAAATATGCCATTGTCTAACTTTCATCTATCTATAAAAATCTATCATCATTGCCGGGAGGTGGTAGAGAACACCTTTAAGCCCAGTACATGGGAAGCAGAGGCAGGTGGATCTCAGGATTCAAGGCCAGTCTCGTCTACAGAGCAAGTTCCGGGACATCCAACAGAGAAAACTAGTCTCAAAAAAACAAGAAGAGAAAAATCTATCAGGTATTTATCTGTATATAATCTATGTATCATATATCTACCCACTCATTTTATATCCTATTTTTCATCAAGAAGTACACTGGAATTCAATTTTTACAATGTGACTCAGTTTAACACAAAAACATAATACTAATAACAAATATATTATCTATAAAAAGTAATGTCAAATTTTAGCAAAGGTTGCAAAAGTTGCCAATGTGTTGAAATGTGTAACTATTTCTTTACTACTGTAAAGCTACCATATATCTTCAAATTAATTTTTAACTAAACATTATTTCAGTTATAAACATGATAACATTTATGATCAGAATTTGAGTTGAACACTGAAAGGTATATAGATATTATCACTTTCTCTTAAGAGTAAAAGTCTCCTGAGTAAATTGGGAGCATGGGGACCTTGGGGGAGGATTGAAGAGGAGGGAAGAGTCAGGGAGAGAAGCAGAGAAAATTGTAGAGCTCAATAAAAATCAATAAATAATTTCAAAAAAAGAGTAAAAGTCAAGATTTATTCTTAGATGTATCAAAGAATTGAAGTTATAGAACTAAGTGCTGCCCATCAAATTAAAGAGATCTGCAGGTACATAGATTCATTACCACAACCAGAAATCCTTGAATAGATGTCTCTATGGCAACCAGTGTGCAGATTTCCCTATGCAACCAGTACATAGGAGAATCCAAACCATATATTTTTATTGAGCTCTACATTTTTCTCTGCTTTCCTCCCTGCCTCTCCCATCCCCTTCAATCCTCTCCCAAGGTCCCCACATTCTCAATTTGCTCAGGAGATCTTGTCATTTTCTACTTCCCATGTAGACTAGATCCATATAGGTCTCTTTTAGGGTCCTCATTGTTGTCTAGTTTGTCTGGGATTGTAATTTGTAGGCTGGTTTTCTTTGCTTTATGTTTAAAAATCACTTATGAGTGAGTACATATGATAATTGTCTTTCTGGGTCTGGGTTACCTCACTCAATATGATGTTTTCTAGTTTCATCCATTTACCTGCAAAATTCAAGACGTCGTTATTGTTTTCTGCTGTGTAGTACTCCACTGTATAAATGTACCACATTTTCCTTATCCATTCTTCTGTCGAGGGGCGTTTAGGTTGTTTCCAGGTTCTGGCTATGACAAATAATGCTGCTATGAACATAGTTGAGAACATGTCCTTGTGGCACAGTTGAGCATCCTTTGGAAATATACCAAAAAGTGGTATTGCTGGGTCTTGAGGTAGGTTGTTTCCTAATTTTCTGAGATATTGCCACACTGATATCCAAGGGGCTGTGCCAGCCTGCACTCCCACCAGGAACATAAAAGTGTGACAGAACCACATTTTTAAAGTCCCAGAGTGGACAAATTTTAGAGTTAAATCTTCAGTAACCCCAGCAATATAGGAAGCCCTAGTTCCAATCTAATCACCGTGAGTTTTAAGTTGCACAGAGCCTCAAATAATTACTAGAAGAAAAACCCACTGTGTTTTTGGCAAAAGGAAGATAGATAAGATAAAAGAAACATTGGTAAATATGGCATGGCATTGCTCTATACTTTAAATTTTGAAAAAAATGAAGTGTCTTCAGAGAAATTTGTTCCTGGTAAACCTAACCTGCTGGGGTTTTGCCATAGTCTAAAGAACCTGGTGGAGAGAAAACACAAATTTTTCCCTAAGGCAATTATAAAATAAAAGTAAAAATTCCATCCCTCTTCAGCTACTGTGTTCTACCTAGGGAAATAGAAACCATGTGATATATTGGTGAAGTTCATAGGGTCGGAGTCTTAAGAAGGTCAGAGCTAATCCAAGACTATACAGTATTTTCTTTCCCTAGTACCTTTCTACTTCATGAAAAGTCCATTTACTTCAGTTTGTTGGTGTTGTTTGTTTGCTGTTTTGTTTTGGTTTTAATATATAAGGATAACAAGGGCAAAATAGTCACAGATACAACTGGTATTAATTCAGCCTTCTATAAAGCTATCTTCATCAATGTTGTGAGTTCACCAACATTAAGACAGAGTGTACATTTGGATTTTAAAAAAGGCAAACTACCTTATCTCCATGAAACTCTCTTTAAACATGAAGACAGAGATATTAAAAACATAGCAGAATAATGTTTACCACACAACACAAAACAAAACTAGTAATAGGCTTATTAATTTCAGAAAGAAAAGACTCCAGAGCAAGAACAATCCAATTGATGCTATATTGTGACAAAAGAGTAAATCAGTACTATCCTTGACTTTGTCAAAACCAATAATTAAAATGTAAGAAGACTGCAAGAAAAAACAATGAGTCCACTATTATAAACGAATTCTCTATTATAACTGACATCTCTCACCACCATCCTCACCCCGCCTGAATGTACAGATCCCATAGGCACAGGGTGAATACTTCATTGACCTTAAAGCACTCAACATTGATCAACAAATTATAATTGACACCATGTTCACCTTAAGCAGTAATTATCTGCTCTTTTCAAACTCATAAAGAATATTAACTAAGATGAGCCACCTACTGGACACGATATCCATCTCAAGAAAATTGAAGGCTGTATTAGTGATGAAATGCCTCCTCTCAGACCACAAGGAATTGAATTAGAAATTAATAATGGAAACAAAACTGGAGATCGAAAATGTTTCCTAAGAGAAGAGGGCTCAAAGAATAAATCCCAAGAACAATTACAGTTCTGGGTGATCATCTGCATGAAATCATCCTCTGACATGAGAACCATCATATTGATGTCTCATTCTTGGTTGTTGTTCTGAGATTTATTTGCCAAGTCTTTCTATTGGATATGTATCTTGGGCATTCTACTCAGTGTGATATTATGATTTGATTTAGATTAATATTCATGTCAACATAAGAATTTACAATGTGGTTTTAATGTGCTGCTTACTTTATGCACACATTATTGAAAGCTGATTTCTTGTTTTCATTTACAATAAGTCTTCAGTTTAGCCTCTACAAAATAGCAGATGAGCTCAATCCCATTATTAATGTATAAATTTCCAAACTCAATAATACAAAATATATAGTTGAAAGGCTACCCTAAATAATGTTTAAAATAAGCCTCAATATCAGAGCTATATCAGTGAAATTAAAAATAAATTTAAAGTATCATTTTGAAGTATTGTTTTTTATCTTAACTTAAATATGGTGCAATTATTTGGGTATAGTGATATACAAGTGTCGCTTAGTATTCAAACACAACAGGTACACAAACTATATTTTCATTGTGTTTACATTTTACCTCATCTGAGTACTCTATTTGAAGAATATTCAGATATTTTTGCTATTTTTATTTCTGTATGATACCAATTGAAAATATAAATATAGCCTACGTATGATGATACATACCTTTAAATCCAGCACTCTGGAGCCAGAAATAGGTAGATTTCTGTGAGTTAGAGACCAACCTGTTCAAAAAAGAGAATTCCAAGTCAGCCAGGGCTACATAGTAAGACCTTGTCTTCAAAAAGTCATTTACAGGAATATAAATATTTTTTTTTTTGGTTTTTCGAGACAGGGTTTCCCTGTAGTTTCTAGAGCCTGTCCTGGAACTAGCTCTTGTAGACCAGGCTGGCCTCGAACTCAGAGATCCGCCTGCCTCTGCCTCCCGAGTGCTGGGATTAAAGGCGTGCGCCACCACCGCCCGGCGGAATATAAATATTTTGTGTCTATTATACTTAACTTAAAATTAAATTCATACATACTTCATATTAGCTGTTAACAAGCAAATTTTCTCTATTTGAAGTGTCTACAGACAGTTTGAAATCTACATTGAATTATGCAAGTATACAATGAATTTGCTCATCCATAATGGTAATAACTATATCAGCTAACACCATAAATAATAACTAATAACAAGTTATCTCTTCCCAACTCAATGTCTATCTTAAAATAGACATCATAATCCTCTCACCAAAATATATCAGGATCAAAGACCAAGATGGAAGAGTTTTTCAAAATAACATTAGCGAATATTTGCTGCTTTTTTGACTCTGGAAACTCTAAAGGAGCTGAGCGGCTAACAGGATTGTATCTGCATCCATGAAGGTCTGTTTGCCTGCCCTTGCGTCTCAGTGTCTCAAGAGAGCTGTTAAAGCATTTGGGATAATTATAAACATTATTGACAGGCAATAACTGCTTTTCAAAATATCCATTTAAATCATAATAATTATCATATTTGCATTATAATAGAGGTGCTTAAGCTCTCAGTCTATTTACAAGAGAGGGGAAATGTGCTGTGTTCACTGCTGCTCCCTATATGATATTCAATTTGAAAATTTATTTTCACATCAAGGAGGAATAACATAGGAGATTTGAACAGAAAATCCAATATATTGAAACTGTAATTTTACGTGTTAAACCCATGGATTATGTATCATCAAGGCTTTGAGCACAAACATTAAGAACAGTTTATTTTTCATCTACCTGAATAATCCACTTTTCCTGCCTCCTCAAATGATTCAATTTTTATCTCATTTTTCAATGGTTCTCAGATTTTTCTTCAACTATGTTGTATGTATTCTCTAGACTCAACAAAATGACTTTATCTCCACTTACTATTAACCATCCATATTTAATAAGCACTTTCATACTCTCTTCCCATTAAAAGTTATGACTGTGACAGTAATGTACGTATACTCCCTAAATTCAATATCTGAATGATTTTTAGTATTAATATTTAGGAGAAATCATGTGATATGATGAAATAAAAGATCAATAATTTGTTTCCAATTACAATATGCAAAATGATGCACAAACTTTGAACTTCCAAACATAAACATTGATCAAAACTGCACAACTGTAGAAGTCAAGACATACAAACACTAATTTCATGAAAGAGAAACACAGTCTACCTGAGGTTAACTGGGATTCATGGTAAGAGGGGTTAATTTTGCTTGAGTATACAGTTTCTCAGATAAGCATATCTAGCTGTGGGTCTATATCCCACAGGACAAACTGGCTTGTCTGTTGTTGCTTTGGGGTATGAATTCAGCAGCTCTCAGAATGCCTGCATTCATTAGCACCTTAGCTGAGAAAACAATGCTGTGTTCTGCTTTTGTAACACAATGGCCCCTTGAAACCAGCTCACAATTGGTCTCATTTATGCTTTGCTGACTGTCTGTGATTAATTCATTTCACATAATTTGTGGAATGTAATTTTTTTCTATCTTAATACATTCAGACAATTGTGAAACTCTAGCCCAAGATGCGATGGGTAGAGGTGCTTAAACTCCTATTCCTGGTGGCCACCTAACCTCCATATAAGAGGAGTGCTTTCTTGCACCAGCAAATTTGCTCAGCCTGTTAATGAAGTCAGAGTGCATCCCCACTCAAGATGTTCCTCCCTTCATACAAAGTAAAACAAGTAAAAAAAAATTTCACAGAAGATGTGGGGGATGTTCATTCTAAATGCTTATTCTGAGATATTCATGCAGAGGTTACTGATATCCTAGTCTATTCTTGGTCAACCCTGACAAATTATACTGAGTCATCCACAGCTACCATGTCATTCATTCATGCTATTTAGTCTTTATGTCAAAAGAAATCATGACAATTTTCTCAATTTTCTGTCTGTATTTTGGGGCTGGTATATAAACGTTACAGAAGGAGCTGATTGGTTCATACAAATTTTCATGCCACGCTTGATGTCAGCACCTTTCTAATCCCTTGATAAATGGGTGAGAACTGTAACCCTAACACACACACACACACACACACACACACACACACACACGGGCCTCTGGAACTCAAAGGGAGCCAGCATGTGTTGTCCTTCTTCTCACTGAGAGAGACACAGTACCATTCTTATCATTGCTGTTCAGAAGGCAACAAAATACCTTGACTCACTGAAATAGAAACTAATACCATGGGTTGGTATGGTGCTAAAATTTCAAATAGTTCTTCTCACCTTTTATATCTATTGTCTTACAGTGATGTCTAGGTTTTGTGTAAGTTTGTGTTCAGCAAATTCAATTCATATACTGTCATCCTTCCAGAGAAATATCGTGTGATGGATATCTCCCACTCGTTAGTATGTTCAGGATTCCTTTTCATGTCGTCCTTGAGTGGTTTCACTATCATTAGCTAACCTACTAGAAAAGTTAAGTTTAAGACCTCGCCCCAGAATTCCTAAGTCAAAATCCTCATTTTAACAAGATCTCTGGGGTTTTTTTTAAATACATGCTTAAGTATAAATACCTTGGACTTTGTTGTGAAAAGGAGAAAGAAAATTACGATAGCCTAGAGGCTCGACCGTAGTACACTACTGTTGTTGCTTTGCAACTTACTGTGAAAACCTGGACACCTTTGTTGCATCACCTGGCCAAACCTGTAATCTCAGCCCTGGGGAGGAAGAAACAGGCAATCCTTTTGAGTTCCCTAGCCTGCCTGTCTTGCCAATTAGTGAGCTCTAGGTTCTCCAAGAACAGGTGAGCCTCTCAACAAGGAAGGCAGAGAGCAACCAAGAAAAACCCTGATACTGAATTCTGGCCTTACAATGCACACATGTGTTTATGCATCCACACACAGACATGAACATGCCAATGAACACACACCTACCCACTTACACACACATAACACCAACATACACACACATACACTCATATGCACAAAATAAATGTAAAAGAGTCATGCACAAATACTGGAAATGCCTGAAGAAAGATAATTTCTGAAGAAACTCATGAAGGCTTTAGCAATGTTTTATCTCTTAATCTGGGGAGCTGGTACACTAGAGATCATTTTAGTACTTCTTAAAACCCTCTGGATAGTTTGCATATATTATTTCATGTGCATCCATGAAAATAAGACAAATGTTGAGGTTCAATTGTGAAAAGTCAAGTGATGGACTTCAGAGTGAGCTGTGTGTCTGATATCCTAGGCTCTCTCCATTTCTTTCTGTTGTCTCTAAATGTAAATAGGGTGCAGTTATATGAAGCTAATCAGCTAATGCACCTCAGCGGGAAGAATCATAGGCTTACACTGAGGTCATTGTGTGGTTCACACAGGCACCCTCTATGCTGTTCTTCAGAATCTTTCCCAAACTGAACGCAGCAGCAGCAATGAAGAAAAATGGTCTTTTATATTCAAATGATAGCCCAGAAAAGCACATATAAAATAAAATGTCCTCCTTTCCCATTCCATGAAGAGCCCATGCCTCCCACTGTGGAAAGTGAAATAGTACATACGTAAAACGTCTCTGCAAAACATCCATTATACAGCTATGAGTAAACTTTTATTTAATGCCCGCAAATCTGATTTATTTATTAAGCAGAGCTTGGCATGTTTCAGACTAGAGTTCCTTTGTTCCTCCCCCCTCTCTTCTCTCTCTCTCTCTCTCTCTCTCTCTCTCTCTCTCTCTCTCTCTCTCTCTCTCTCTCTTTTCTCTCTCTCTCTTGCTTTCATTTTGCTCAGAACTGGAGCTAATATCTCCTAGAAAATATTTTATAGTAGATTGACAATTACCAATTTAAAGCCTTCCAGCCAAGTAGTCTCCACAGCCTGAGTCTGCAGTAGAATCTTATCAGTCCCTTGCGTATTGAAAGTCTGTTAAAGATCTGATTTTTGTTCTTGATATGTTGTAACTAATTTTTCACAACTTAATAGCTTGTGGCTAAAGGGAGTGACAATTGGTAAATGCTTCTATTTTATCAATATAAAAACTAATCATGAACAGTTGACAGGTTTGATTTTATATATTTTATCATACAACATTTATTTTCCTACTTAGATGTTAATTTTGCATACAAAATTTCCACCAAGTCTGAAAGGAAATATACACTCCAGAGCTAATTTGGAAAATACAGTTTTCCAAAAACAAACTCATAACAAATTTTGAGAAACTTATATGCTTTCAATTTATTTCTGTTAAAAGGTCTATTTTTTCAGTGTTTAACATTTTGTGTATATGTGGTTGTGTTTGTACATTTGTACAAGTATGTGTAAGCTGAGGCCTTGTGCACTTATGTGTGTGCATATGAGTGCAAAACCACAAGTTAATATCTGCTGACCTCTTCTTCCTTATTTCTGAGATAATGTCTCTCACTGAAGGTGCTTCTCACTGATTCAGCTAGAATTCTAGTCAACAGTCCTCAGTGTTCCTGATGGGTCACAGTCACACGCCACCTGGCATAGCCTTTGTGAAGAGGGATGAACTCACGTCCTTGTACATGTGAGGTAAGTTTCTTGAATGAGATGATGCCCTATCCACAATTTGCAGGGTAATATTTTAACATATTATATTATATATACATGGATTTATAATGCTGTGTATTGAATTGTTATAGTATGCATAACCATACACATGTTTTATTATTAGAGGTTGTAGGGGGCATATTTACTCAATTGTCACTTGATTTAGAATTAGAAATGAGCCTTTTAATTTTCTAAGTACATCTCGTTTGTTTCTGTTTTTTTCCATAATTAAATCTAAACCTGAAGGAAGTGTTGAGTACTACTGAGGAGATCTTAAGAGGAAAAATTAAAAAATACATTACAAACAAATAGTAATGTAACTTATTCAACACTAAACATGATGTAAATCGCATGTAAATAGGTGGATTTAGTGTCCACAAAAAATCTTCACCAAACTCCTATGTTGGGTAGATAATAATAAGCCCAGAAAAATACAAGTAGGTTGAGTTCTGAGTTTTAATCAGAGTTTGAAAGGAAGTGATGATGTGAGGCCTGTGGATGCGGGGTAAATATAAACTAAAAAAAAAAAGAATTCAAGAGGAGTATGAAACAAATATTGCGAAAACTTGACTCCAGATTGAGGTCTGTGATATTATTACACGTTTGCTGATGACTTGTCTTGTTAGAATGCTTGAATATGGAGCAGGCTTACGAGCAATTCAAGGGACTGGCAATATTTACATAGTTTGTTCAAATGTTATTTTAAAATGTTCCATCTGCTATCTCAAATATTAATGTAAGTCATGGCTAAATATATTTTAAGCTATCGAATGGGCACCTGTTTCATCTGGCTACTGTCACGGACCTACACAAGAACATGGGCAAGAAAAGAGTCAACAATATATAAGTGAAGTTGGGAAGTAAGAAAGAAACACCCCCTAAATAATGATGGTTCAGCATTTCAGCTTAGTAAGCAACAAGTTTTAAAACACACACACACACACACACACACACACACCTTCTTTAGGAGACTGTTATCTAGGAAATGTATGGTCTAACATTTGAAATTCAAGATTTTGCATTACTTTCTAAAGTTAATAAAAATCAAGCTTTTCAAGATTTTTGAGTTTTACCACAGCATGTTTATAAATGCTTGTCATTATACTTTGCTCTGTTTTCTGTTTTACTAAACACAAAATAAAAACAAGCAATTAGAAACAATTTATCGTTATATTCTACCATCTGAATGTTGACTTACTGCTGTTCATTTCATCTGAAGGGGAAAAAAACAGAAGAAAATAAATATTTGTGTAAATTTTTTTCATACTGTGCTTAGAAAACCCAAGAAATCATAATATCTGGGAGGTTCCAATGTGATCCAACAGGAAGCTTTTAGGTTGGCCAGTATCTTTTGTGCCTATGTTTTAGATCAGGTGAAAGAAATGGTAAAAATTAGTTTATACTATTGCTAGATCCACCAGCCGCTTTAAATTAAGAGTTCAAGGAT
The DNA here is from genome assembly GCF_903992535.2 of Arvicola amphibius. Classification (NCBI taxonomy): domain Eukaryota; kingdom Metazoa; phylum Chordata; class Mammalia; order Rodentia; family Cricetidae; genus Arvicola; species Arvicola amphibius. The sequence continues at coordinate 107,166,251 of NC_052055.2, forward strand.
CAACAGGTCAGGAAAGCACTTCTCAATTAGCCCTCTACAAATGTTGCTCAGAGGTTTACTAAAATTGCAAAGTCTTCAAATTGGGACTGGAAAAAGCATGGCAATCCATGCAGTTTTAATCTGTGTCATTGCATTATATTTATTCTTATGTTTTATCATGGTGGGCTAATAGATCCTTTGTCCAAACAATGAGATGAGTATAAATATGAGCATGAAAAGTATCTCTCATAAAACCTAGGCATGGAATTCAAGTTTGCAGATATTTAAAAAGAAGACTATAGGGAAGCCATTGTAACTTTTGAGGTAGATAAGACATTTTGAAATATTTGAGACAGTTGGATCCACAAAACAAAAAAGTACATTGTATCAAAATATGTACTAGAGTTGTTTGGTCTATGATTAGTTTTGTTAAAAGATGCAATCAGAAGCCATAAGCAGATATTTAAATTTATTTCTAAGGAAAAAAATGTAAATTTAGTACACAGAAATGCACTGATACTACTACTAATAAGAAACAGACAGTAAGCTAGAAAAAAAACACCCAAACACAATGCCAATTGAAATATTTGAATGGCAAGTAAATGTAAGAAAACCATCATAAGTATTATTTGAAAAAATATATAATCAAGATGCTAAAAACCGGGGAGAAATAAAAATATACACACATTTTTCTAAATTAGCACTTCATGCAGCATGTTCTCACACATCAGACTTCTTGTAAAGACAGAGCAGAGAGATGGCAAAGAATATTGTGCTTTTCAGAGATCTGGTATGCACAAACAGGGGATAGAGAAGGATCACTAAATTGCTCTGTGTTGTGAAGATTTGATTGATTTAAGGTTCTATTTATAGCTCATGAATCTTATGCTATTCCTCTCTCTATATACTTATTTTCAATAAACCACCAAGGATATTGGCAAAACTCAAAAGGTAACTCAAATTACAGAAATAAGTTTATACATTTGAAAATGTAGCTACACTGCAAGATATGAGGTGGAGAAATAAAAATCTAACTCATAGAGGTCTTGGAGAAAATATTTTTACGAGGTATTCAGTTTAAGAAAATGCTGATATGCATCTACTGTTTAAAAATAATGTTAAAAATAAAAACGTATAGAGACAAGACAGAGAAAATTATTAGGGGATAGAAAAGTGAAGATTGCTTAGACCTTCCCTCAAGAAAGAAGATTTTTCATGTCCCTCTGTCCATACCCACCATCTTGCGGACTAAGCTCCGAAGTTCAGCAGTTCTTAACTGAAGTATGACATCACCATTATATCTTCATCCTTTGATGCCATTCTTTGTATTCATCATGCAGGTCTCAAGACATGAGAATCCCCGGCAGAATAAAATTGCTATAACTAGAACATACGGGCGATTTTAGTTTGACCTCCCACAAGAGGAGCTCGTACAGAGATTTGAAAACTTAAAAGTGAGGTAAGCACAATGATAATGAGAACAAGCCAACCAAACTAGTACATCCTTAAACTACCTTAGCTGTGGGTGACAGGATCAGGTCCTGTAAGCTAGTATAGAACACATTCTCAGAATTATTAGAAACGTTAAACCCAGTGGACTAGAATACCACTGTGACAACCTCTTCCTAATTTAAACACCCACCAACCATATTGCTATTAATCCAAATAGAATTTCTTTTTTTTAAAGTGCCCTGATATACTATCAATACCTGTGCATGAAGAAAATCTGGTTATATAATTCATATCTTAAAATTCTATTAATGAAGGCATGATGAAAATGCTATTAATGCTAAGAGAAATCAGTGTGATCTGAAACGAAGCAGCCACGGTGCCCTGCACAGCCCCACATTAAAGGGTCGAAGTAACAGAGGTTTAGAATAAACAGATGTGTGCCTTTGTCACTGTTCTCTGTTGCTTAGAAAGGTGGAGTTACCTTTTCCAATTTTCCTAGAGAACGTGATATAATGAATATTTTACATCTCTCTGACCTTTTTATGAAAATGACATTCAACTTCATATAATGCCTTATCCCATATTAATGGAATAACCTGTTGAGTGATTATCAAGATAGCCAGAGTAAAAGCATCAGAAAAAAATACAGTATACTCTCATAAATAGAAAAAAGTTTGGGGAAGGGGAGGAACATTCTACACATTGGGACTAGAATGGAACCTCTCCCACCTGACAAACAAAGAATATCTACCAAAAATTAAACCCCCACAGCCCACAGCTGATATGATATCTAATGGTGAATATTTTCCTTCTAAAGATATGAACAAGACAAGGGTGCTCCTTCTCAACAGATTATTAATAAATAAATTCCCAGTTCATCAATTACTTGCGAAATGTTATGATCTCATTTTTCTTTGTTTTTAATTAAATTTTTGTTTAATTAAAATATAATTTTGGGTGGAGATATGGCTCAGTGGTTAAGAAGACCAGCTGTCCTTCCAGAGCACTGAGGTTCAACTCCCAACAACCATATGGGAGCTTACAACTGTCTGCAACTTCATTTCAAAGGTATCCGATGCCCTCGTCTGGTCTCCATGGGTACCAGGTACACACATGGTACACAAACACACACACAGAGGCAAACACTTATACACATAAAATAATAAGGTAAATTTATATATATATATATATATATATATATATATATATATATAATTACTCTCCTTTCTTTTTTCTTCATTTAGCTACACCAACTACTTCAGTGTTTCCCTATCAGCCCCATCAAATTGATGGTCTCTTTTTTTGATTATTTTTTTTACTTACATAAATAATCATGTGTGTTTGTGTATATTATATATTCACATATAAACACCCATGCATGTAATATGTATGTGTGTAACATGTAATATGTTTAATAATACATATAATTGTATATTTAAAAAACAAATATATACACATATCATATATGCATAAATGTACAAGCAAAATTTGCTGCATTTATTGAGTATAGGTTGTGTGTTCATGATTTCAGGGCTTGGTCAAGATCATAGTTTTAAGAGTTGATTAAAAGTCCATTGTGTACAGTGACCACATTTTATTTACATATTCATCTGTTGATGACAGATAGGCTGTTTCCATTTTTTTTAATGTGAACAATACTAAATTATAGACATAGCAAGTCTTAGAGTCTTTTGAGAAATCCTCAAGAATGTTATATCTTGCTCATATGTTCATTTTATTTTTAGCTATGAGATCTTTAATTTGATTTCCTGCATTCCTTTGTACTTCTACGAGCAGTGAATGTCTGTCTTTAAGCCTGATTACATGTCCCATTACATTTATTGATTTGTGTATGTTGAAAACCCTATATTGCTGGGATGACACCAACTGTCATAATGTATGATCTTACTGTGTTTGTTAATTCTGTTTGGTTTTTTTGAGAGCTTTTACATGTATGTTCATCAAGTTCCAACTTTGCTATTGGTCTCTTTGCTCTTGTTGCATTTTCAAATGACTTGGCTATTAAAGTAATATGGGTTTATAATATAAGATTGGAAGTAATCCTATTACATAGAACACAAAGAAAATATACTTAAAAGTCAGGTTACTGGTCCATGTCAGAGAACCATCAAAGAAATAAAAATTATATTCTAAAATCTGAAAAGCCTTTGAGGGTCTGTGTGCTAACAAGATGATATTAGGTAAGGACTAGTTATAAAAGAATACAGGAAATTCATTTCAACTACCAAATATAAAACAGTGCTTGAGTTGATAAGATATGGTTAGCATGCAATAGTGGCTGAAATTTTGAGAATAACCAACTACTTTCTTAATTGGATTTATGGCCCTCTCTATAAGACAGAACTCATCCCTGGCACTATTTATGTGGATAAAAATTCTTAACTAGATATGGTTAAGGTAAGGTCATAGGCCATAGAGGACAACCTATAATCTAATATTCTGCAAAATGTACATAGTATTAGTCTGTTTCATAAATACTTATATTTATACTCATATATTAGTGCATCTCTTATTCCTTTTCAGAGAACCAATTTCTTTGTAGAAAATATGACTGCAGAACGAACAGCCCTAAAATCTCAGAGGTCATCACAGAAGAAAATTCTAAAATAGTATAAGAGGCAGAGATAGTAGGTGGCAAACAGTAAAAATGTTTGGGAGACACAATAGGCAGTTACACATATAAACCCACAACAACTGTGACTCTGTGCAACATAAAATTTCAGCCTAGACAGAACAGGAGTCCTGAGATCACATCCCTTGCTAAGAAGCTATGGGTAGGCAAATGCTGGTTGCTGGGAGAGGAACATTCACTTTGCTTCAGCAAGAAAGCCACTGAGCAGTCGTCCATGCCCCAGGAGACTGTTCTACAAGCATGCACATACAGGTAGCACCAAGTGGACTTAGGGAGTTCTAAAAAAGGCACATGGTTTTGGCAGGGAATATTGGGGACAAACAGGGAAAAATTGGAGGGAAGTGAAGTAAGGGTAGCTCTTACTAAAACATTTTATATATATATATATAAATTGTGATAAAAGAAAAAATAGCTTTGTGTTTTACCCTGTGGTTAGCTGGCTAGTGACATCATTTGCTACCAACTAATTCTTAATATGCCAGAAAAAAAGCATGTCAATATTATAAATATAACATACACAATCTGCAAACTCAATGAAGCATTTGCAAAAACAATGAATTAAAGTGAAATCTGTGATTTCAAATACAATATTGAATGATAGCATATGTGAATATAATTGATGTCCTAATAACGAAGTTACATTTCATCTATGCTTTCCCTTCTCCAGTAGAATAATCATGAAATACAAAACAAGTCCTTGTAAACTGTACAACACCACAGTGAGTGCATCAAAGTGAAATTTGAAGTTCAGTCTTTGCAACTCCAACCTTCAAGTACCTCCTCTGTAACGGTCCCATGAAGGGAACACCCAGCATGTAAGTTTTAGTGGCCAGTACATTTCGAAGGCATCTGTCGTTTTAATTACAATGCCTTCCTACAAACTCTGTAGGAGCTATTATGGACTGAGAAAACACAAATAGAGTTCAGTTCTTTCACTCTGAGTTTTGCTTTTGGGGTTATACCAAAAGGAAAACAGTGCCACCTAATGTTAGCTATCATGGTCATGGCTCTGGAAGTTTATATAATAACAGGAAAAAGTACACTTTTCAGAAAGTATTTCTTGGCAAATTTTATGGCCAATTAAACCACAGTTTGAGATTCACATAAAAGAGAAATTCTGTAGTTGAGGATACATTTCTGTAACAATTAGAATGGCTTTAGTGGCATTGTTGTCCGGTCATTTGCTTAAAGTTTGATGGGAGTTACACCCACCACCTCCCTTGGAATTTAAGGATAAAGATGGTGGGTGTGACTTCCATTCCTTGTCCTGGGCAGATATTTTGATTAAACATTTGTATGCTGAACTCTTCTATATGATATGACCTGTGACATACAGTATTTAAATGAGAAGCATATTTAAAATAATAAAATGATTAAAGGAGGAAATTATCTACTGCTGTTTGTATTGAGACGAGATTTAATATATCCTATGCTGGCCTCTTAAAGTCACTGAGTTGAAAAGAATGACCATGAACTCCTGACCCCCATGTCTCCACCTCCTAAGTGCTACAATTATGAACTGTGACTGGGGATGGGGAAGGGGTACAGGGATTCCAGCATGGGAAGTAACACTCTGGCAACGTAGCTACACCCCAGCCTCAACAGTCCCTTTTTATGGTATAGAGAAGACGCATTGTGATTATAGAAGATTGAAAGACGTTCAAAGAAGAGAGGGATGAATAAGTGGCTTCAAAAATAATTACTCTTCATTTCAGTACTATTTGTTCTTTAAATTGTTTTATATTCCTGAGTTTTTGCCCTCATGTTTGCTTGTGTATCACATGCTTGCCTGGTACCCATGGAGGCCAGAAGAAAAAGAGCACACCCCTCAGGAGTGGCGTTATAAATAATCCTTATTTTCCATGTGGGTCTAGAAACTGAAAGAAGGTCATATTGAAGAGCAGCCAGTTCTCTTACTGCTGGACCATCTCTCCTGTCCCTAGGCTCTTTGTTTTCTTAAAACAAAGTCTTCATAGAAAGCATCAGCTACTCTCAAACTGAACTCCTCCCCAATCCCCTTATAGAACATTGAGATGACAGTCAAATATCACCGTTGCTTGGTTGTATTCATTGTTTTCTCATTTGTGTGGCAAAATATATGACAAGAGGAAGGGTTTATTGTGACTAAGTGTTTGGGGATACAATGTGTCATGGTGGTTGTGGATGAGGCAACTGGCCACACTGCATCCATATTAAGAAAGCAGAGCAATGAATGCTGGAGGTCAACCCACTTTCTTATTTTAATTCATTCCAGAACACAAGACAGTGAGGATATGCACTCCTCATGCTGGGAGGCTCTTCCAAGCCACTGATTCTTGCCTCCTGGATGGTTCCAGATCAAGTCAAGTTGACATGGAGATAAACTAACACACCAGTCCAGTTCTGGACTATTCTTTACAACTTTTTGTGGATATAGTGTATCTAGTGCTTGGTAGATAATCCTGCAAAGTTTGTTCTCAATCTTAAAAGAGAATTTGATTTTTTTCAACCTAGCAATCATAAAATTTACTCTTTATTTTAAAATGTTGAGCAGTCACGTAATTGTCTCATATTTATGCAACTTCACCCACTCAGCCAATTCACCATCCCACCATATCTTATTTTAAAATATATTTTTAGTAAATTTTACATCAGATATCCTGCATATCAGATAGTTACATTGCATTCATAATAGAAACAAAGTTACAGTTATAAAGTACCAACAACATAATTTTATGATTGGAGGTCAGCACAACATGAGGAACTGTATTATAAGGTGGGGCATTAGGAAAGTTTAGAATTACTGGTCTAAGGGTCAAGAGAAAATTCCAGATGTTTTTATAAGAAAACGTGAAAAGAACAAAGGGTATGAGACAAGCTGGCCACAGTCATAGAAATATTGGGAGAAGAACCATAGAGAAAGACCAAGGTGATGAGCAAGCAGGAGGAAGAGAGCAAGCAGCTCAAATAAATCACATAAGGAAACCCAGGGAAAATGTTGTCTGTGTCATGACTGAGGTAACCTCTGTGTTTGTCTCTTTGTTTATTTTCTATAAATGGATGTAACCATCTTGCTTCAAAACCAGTCCAAATCCTACTACGCTGAAAGGAAGTCCTCATTGACTTGTTGGGAGTAGATGGTGCCGTTCTCTCACATCAGAAAACTCAGTGCTGCTAAGAAAACTTAACTGTGTTCTTGTGGTACCATTGGTAGGATGGCCTTGGGCTAAGCCAGGAATGCCCCATAAATTTTCTGCTGACTGAGATACAAGGGGACAGAAGACTGAGCCTCATTAGTCTATCAAATTCTTGTACCTGAAAAGGGGACCCAGGTAGAAGACCCACCAAGTGTCTAGTTCTATGAGACAGAACATACTAAAGTACAGGACCTTCGTGTCATGTGTATTGGTGTCACATACCTCCTCTTCCACTTCTTCATGTAGACAAAACCATAACTGATTGCTTCTCAAAGGTTCTTTAGACATCATAACTCCACGTCCAGTGGTTTGAATTTCTCAACTTTGATATCTCTTCATAATTCTTCATTTCTACTACATGCTTTATGTCTAGAGTCATGAGTTGGTTAGCTGTCTGCCCTGCTCTCTTGCTCTCAAAACACACTTCAAACATGTCATAATCTTCCATAGTAAAGGCAGACATTGTCCATGGTGCACAAAATATGGTTAGTAGAATCTGTGATCTCAAATTGGGTATGCAGGCCAACATTGACTCCAGACTGGCCAATGATCTTGTGTAAGCCCATCACTGACAAGTCCCTGTGAATATACTGATGAAGACACTTGCATAAGATCATGAGCAGTAAGGAGATGGGGAGAACTGGACTGGGATTGAGCCAAGCAGTACCTGAAAGAGCAATATGGATGGGTGAAACAGGGCCAGGATAGTAAGTCACACACACCAGGCATGGTGCTGAAGGCTCCTTCACTACCTGGGGCCTCTGATATTTTATATGTTAACTTAATGAATGTCAGAACCTACAACTTCCCATGAGTTATTTGTCTAATTAGAATTCAGACCTTTGTTTATAATTTTAATATTATCATAATATATCTTCCAATGTATTATTTAAACTATCATGCCTCGGATTTTCTACATTCTCATATAATTGACTATGACTTGAAAACTTTTGACAGGGCCTGGTTTTATGGTTTCATTTTAAAGGTAATTTAATCTTCTTTCATTTTTTCTACCATAATGAAATAAATTTAAATTAGCATATGGGAAACCTGAATGCCTGCTGCTACTTGATTAAAGGGTATGAGCCATCCATTTTCTTAAGACCATCCTTTCCCCGTGGAACAGAGCTATATGTACTGATCAGAAATATTTCATGAATCGTTTGATGAATTTTCACAAGGTAAAATATCTTTCTAGCCAGCAGCTAGTTTAAAGAGAACAGCATTAGTTATTCGGAACACTCACTCATTCTGAACTTTCTGCTCAGACTTCCTACATAGATTGTAGCTACTGTATGTTGTAGCTACTCTATATGCTGAAATCTACCCCCTCTCTCTCTCTCTCTCTCTCTCTCTCTCTCTCTCTCTCTCTCTCTCTCTCTCTCTCTCTCTCTCACATACACAAACACACACACACACACACACACACACACACATACACACACTCACCGGGGAAAACATCTTTCTGAATTACAGTACTACAGATGACAAATGGCCATTTAATTTAGGGAATCAGACAATTTCATGTCTGGTTTCTTTAAAAAAAATTTTTAGGAGATTCATCCATGTTGATCATGTAGTTACAGTCTCTTTGTAGCCTTTATCCACTGTTTAAATATGCAGTATTTATTTATACCACAAGGAAGGGAAAGGAACTCATTGACCAAGCACAATAAGTCACCTGCTTTTTCAACCAGACTATAGTGAAATACAGCAATGCAAACTTAGTCAAAGATTTTCTAGGCTTGCTTTTGCACGACAAAGTCGTAACTGAGTAATTGTGGCAGAGACCACATGACCTACAGAACCAAAATAGTTTACTATCAAATCTCCCTCAAATAGTGGCTGCTTTTGGTTCTGTCCTGCATGTGATGGGTATTTGGTCTGTCTTTTATGATCAGCATTGCACAAGACGGTAGTATAGATCTCTTTCATAAATATATGGACATTATTCTCCTGCCAAATCAAAGAAACCTACTTCAGTATTTCTGAATGTGTTCAATTTTATCAGATTGTATTTCCAACAGCCAAGCAGGTGTGCTCCATTGATCTATCTGTATTGAGGGTGAGTTGGGTATGTCTTTTCACTTTAAACATTCTGTTGGGTGTGTGTCATAATATAATCCTGGTTCTGTATGTCTTTAACAATTAATAACTAAGCTTTTAGTCTTTCAATTATTCTCCTTCATGAAGAATGTGTCTTTTCTGTTTCCTGATTGGGTGATCTTTCCCTTTTTAATGGAAAGTACATGTGATTCCATTGTAGATGTGTTTAAGCAAAATATTGCCCCCCGACTGCAATTTTCTTTCTCACTCCATTAATTACCTCTTAAAATAATATAAATTATTGATTCTACTACAATCCTCTTTGCTCAGCTAAGAGTTCTTGGATATTTGGAAATGCTGGTATCCTCTTTAGGGAATTTTACCCTACTCCAACTTTTTCTTGCAAAAATCCGACACATTTTCTTTCAAGTGGTCTATTTCTTATCTAGATATCAAATATGACCGAAGGTGAGGGTTACACTCAGTGAAAGAGGAAGCATAAAATTAAATTCATCCAATAGTATTAAATGAAAGCAAAAGTCTTTCTTCTGATACACTGTAGTGTTATCTTTTCCATGTTCAAGGTTAATGCTCTCATTATCCACATTCATCTTCTTTATGTATGGACTGATTTTTAGGTAACTATTAATTAATTGATTATTAATTTATAGCCCTTGAAATAGAATCTAGGTCCTTGAACAGGCTCGAGCTCTAATATTGAGCTACCGCCTTACTCAAATTCTCAAATAGATTGAATTGATACTTACATTAGTTTGTTAAATTTTAGTGCCCATATGACATACAACCTCTGACATTTCCATAAAATAGTCTGAATATTTTGTAAAATAATACTTTGTTATGTGTGCACAATATATATGCCAGGTGCCCTTGGAGACCACAAGATGAACTCTTGGGACTGGAGTGATAGATGATTGTGAGCCATCATGTGGGTCCTGAGAACTGAACCCAAGTTCTCTAAAAATACAGCAAGTTCTCTTTACCAAGTGCTCTCTCCAGACCCATCATAGAGAATTTTGCAGAGCTATTAATTTTTACTAAATATTTCCTGTGCTGCCTTTAACTTATTTTCTACCTCTGTGACTCTAGGCAAGGTCGAACAATCAATATGTGTGATCAGGCTTCAGACTCAACTGCAATTTTTCAGCTAAAGCAATTGAAGACAAAAGATAAAAGTATTATAAGTATTCTCTTCACCTCTGTCCTCATTGCAGAGTTGAAGGAACAAGAGGCATTTATAAACCTTTATTCCTAAGCCACCTCAAAATATTTCCTGGAGTCGCCAAACCTAACAGAAAATGTGCAAGAGGAGAAAAATCACTGAGATTTTTGAGAGCACTACAGCTCCCATACTGTGCTATTCTGACTAATTCAATTATTTCTGGTAGTGATTTATTTCTAAGAGAAAAGTGTCACTATCTATTGAAGTCTAATTATATTCTAGCCAGAGAAGTAGATGCCTTATTTATGACAATAGCCATTTCCCTTCGATAGATTATGTTGTCACTGGTGTGAAGCCAATGCTGGTAGATAAAGATAATATATGCATAAAGAGAAAATGTAGCCAACTTGTCAGATTTTTTACAAAGCATTGCGGCTTTCATTTCACATAGATGCAAAGGCTTTCGGCACTCCATGAACGTCTCTGACTGGGTCCTTGTGGCATCTCCAGTGACCATAAATTAGTCAGCATCTTAGGGAGGTTTTAGTTGCTATTTCTGCCAGGATATTTTCTTTCCCTTCTCCCGAGTCAATAAAACCTCAACTAACTCAGCATTAGAGTTCTTCACAAGTGATTTTCATTCATTGTTTGGAAATATTCTGTAATCCTCTTGATCTTCCCTATTCACTATCACACATTGTGCCAGACTGAACAGGATGCTCTATAATTATCCACATTTTATTTTTCCCGCATTCCAGGAGCAATACTGCATACTTTGCTGAACTCTCATCTGTGTATTTTGTCTTCTTTCCTGTATGAAATAGTGCACTGGCAGGCTAACTTGGTGATTCACACTGTACAAGAAAATACTACACACATCACTCTTTCTAACTACTTTGGGGATAAGAGTAGCCACTGAAGTTCAGACAATATATTGTCATAATGTGCTGTAATATGGTTCAGTCAAAGTAGCATTAAAATAATCTTGAGCAACAAAGCATCTACCTTCTGAAATCTCCTTTTAATGTCAAAGATCAGTGTGATTATTCATACTATGCCTCTGTAATACGATTTGTAACAATTATTTTCTCGGGAAAAAGTACTGGGGCATAAGTGACAGTTGCCAGGTAAAAGTCACCTTGTGATAAAAATAGGATATACAAATCAATACAGGTCTACTCACATACCATACCCAAGAGGAGCCACAATGAGGACCGCATATCAATAGTGTAGCAGAAACCATAGGCTTCAAACCAGACTAATGACTCACTACAATGAACACTTTCAAATAAGATGTATAGATTAAAGGGTATACATTATCAGGCACTGTGTCACACTACAGCTTCCATGAGCAGATTTTTCTTTTCTTTTTATTTTCATTTTTCTTTTTTTTAAATTTTATTTTGTTTTATCTTGGGGGTGGAAGGTTTCAAGGGCATAGGGTTGATATGAGGGGATAGAGATATGTGTGGCATCAAAATGTATGATGTGTTATCCAAAATTAATAAATAAAGAGTTAAATGTAAGGAAAAAAATTAAGCAATCAGGAATATGTGGTTCCATATAAAAGAAGATTCATTTTTCTTTTTTTAAAAAGAACAAAAATAGGAAAGAAATACAATTTTAAGAATTATCTTGGACCAAGTGATAGCTTAGGAAGGGCAACCTCACTGTTACTATAGAAACCCACATAGAGAGAGGCATCTCTCTTTGTGCTTTCATCCTATTGCTTTCAAATCCCTAGAAGGTTTGGGCACAGTGCTTTAAATTAGTTCCCAGCAACCTTGGTTACATTGTCTGAGGATAAGTAATGGGATCAGGGGGTGGGCTTGACCACTGTTCCATGTCAGGTACTGAGACCCCACAGCAAGTGAAGACAGCAGCTGAGGAGAGAACAGATTTCTAAGAGATGAGTTATAAATTAATAATAATAAAAAGTAAAGCCCATCGTATGCTGCACCTGAGGAAGCAAAGCAAACTGTGTCAGTTCCACTCCTTTAAACCAACCCACAACGACCCTTAAAGGATGACAATATCATTAAAAAGAGGAGATTTAAGAATGAACCTTTTGGGAAAAATGATAATTATATGTATCCATACCCAGTGATTTCTTATACTTAAGTGTCTGTCAGACACTTAAGGAAACTCAGGAATAGCACAAAATCTTAGGAAGGTTAATAGCACCAACAAATGGGTGGAAAACACAAAGATCAGAGGAAATTGCTTGCAAGATTGTTTTACATTGGGCTGGAAAGACAGTTCGGTTCTTGAGAGCACTTCCTATTTTGGCCTAAGATCTGACTTTGTCTTATGAGTTGTCACCTGTATGGCCACTCAGAACTTCCTGTAACTCTAGTTGCAGAGAATCCAGTTCCCTCTTTTATCTCCATGGGCTCATACATGCATGTGGTGTCTGTGCATATACTCAAAAACACACATACACATAAAATAATAAATATTCTAAAAATAAGATTGCTTTAGAGAATATATGTAATATAAACATATGTACATGAATTTATACGTTTTATATGTAAATTTGTATTTATAATCAGAAAACATTCCTCACCCTTATTTTTTATGGATCTCTCTAGAAACAAATGTGATATATGTTTATACATTAGTCACTTGATTATTATATTATTATTATTATATTGATTACAATGTTTCATTGTACTTCTAGGTGTACATAGATGGCTGTTTTGATAGTTCTTCTAGTACCGTAGTGCTGCAATAACATGTATCTTGGATCTTTTGAGTAAATCGTGAAGTTAATGTAAGGCAGAGCATAATGTCATATAAACGAAATGTCTCTTTATGGACACTCCCTGGTCATTTGTACCTTAAACACACAATTTGGTTCTGTTCCTACAGATTTCATTACACCTGTCTGTAATTAAACACATATTAGGACAACCAAGGAAGGCTTCTGTGTATAGATGTGGATACACAAGACCTCAGAAGGCCTAACTCAGTGTGCAGTTCTAATTATATTTATCTATATCTCATTTTATATACCAAATATTACATGTGTCCAAACTCTGAAATGAATAAAATTTTAGACAATGGATTGCTCTTCTGGTAAGCATTTTTCTTTGGTTTTATGGCTATTTTTAAATTAAGACTGTCAGCCATACATACATGCTTTCATGAACTCTCTCTACCTCTCCCTCCATTGTAATTCATTTCCTATTCCTCTCTTTACTTTCCCCTCCCAAGTCCATGTCCTCTGCTTTTCAACCCACTGGGTTCCACTTTTTACTGTCAATATGTACATGAGTATAGGACAGTTTACTAGAGCATGTGAGACCTCACAGAACCTGTATCCTGGAAGATAACTGTCTCTCCCTCCCCTAGTCTATCAATAGCCTATAGATCTCAGCTACGGGGTAGGACCCCATGAGACCATCCATATCCATGATTGGATTTTGGCTCCTCTCTGAAATGGATCCCATGCATTCAGCCACAGCCACTGTGAGTCCATAGTCCTGGAAAGTTCTAAAGAAAAAAGAATCATCAATAGTCTTATTTATCTGTGAACTCAGTGAGGTAGAATAATGACTGATTTGGCAAGAAATGTCCACTGGTACAAAAGTGGTATGAATTTTATAGGATTAACCAATAACTCTAAATTTAAGTCCATCTCTGCAAGAAGGAACTCACAAATCATGCTTGCTACCATTGAGTACAAATTGGGACAAAATGCTTGACTAGGTCTTAGGTGTTGGGGGAGAACCTAATAAATATCCACTATTTATAGAACAGAGCAAATGTTTTCATTTGTACAAAGGGCTTGAATTTGTGCCAAAGATATACATAGATTTGTTCTTAAGAACAAAGCTGAGGATGAATAAGATTGCAATGAAATCCACCTCACTATATCAATAATTCTAGGCCAATAGTCCAAAGAAGCACATTCCTTTCTGTCTAGGCTGCTCTTCATTTCTTTAACAAAAAGCGAATGATAGAAACTATTTTTAAGCATTTCTTTCTTCATGTTTTCTATAAATATCAAGGAAATGAAACACAACATATGATTTGTACTTAAAGACTTTCTCTAAATTTGCAAAAAAATTATTTCTTCCAATGAAATAATATTATTTCCTTCAGAGCAGACCAGAGCCCTCCCTCTATTTTACATCAACTCCATTTAATATAGTCACAGTACCATGAAAAGGAAAAGAGGGATGGAAACTGAGTGAGTCTTTTATATTAAAAGATTAACATTTCAGATCTCTTTGGGTTTTTTGCTTGAAAATTAAACATTTTTCAACGTGAACTTTGTTCATGAGCACCTCTGACCCCAAAGTGACATTGGCATCTTTCGGGTTTTGTAGCCATCATCCACAGAGCAGGGGACGACAAAATCCTGAAATAGGAATACCAACAAGCAAAGAACGGCTAAGGCTTTCCATGCTTGTGTTGATCCAGTCTTATTTCTGCTACTTTATCAACAAGAAAATCTATTCAAGAAGGGCTGTAAAATCTCCTGATCTCACAAAATAGAAGCAAGATATATTTACTAAATCCTGTTTCACACAGAGTTGCTAATATTGAAGCTAAAAAAAAATTTAAGTACTGAAAACTCACCCAGTCTATTTTTCTATTTTTGAGATTTCTTAAAAATCGACATTTATATAAGCACTGTGAATCACAAATGTCACGAGGCTTATTCTTGTGAAAAGATGCTCTCACAATTAGCCTCAAAATGATTTTAAATCCAGAATCTTTTGTTTTTGAAATATATGCTCAGATAAGTATCTGGTAATTCTCATTTGTGAAATCAACCTTACATGAAAAAGATACCTTCAATTACACAATGTTGCCCAAACTAGAACAAACCACACACATTATCATTTCTAAATACTACTGCCAACTTTACAATCTGTTCAGGCTGAATCTCCAATCCATTTTGAAGTACAAGGTAAATCAAAAAATTATGGCACTACATATTGAGATTTAAAAAAACAGTAAAATCAAAACTGAAATTACTATAGTTTTAAATAATCCATAAAATTAGGTATGTTATGTAAATTATATAGCTAAAATATTTATGCATTTTCTGTACAATTTTATAAATGTGATGTATACTTTTCTATGATACATATATTTACATGTATTATATATTTATGTATATATATTGTACCTATGAAAAATAATACATGATATATAAATACATAATTGTGAATGCAATATTTGTGTGTGTGTATATGTGTGTGTGTGTGTGATTAAAATGTAAATATACTTGTATGCCTTCAAAACCTGAATTAGTGGTTGAGTCTGAATGTTGGTGATAAAGATAACAGGTGCTAAACTCAAAAGGATTTAAATATACATAAAAATTGAAATAGCACTTCAAAGTTAAGGATGCTCTGTCTAGGTAGAAAACCCTCCCTAATTGTATCACTTCTGCAACAGCAGTAATTAAGTAGTTTGTAAAATTTGACTTTTTTCCATTCTCACAATGAATTGAAATTCACCTAAGCTGTCATTTGAACTTGGCAAATCAGTGTGCTTTCAAGATTATGTGTCCTCTAACTTAGTTTGTAAGGAAAAGAATAAAGAGATTTTGTGCTCACCCCCCCCAAAAAACAACTATGAACACTAAAAGTAATTAAATTTTCAAATGCAGACTCCCTCCCATCTTACTGTTACCCTCAAATATAAATTCATTAGAAACTTTATTTTCCTATATGCAATAAATCACCAAATATTTCCATGTGACATCAAAATAATTTATTTTTAATCAGTCATTTGAACTGATACACTCCAATCATGGAGTCTTAAGAAAAATGTGGGTTCAAGGAGGTTACATTTTTCCCTCAAATCACACACTCCAGTCTGATGGCAGAGTCTAAATTCTTTCTTTAATGCCAAAGTCAGACTTTTATTTTTAAATGGTCCAGATGAGGCTCCCCGGGAGATTTAATGAACATTTGCAATTTTCTATATTTTCCCATAGATTTAAAAAAGCCATGTATTTATGACTGAAATTATATATTTCAGATTACCTAAAACACCAAGAGTATGGAGATATTCTGTTACTGACTAGAGAGTTTGAGCACAAAAATGGAACCTAGAATAAAAAAAAGAATTGGTAACTTCTGAGGGAAGGACAAGGAGTAAAATTTTGTTACAGAGAAGCGTACTTTGTTTTTTGTAACTCAGTTCTGTTTGATAGGAATTTAGGTACACTACCTGTTAAATGTCCCGAGTTATATATGTATGTATTCATTAATCATATCTTATCATCTTTATCCATCACAATTTTGTGTTGGCTCATTATACAAAATATAAGGAAAGTGTGAAATCTTCCACTTGAATATAGAGTATTAGGAGCATACATATATATCCTTGATATGCTTTCTAAGTATTACAGAGCTTTATCTTTATAACGTGGTCCTAGTTTTCTATATTGATGATTTGTGTTAAAGTCTGATTTGACTATATTTTTGTAGATAGAACTCTCTTTAGATTAACATTGTAGTACCATTTTTAAAATTAATTTACTTTTGTTCTTTTTATTGATTTTATTGAGCTATACATTTTTCTCTGCTCCCCTCCCTTTCTCTACCCTCCCCTTCTACCCAATCCCATGGTCCCAATGCTTCCAATTTACTCAGGAGATGTTGTCTTTTTCTATTTTCCATGTAGATTAGATCCACGTATGTCTCACTTGGGGTTCTCACTGTTGTCTAGGTTCTCTGGGATTGTGAATTGTAGGCTAGTTTTCTTTGCTTTATGTCTAAAAGCCACTTTTGCGTGAGTATATATGATGCTTGTCTTTCTGGGTCTGAGTTACATCACTCAATATGATGTTTTCTAGATCCATTCATTTTTGCCTGAAAATCTCAAGATGTCATTATTTTTCTGCTGTGTAGTACTCCATTATGTAAATGTCCCACGTTTTCCTTATCCATTCTTCAGCCAAGGGTCTTTTAGGTTGTTTCCAGGTTCTGGCTATGACAAACAAAGCTGCTATGAACATAGCTGAGCACATGTCCTTGTGGTACAATTGAGCATCCTTTGGGTATATACCCCAAAATGGCATTACTGGGTTTTGAAGAAGGTTGTTTCCTAATTTTTTGAGAAATCGCCTTACTGATATTCAAGGGGCTGTACCATAGGCATCTTGAGATTTCAGTTATGGTCGTTCACTATTTGTAAGTTTCAACAACATGTATCATTCATTGTTTTTAGCCTATTATTTTCTCTTTTCTTGCTATGATTGAAGTTTCACATGACAGATCCTTATGGTGCAGAACATACTGTGCTGAATTTTAGTTTTTATTGTACTTTCTTGTTGCCTGTATTTCCACGAGTCATATGAGTAAACTTTTTGCATATGCCCTGTATGTGTTTCCACACCACTCATTTTTTTTATTTCAAATCATGATAAATTTGTAAGAAATTTTAATTAATAATATAAAAAGATCCTATGTACCTCTGGTGTAGGTTTTTTTCCAAAGGGTCAATCTTAGAAAACCACAGAGCATAACAACCAGGACTTTGACATTATACTTTGACATTATTTACAAAGATTTTTATCATGGTAAGAATATTGCACATTATTAAGTACATTTTTTATTCCATCTCCTCATTCTTTAATTCATGGCAAATAATAATCTTCTTTTATTTCTACAATTTCTAATGTCAAAAATATCATTAAAGTAAAAGTAAAATCTATATATTTTTTTGAAATTTCTTACCAAATAATATGTGAAATGTCACCAATTTGTTGGTTGCATCTATAAAAGGTAAGATTTCTGAATAGCATCCAATGATTTGGACGTGCCAATGGCCTGCAACAATTCTCATGGGAAAGTATCCTTAAGGTGTTTCAAGGTTGATTCTTGGCTGGGATATAGTGCTGTCAGCATCCATGAGGGCTGAGGATCAATGATCAGTATTCCAAAAATCAGTAAAAGAATAAAAAGCTAAAAATATCCATTCTGCAAATACATGTACTCTTGCTGTGATCATAAATTTTGATTTCTCTGAGATAAACTTTTACTCACATGTCCTACAATGAATGAGTATACTAAAGAAATGAGCAGTCTGTTTTTATTTTGTGCAGGTGGCTATCTCATTCATCCACGGATTACATTCTGTAAGTCATCTCAATTCTCTCTATTCTTGCCAAAATTTTCAAATCACCATTTTTTGTATGTTTTACGCACACTATTTTGGCAAATTCATAATATTCAATTGTGAATGAAATTTCCATATCTCCAGGGATTGGTAATTTCAGCATGTTTTATTTACGTGATTCATACTGGTAATTTTAGAACTCTGTGGAGATACCGGACATTAATGTTGGTTATGAGCCTGTAATGACCCTTTGATCATCATGCTAGAGGCCGCTTCTTCCATGGGCAGATGGGTTTTGGGGCTGTTTGTAAATCAGGGTTTTCTCCTTTGTTATGAGAATGTAGCTTAATGCCTGATTAATCCATGCAAGGCTTCAGAGCTAGTCAGTGCTATCCCCACAGAAGAGCTCAATGTGAAACAAGGCCAGCTTCCTACTTCCTCAGCAGAGGGACTGAGCCAAAGCCTCCTGAAGAATTTTTAAAATAAGATACGCCCCCTCCTCTCTGACTCTGTCTCTGTCTCTCTCTGTCTCTCTTTCTCTCTCTCTCTCTCTCTCTCTCTCTCTCTCTCTCTCTCTCTCTCTCTCTCTCTCTCTCTCTGTGTGTGTGTGTGGGGGGGTGCGCGCATGTGTGTGTGTGTGTGTGTGTGTGTGTGTGTGTGTGTGTGAAACTGTGTGCTGCTTATTTGTTATGGGTATGTGCACGGGGTTGCATGTGTACAGATATGACCACGTATGTGGAGGCCCGAGACTGATGTGAAGCATTTTTATTCAATTAGTCTGCATTTTATATATTCAGGCACACTCTCATTGAACTTTGAGCTCAATCAATTCTTGCAAGTCTAACAAGCCAGTTTGTCTCTTCGATCCTCAAATACAGCTTTTACATGGAGTCTGGGAATACAGTTCCAGTTCTCACATTTGCATGGTGAGCATTTGTTTGATGCAAGAAGTCTCCTCATTCTTCCTCCTCTTCTTTGAATATGACTCGTGAGGCTTGCATTTTGTTTTTTAATTGCCTTTTCAACTTTATTGGTCTTCTTAAAATTATTTATTTTACTGATTTTTCCACTACGGCAATTTTATTTTTATTTTCAAGTATTCCTTATTTCCTTATTATTCCTTTAGTGTTTGTTCTTTGGTTTATTTACTATTATAGTCCATGGTTCTATAAAGTAATTGCCCCTCTGTTCCTCTCAAACATACTCTCGGGAATTGGCAACATGCAGCCTTTTCTCTTGTTTGAACCTCCAAGAAAGACATCTCCTGGTAGGGAAGATATCTCTAGTGAAAATGAAAGCATTTAGTGATTTAAATAATTACTTATACACTACTTCTCAAAAGGGAGTGCGAGTACTGGCCTAGCTTGTGTGTGAGAAATAGGTAGAGGGCAGGACTGGTGTTGGACAGTCCTGAATAGTCTACAATTTCTCTTTCGTGCATTATCCCATTCCCAACTACAAAAAGCATTGGCTTGTTCAGGCATGGGCATGAGGTCTTAAGAAAAGGAAGGGAAGGCTAGAAGTCCTTTGAAGGCTAAGCTCAGAACTGGCACACTGTGTCTGCTGCCGCATGCTTTTGATCAAGACAAGTTTAAGGGCAGCATGGATGTACGGACTGATAAGATTCCTCTGGTGACAAATCAAAGATTCATATTTAAAGGGACTTACATGGAGAGATAAGAAAAATCACAAAAGGTACAAAAACAGACAGATAGGAGGCCTGGAACAATTTTTAAAATTGCTCTATTATACCTGGGCATATTTATGAACTTATTATAATCTCTATTACCAGTAAATGGATATTTGGGAAAATAATATCTAGATTTTAATATCTAGATTCACTAGATATACTCTGAAGCATAGTTGACCTAATTTAGTTAGTCTAGTAATAATGTTGCAAGGAAGTCATTTTTCTTTGTGTACCTCTTTACTATACAGATTGGTTCAGCTGTGAATGAAAAATGTGTGTGTATGTGTGTATGTGTGTGTGTGTGTGTGTGCGTGTGTGTGTGTGCGCATGTGTCTGTGTGTGAAAGAGAGAGATAGAAAGAGAGAGAGAAATTAGGCAGTAATATCCATTCACATCTGCAGAAACACTCTGGGTAGGGTTCAGGCAGTTGCTTAGTGATCCCCTTTTGTCCCCAAAGCATTCCTGTAGCTGCAGACTTCCTCGTGTTTGCTTCTAGTGCATATGTCATGTAAATTTATTCCTTGACATGCAATTCAGGAAATTGAGTCTCTTTTATGAAGTTCACTGATTGTGAAGTCCACGAAGAGTTTATTGGGTAGTTTCCACTCAATCAGGCTGCCTGGTATAATTTTTCCCAAGGGACTGAAACCCCATGTTGCTATTTCTTTTCCAAGTAGCTCCACTTGCCTTGCAATCCTGGGGAATTCATGATTACCATCTCTGGTGACTTTCACAGACTTGTTATTAAATGGTTGTTTCTCTTCCTTGAATCTCTTAGCAGTGACTCCAGGAAAAAAAAAAAAAAAAAAAAAAAAAAAAAAAACACTGGCAAATTAAAGAAGATGGTTTAGTGTATGCTCCATTAAATACAGAACCATCAAGAATATTTGTCATTTTTCTTATATTCCACATCAGAAAAAAAAAATGTAATTCTGCTTGAAGTTTTTTCTTTTTTTTTTCTTTTTCTCTTGCACAAGGTACTCAAGCCACCTTAAAGTCAATCAAATTGACTACAGGTTTAAGACACTACACAACTACTTCAGAAATCTGCTTAAGTGGTGGAGTGTGCTACATTCAAAGGCCATGTGGTATTGCTTGGTGTTATTTAGCCCTTATGCTTTTTAATGTATCATTTCATAAATGTGATCGACTGATAAACAGATCAGCCAGTGTTTGTTAGTCTGCTGCTTTATGACTTGTGCCAAACTCTTCACATTCAGGTACATAGTTTAAAATGTTGATAGATGTGTCTCAGGAGAAGAGGAGGGTATGTCAGTGGTTCAGATTCATAAATTTCATGTGTGCATATTTTGCAATTTTGATCCAAGAAGGCCATATCCCAAGATTCCCTTTTTAAAAATGGTAGAACTCTATTTCTTTCATTTTTGAAACTATAAGTACACCGTACACCTTGTCCTGCTTCACAGTCCCTCCCTCCCAATTCTCCCTTAAATCCCTCTTTGCTCTCTTTCAAATTTCTGCCCCCCCTTTCATTCATTTCACTGTTGTTACAGGAATATATAAGTATTTTATATACATAGGTATTTCTAAATATAACCTTCTCAGTCTGTATAACATTATTTTTAATTATGCTTTCAGAGCCTTCTTGTTGGTATTGGATAACAACTTGATGTGTTCTTCACTGAAGGAGATGACGTCTCCAGATTGAAGCATTCCTTGGCCTAAGTAACTTTAAAACAGGAGAGCATGGACGGAGCTTTGCATTCATCCTTCATTTCAGCTGTCACTGAGGTCTTGCTACCGTCTTTTTTATTTGCATGCCCAGACTGAATGACTGTGGGCCTCATCTGTATCTTCTTTTTTTTTTTTTTAAAGATTTATTTATTTATTATGTATACAACATTCTGCCTCGATGTATGCCTGCACGCCAGAGGAGGGCACCAGATCTCAGTACAGATGGTTGTGAGCTACCATGTGGTTGCTGGGAATTGAACTCAGGACCTCCGGGAGAACAGCCAGTGCTCTTAACCTCTGAGCCATCTCTCCAGCCCCTCATCTGTATCTTCTATGTTAGGAACTACCTGTCTGTATGAAGATTGCAAGGAATGGTCAAATAGCGCAACACAAGCTACACAATCACTAGAGACTCTGCCAAGATGAGTGGACAAAATATCTTGTGCCTGCATCTTATTGGCCAAAGTACTGTCACAAAGCGCTAAATCAATGAAAGAAAAAAATGCAGTTCCAAACAGACACATGCATGGATCACATGCAATGGGTAAAGCAATTTAATTTCATTACACTGTAAGTACTAACATTTGGGATTATAGTAGAGTTGCGGACAGCAGTTTCTGGACAATTTTCTGAATGCCAGTTAAGCTACATTTTAAAGGACAAGTTATGCTTTGGAGACCATGAGAAGAAATTAAATCACTTAAAATCATATAAAGGGTTTAGTTATTGCCATGTTGCCTCTGAATTAAAACAGCTTCATGCTGTAATTTATGAGATATATTAAACATTCTTCATATAAAGAAGGACAAAGTGCATTCTCCCTCTACAAACTATCCCAATTCCTTATATTCCAACACTATAAAATTCTATCCTGTATTTAGTGATAAACATAAGAACAGTCTTTAAGGAAATAATATCGGACTCTGCCACTCTGATGTGCATCCAAATGTCACAAACACCAGCCCTGTATGCTGCTTCTAATTCCCCTTTGGCAATATCATTTCCTGTGTGATAGTCATGGAAACGCGAGAGATCCACCTCTCTGTGTGCAGATTTTCACATTGATATAACTACAGATCAGCATCTACAGAAGTAATTATTCTAAAACATTAGAAATATCTCAAATATTTTTTTTAAAAAAACACATTCAGGCTTGATTTAACAGATCAGGATTTGTGAAGTTGAAATTCTACCTTATGATTCAAATGGGATTCTACTAAGTGACTTAAATGTACGTTTGAGGTGGTGAAACACTTTTCTGGGAAATAAATGTGTTTTTTCTGTCACCAATTGACTGCCTTTTGTTAACGGATACACTCACCCTGTGGGAAATATTGGTTCATTGTTACATCAATGCTTGTCTTGGGGGCCTAAGATTAACTTTTTCTAGCTCAGTGTGAATCCATCTTCTTTCTCTCTGTGACTTCTGGAAGAGTCGATCATCCTTCGCATGTTCCACAGATGACTCAGGAATACATTTCTAAGGCAGCTGCCTTAAGAGGAGCTGCTGAACCAGACTGTTTTTCTGAGATCCTGCAATAAATAAATAACCATAACTGTCCCTTTTCTCTTTTCTAACTTTTCTGTGAATACTGGCCCCCCAAATTTTATACCCAGAAAAGTATAGCGTTCATATCCCAAGGAATCAAATGTCTATGATAGGTTTTGAAAAATAAAAGGAAAATAGAAAAGTCTGAGGTACTAGATACTTTTAAATCATTACTTATTAAAATACTTTAAGCTATTTAGTTGGTTAAAAATTACAATACTTTTAAACCTTAACCATTGAGTTGTAGTATTAATTGAGGTTCTCATTTTGGTTGGGAGCTTACGTTTTGAAAAGAGAAAAAATGATCTGAGGGACAAACAACAGGCTTATTTTGAAAACTGGAACTCTAAGTATTTTGTGCTGTCTCTGGTGTAAGTAAACTGAATATTTCTGATAACTTATTTTCTTCCAAAATATCTATTGGCAAATTCTTTCAATGAAGAACTAATACTGGCTTCCTCATAAAGTTATTCTCTCTACTTGGGATGTATGTATGATCTGTTACTATACATTCTTAAACTCATTTTATAATTATTATTTAGACCCATGCAGAGTATCTTACTGCTAATTTTCTTGACATTTTCCATAAATCAATGAATGTGTAGATGCTTTACTGAAGTGACCTTTAGGATGCAGTGCGATTTTCCTTGGTACACAAAGTGCTGATAAACTCAATCTCAAAATGCTACATGAATAAGGCTACTTAAGTTGGTTGCCTAGATTTGTGTCTGTGTCTAAAGAACATGTTCCTTTCTCTCTACAAGTTATGAAAGATATTTCATAAAGATTAGCTCTGTGTGAAACAATAATATTATATAATCAAGAGTCCGTTTTCTTAGATGCCCAACCCTGAAATCTGTTAGGCATTCTCTTGATTCATGATTGATGTCAATTGGGCCAATCCCACAGAAGATGGTGACAACACTGTCAAGGGGCCCTGAAGTTATATAAGAGGCTGAGCAAAACATATGGAGCAAGTTGATGAACACGGCCCTTTATGGGCTCTGCTTCAATTCCTGCTTCCAGGTTCCCGCCTGAGTTCCTACACCGACATCCTGTCATCTTGGACTGTGATTAGGGCATATAAGTTGAAGCAAACCCTTTTCTCTAATTCTTTTGTTGTGAAAAGATAATAGCAGTTGCTTACTATCCACTGATATCTTAGAATTAGATATTGGTAAGTTTCTATGGACTTACTAATTTCTGTCAAATTTTCAGCTCCCTTTGTCTTGATTGAGGTAGTAGTTATAATGAGAATTTATCTGATATAGAAACATTTCTGTCAATCTAGATTATTCTGTTTCCCCTAAAGCAGGAACATAATGTATCCTTAATGATGCCACCATTCATAATTAGTTTATGCAGCAAATAAATATTCATTAGTGATTAAAAATAAGACAATGCATTGCAAAGAAATCATGCAAATAGCCCTCCTTTGTTTGAAATACTCTCATCTATTTCTGAGATCAGTGTTGAGGACAAAAGCATTAAGCCACATTTTATCTTGTCATTCTGAATGCCATTTGGTTGTTTGCTAAAATTATAGCTAAGTTTAAAGTTATGAAGATAGATTCTTAAACCTCTTTGAAAAAAGATGCCTGCAAAATCCTACTAGTATTATAATAATAACCAAAATTGCACTTGTGAGGATTTTTAGAATTCTAGTGTTTCCTCTCGGAATCTAAGTCCCTGGCCATTTGATATACAAATCACACCACTGCCGAGTGTCTCACAGGTTAAATGATGATTTTCTTCCTGGTCAGTACTGGCACTGCTTAGGAGTTTCAGACCACTATAAATGTTGCCCTCAAAGGTAAATTACTGAAAAACAATAGAAAGAAGCCCAGAAAAGCAGAAAAGAGAAAAATAAATGATGGTACTTGACCACATCCTTTCATAACAGCAGAAGGTTGAAATGAAAAGTAAACATCAACTAGGATTTTGAAGATTGGGTGAATAATAACCATCTTTGGGTTGGTTCAGACCACTCTTCTTTTCTGAACACCGATTTTTCTTAACTTTAAAATGGAAT
Source organism: Arvicola amphibius (assembly GCF_903992535.2). Lineage (NCBI taxonomy): Eukaryota > Metazoa > Chordata > Mammalia > Rodentia > Cricetidae > Arvicola > Arvicola amphibius. The sequence goes on from NC_052055.2 coordinate 107,191,791, forward strand.
CCATATCTTTCATATCATTCCTTAGACTTTTCCATGGCTTCAATAATGTTATACATGGTAGTGGTATTGTTCTATAGAAGGGCAAAATATTTTCTAATACACTGTAATGATTGTGCATGTGGAATGTGTGTATTTCGTGTCCAAACTAACTGTCCACAAATAGTTCAAAAATATGCTCAACACTGGTTGGTGCAATCATGAACTTTAGTGATCCTTATTTTCCCAAAGAAAAAAATCTGTTCTCACTGAAAAGAGTACAATGGCCAGAAGGTTAGAAACAGTTGTTGTTGCAGCTGAGTCTCTGACTACTATTTGGCTCAGTACCCAGTGTGAGCAGTCTACTGCATTAGTCTCTGTACCTAGTAAGGGCAGTCTACTGCATTAGGCTCTGTACCTAGTAAGGGCAGTCTACTGCATTAGGCTCTGTACCTAGTATGGTCAATCTACTGTATTAGACTCTGTATCTAGTATGGACATTCTACTGTGTTAGACTCAGTACCCAGTGTGGCCATTCCACTGTATTAGGCTCAGCACCCAGTGTGGGCAGTCTACTATATTAAATTCAGTATCCCAATGTGGACAATAGCTCATAAACTTCCTATTCTGTAATAGTAGCTAGTACATTGCAAAACAAGTTCTAATGAACTGTTTTGAATAAATTAGTAATCTGCACACATGTTGTGATCATGCAGTGACAAAAACAAAATATTACTGCAAAAATTGTAACAAAAAACATTACATCTACCAAGAATTATTTAAAAATATTTTTTATCACAAAACAAATGGTTTCATGGAAAATTGTGTTCAGGTATTTATAAGATTATCTCATGAAAAGAGAGTATGTTCACTCACTTTCCCCCCTGCAACTGCCAATGAATAATACTAAATAAGAGTTAGAATGTGACTTGCTTTGTATAATGATTTTAGATGAGTGGGGGGGTGGGAGAACCCTTCCTGTTTTCTCAAGAGAAAAGCTACTTCATTGATGGCAAACATGCTAGACAACAAGGGAATAATATTATTATGGTCTTCACAAAACGCACTGATGAAACAGGATAGCAAAAGGGGAAGACAGCCAGTGAGAGAAGCCTCCAGAAACCCAAGGTCCAAAGCATGCAACATTGGTCTTGGGCTTCTTTTGGACTTGTGGGAAATACGATTTGATGGTTATCTATTGAAATATCCTGGAAGCAGAAAATGTATATCTTAGACCTCTGTCCAAGCAAATACTGAAAGACAAATTTCATGACTTCAAAGTTATAGCTTTCAGGGCTGTTTTTTTCAACGCTGCCAGGGGTAGGTTGTCCCTTCTTCAGTGCTGGCCTCATGCCTATGCACTTAGAAACACTACATGGACTCACTAGTTGTATTTAAAGAAAAAAGAGCAAATGCATGAAATTGGAAAGGAGATGTGTTGGGGATGATATAGTGCATGCACATATGAAATTTTCAAAGAACAAAGTTTTAAAAAGAAAGCTAAGGAGTTACCAGGAACTATTTTATGATTTCATAAATTATATAGTATGACAAAATATGCATATAGCTCCAGAGGACAAATCCAAGTTACACAGGCATAAGGTGCCACGGTTATATCAGCAGAGTGCCTCATGTGAAACACACATGCCATGCAGGCAGGGGGTTGTCTTTATGGAGAAATCTCATTTTACAAAGCAGCTATGAAATGAAACCCATTTTCTGAAAACTATCTTCACTCAGCACCAACATCTTAACACAGGCTTAATGTGCATTAACACCACACAAAACAAAATGGAAACTCCGCAGGTGTGGAACCAATGCTGTATAGGGTCCATCTGTTTTAAATACGGAGAAACCGATGGATTTCATATCTGAGAGAATTTAGCTTGATCTATACTTTTCTGATTCTCTTTATAGACAGGGGAGAGAGCACAGTCTTTACTTTACTGAACAACAACATTCACACAAGGAAAAAACATATTTCAAAATAATATGTGTAAATTCTGGTCTCTAATAATATTAAGTAGTTGTTAACACATTCTGCTCCTCTTTTTGTCCAATATTATCATCAACATTCTCAGCGTTTAAAAATAACTCTTTAAAAGGTAGAAACAGTACAATTACAGTCTCAGAAGTCTTGTACAGTCTGAATAGAAATTCCAGAATATTTATGAAGGAAGTTCCTAAATGACCAGTAAAGCAGCTAAAAGATTCTGTGGGTTGTTCAGCCATGGGAATATGGAGTGTCTGGACAATTCTTTGAAATCGCAATACATAAGTCACGTGTATTTTTCCAATAGGAAATTAGTACAGAACCTTGCTATTGACTGAATGGAACATTCTCCAAACACAGCTAAACGGGCAGCAGAACATTTCTTCGTTGTTACCTTTCTGTGGAGAACAGATTAATTTTTGTATAAGAGCGTAAGAAGTTACAGAAGAATAGGTTAAATGAGGAAGGCTTGTAGCTGTAGAGATACCACGGCTGATAAGCCACCAGGTACATAATGAAAAAGCTTTTCAGTCTATTCATAATAGGCAGATTTTATTGCTCCTGTCATTTGCCTACAGGGCTAAAAGACAACAAAAATCTAAGCATTACAATGCTTGTGAGAAACCATTCTATCAATGGCCTCCATTGTGATAATAACATTTTCCTTTCAATATGTGGCTAAGTACAAAGTTTACATTGCCATATATTCTAGGAAATATTCATGTGCATAAATATATCTTACATGTTGGTCTGCTTTTGTCTCTTTCTTAAATATGTTACTTCTATGAACCCATCAACACACTAATGAATGGGTATGTTGAAATAATTATTTTGTGCATGTTCCTTGCTGTTCTCAACTCAAGGAAATTTATAAAGTGATATAATCATGCTCAATGGTGTAATACAGAAACAGAGAAGGTAGGAATGGCTACTGTTTTCATTGCCACTGTGTATGTGTGGACAATTTAACCAACACAATCAGGTAAGAAATAAAAACAATGCTCACTAATGTTTATTATATCTAATCTTATTTTCTAATACATTCTCCCTTCTTCCAACTCTTTACTGAGAATCTTACATAGATTCTCCCATTACTATTCATATTATTTTTCATATTATTCTTTTCATATTATTTCAAAATACTGTCAGGTTTATGATGAAAATCCTTGAGTTGTGAAAGTAAAATTTAAATGGCATATTCTTAGGCCTGTGAGATGGCTTAGTAGCTACTGCAGTCTGCTGCCAAGTCTGAAAACCTGAGTTCTAGCCCTAGGACCTGCATGTGGAAGAGAAAACTCCCTCCCTCCCACAAGTTGTGCTCTGGCCTCCACTTGTGCACAATTGCTTGTACATGCACACTCAGTAAATAAAAATGCAATTAAATCTTTTTCTTTTTTTGTCTGTCTTTCGAGACAGGGTTTCTCTATAGCTTTGGAGCCTGTCCTGGAACTAGCTCTTGTAGACCAGGCCGGCCTTGAACTCACAGAGATCTGTCTACCTATGCCCCCCCAAGTGCTGAGATTAAAGGCCTGTGCCACCACCACCTGTAATTAAATCACATTTTTATGAAGACTACACATCCCGAAATTTACACTTCCTTCCTGCCATGTAAAAAAGCAAAACTTGTGGAATTTAAGGGGAAAATATCTAAATGACATAATTGAGAGAGTTTGATAAATTACTGGAAGAGATTAAAACATCAAAGGTCAACACAGAGAAACCTAGGAGCGGACTTGAGGAAAAGACAATCTTCTAAGTCACATTAAGTATCTGGCATAATTCATCTTCATATTGCTTTCTTCTGAATCTTTTCTTTCAGGTTTAAATATGATATACTTTAAACCATAGCATTGGATGGGTTTTTGAGCAAAATGAATTTAAGGTTCATACTGAGTGTTAATCTGGGAAATCATAACACATTTGAAACCTGAAAATGCTTTCATGACATAACACAGAGAAATATTGAATCCATCAAAGCTCTGTTCTTTAATATTTTATAAATTTTACTTGCATTTTTCAGTACTGAGCTTATAACAAAAACAAGTAAGATCAAATCATTTGTGAGTTGTACTAATTTTGAGTTTATGTAAACTAATCCATTCTTCTAATTACTGAATGTAAAATCATTTGGTAGGAAGTTCCTGGGGCGAGCGATTTTATTAGTTCTTTATGCAGAACTGAACTTAAATCAAAGTGCAGATATGATTTAGATATGACTGAATGAAATGCCACATACACTCAACATAGCTTGAGTTCTAGTTCTCTATGCAATATGACTGATTTTAATAGCTTGACAGCAAAGCAAGGAAGCTTGCAAGGAAAGGTTCATTAGAAACCATTTGCATCAATTATTCAAAATCCAATTAGTGCTTCATTGCTATTTTTCAATATTGAAAACAAGGAGAAGAACAATGCAGAGGCTTCCCTGGAAAGATACCTGGGAGTAATTCCAGGGGACCATCCGACTCTTAAAATGGTCATTTCTGCTTGTCGAAATCACATCTGAGAATTTGATCCATATGCATTGATCTCACATCAAACTCTCTTCTGGAGATAACATTTTCAGAACACTTTTTAAACATGGTTTTTTAATCTTTGTTGAGGAACTCTTTGTCACTAATTTCTCAGACAATTTCATCCCAGCAGTTGAAGGAGAACTGTCTCAGGACTCACTGGTATCAGAAGACAGCTGAGAGGATAGTTCCCAGCTGGATGTAGAAGCATGGGGGTGGTTTACTGAAGATCTCCTGGGATTCACTAACGAATGTTCTACACACCAACCTTGCTTTACAACCCACCATCAGGGTCATTTTGTCTGTCCTGATAGGTCTCTGTCAGTTTTCCGGATGACTGCACTCTGGTGAGTCTTACCTTTCTTGAAGGATTTCCCTCCAATAATGATTAGGGAGCTCACTCAAGCCCTGTATTTGTAAGCATTCTTATTATTCTTTGGAAATAACTGTCTCTTTTATAAAAATATTCCTTTTTCCTAGTTGGTTATCCAACACAAAATGGTCAGCCTGAAAAATCAAACACATAGAAACTGACTCAGAAAATTTTATATCTATGTTTCTGGATACATATGTATGTGTGTATAACAATAATCAAAGAAAAAAAGGCCATCATTTTAAGAGTGAGAGCAAGGTTCAGGAGAGGATTTGGAAGGGTGCTGTGGGACAATGGACTTTTATCTTGTCACTTGTAATACTTTAATAAAATGCTGATTGTCCAGTATCCAGGCTGGAAGTATAGGTGGGAAAATGGCAACCAGTCAGGAAGTAGAGGCGTAGCAATGAGAATTATGGGAAGAGGAAAGTTCCAGTTTGTAGTTGTCACCCAGACACAGAGGAAGCCAGACACAGAGCAAGCAAGATGTGACTTCCTCACCAAGAAAGGTACCAAGCCATGTGGCTAACACAGACAAGAATTATGGGCTAATACAAGTTATAAGAGTTAATAAAAAGCCTGAGCTCATAGGCCAATCAGTTTATGTTTAATGTAGACCTCTGTGTACTTCTTTGGGATTGAACAGCTACCGGAACAGGCAAGACAGAAACCCTCTGTCAACAAATGGTGCTCAATGTGTGGATAACTGCATCCACATAAAGCCTGAGAGTTTGGGAAGTAATTCTAGATGAAAACAACGACAACAACAAACAAACAAACAAAAAACCCGGAGTTGCATGGCTTCTCAATAGCGTTTTCTCAGGTGGGCTCTGTTTGCTAGAGGCAAGTGTGCTCATTTGAGAGAAGCTTCCTGACTCATCTTTAGCTGTGAAACCTGGCAGCTCTCTCTCTCTCTCTCTCTCTTTTTTTTTTTGGTTTTTCGAGACAGGGTTTCCCTGTAGTTTCTAGAGCCTGTCCTGGAACTAGCTCTTGTAGACCAGGCTGGCCTCGAACTCAGAGATCCGCCTGCCTCTGCCTCCCGAGTGCTGGGATTAAAGGCATGTGCCACCTCCGCCAGGCCTGGCAGCTCTCTTAAGAGGTCCTGCCACCAAACACTTAAATGGTATTGATGAAAAGCTGACTGCATAGTTTTTGGTGTTGGAGGTGGAAAGTGGGAAGAGCAGCAGGAGGAAAGGGAGAGGAAGCTGGGATTGGTATGTAAAATGAGAAGATGGTTTTAAAAATAAAAAATAAGGGTTTACGGCATGACCCACTGTGTCACACTACAGCTTCCATAATGAGATAGACTTTTCCTTTTTTAGTCTCTTAAATTCTTTGCAGGGCTGGGGTGTTGCAAGGGTAGAGGGCGAATTCAAAGGGACAAGGAAATGAATGAGATGCATATGCATGATGTGAAAGAGAAAAACAATAAATAAAAACAAAATAATAAAAAAGATAGAGGGACTATAGATAGTATAGTCTCACACAGATTAGAAAGCGAATAAGATATAGTTAAAAAAAAACTGCATTAAAGCTGCTGAAATAGCTGGGTGGTGGTGTTGCACACCTTTAATCCCAGCTCTCCTGGGGCAGAGGCAGGCAGATTTTTGTGAGTTCAAGGCCAGCCTGGTCTACAGGAGCTAGTTCTGGGAAGGCTCCAAAGCTACAGAGAAACCCTGTCTCAAAAAACAGAAAACGAAAAAGCTACTGAAATAAATTATGTTTTGTTAAGTTATAAATAGAACAAATAATATCCAAAATTATTTCAAAAAATTGTACAAATAAAAATTTTATTTTATGTGGAATTATCTAAAATATCAACTTTAATAGATAATTCAAAAAATTTGTAGTAATCAAGATCAGTTCTATAAAAGACACTATGTAAGCTGAATTACCAATCACAAGCCTTACTTTAAAACCTACTGTTAAAAAGGTATCATGGGGTGGCCTTAAACTTCTCAGCTCTATCTGACACTGAACAAGAATTAATAGCCCCATACTCTTCAAAATTATAATTAATTTCCTGGTGAGGAAAAATCATGGCAGAGTAAGACACGAGCAGTTCACCTTTGTCTATTAGAGCATAGTCAACCACTGAGTATGTCTACTCATTCTTTCAGGAATAAAGAATTGCTACCGCCAAGCCACAGATGACATTTTTCAGTACTTCTCCGCTTTGGTGGGCTTTTTCCCCTTCAAATCTTCTTATTGGGGGGGAGTGATAGAGGCTTGGGTGACAGTAAAGCACTAGAGGGACGTAACACCTGTGTAAAAAGCCAAGCAGGATTTGTAAAGCCAGCACTGGAAATGCAGAGAGACGTATGTTCTTGGGGTTTGATAGACTGCGCCTTTAGCTAATCAGTGAGCTGCAGGTTCAAAGGAAATACCCTATCTCAAAAATGAAAGATGAAAAATGACGGGGGAAACCCACCTGAAGTTGAATATTACCCCCATACACAGACACATATACATACATGTGCAGCTGGACATGAACACATACATACACACGCAAAACAGAATTTCCCTATGATGTTTTATTTATTATTCTGTCAAAGCAATCTGAAACTTAACAGAGCCAAGGAAAATCTGGAAGAACAAACATTGCATCAATTCAACTAAAACTCCTATCCCAAATAGCCAATGATTTCAATCCTGAAGCAGAATTTATTCCTAACATTCTGCTATTTAATGAATAGATGATTAATTAATGGTTGACAGCAAAGCAAACGGTAATGAAGTTGAACGAATTTTAATGGCATCTGACAAAGTTTCGAGATTTAAGACATAAAATCACCTTCCAAAAAAAAAAAAAATGAACTCTCCTCATTTGCATTCAAAATGTTCTTTCTGAAACTCAAAGATGAACTGAGGAATGCAAGAATTTTAGAATGATATTGAAAAGGTATTTTAAAAATTCTTAGTAGGTTATTGGCATTAGGGGCCAGGATGGACTAATGAAAAGGAGAATCTCTTGGATAACTGTTTGAAAAACATGGCTGTCCTCTTGGGATGGTCTTAAGCTAGAAATTGGATCAAAAACAGGAATGCTGTTGGTAATCAAATCCTAAGCCTTGACCATTCTAAGACATTTATTATAAAAGTGTGGCTTGCTGTATTGATATGGTAACTGCAAAATTCTTTCTCTAAATCCCTGGGATTACCATGATGTTTGGTGTAGGTCCACTTTGTTGTATTCATGGACTAGTCTTTGTTTGTATGGTTAGTTTTCAACAATTACTAAACTACAGTGCATAAACAGTAATTGAAGTAAAGAGGTTTTCTGTTTTGGTTAGGAAGTACAGTATATGGTGTATCAGTTACTTTACCTTACTCGTGTGTTTTGTTCTCGGCATTTTATGTAGAATTGTGCTAACATTCATAGCAACATGAAAGTGTACCATTTCCTAATGGTATAGAGTCCTGGATAAAACACAATGTAAGCTATGGCTAGAAGCTTCAGGAAATATTCCCCAGAGGTGTTCGTCACCATGTCATATCAATAAATACAACTTGAAAATAACTCCTGGAATGTTTATGTTCTCAAATCAATATCTTCCCTTTTGATCTTCTTTATAGCGGAGATAGAACACTTTTGACATTTGTATATAGACAACAACATGAATCATCTAGTTGTTTGTGACACCTCAACAGGATTTTATAATATGTATAGCAAACCTGCTAATGTTCGGACTGACATTCTGTACTGCATGAGACGACTTTATAGTACATAGCTAAGTAGAAAGAGAAGGATGACAGGTGTGAGAGAGTCAAAATATGAAATAATTATTCATGGTTTTTAACAATCAGAAGATGTTATATAAAACAATATTTTTGCAACATCTCACTTAAATGAGAAAAAAATTACAGGAAACCTAATATTGTAATCTTCACTTCTGTATCATTCTTTCTCTTTTTTTTTACTCCTTTTCTTCCTTCCTTCTTCCTACCTTACTTGCTTCTTTTTCCTCCTTCCCTTCTTATTAACCTATTATACAACAAGCCCTGTTTTCAGAACTTGATAATATCATGAGGGCAGAGCACCAAAAGTCCTCCATCCTTGTAGAGATGATAAATAGTCTCTGAACATCTTAGATTTAAGTGAAAGTTAACATCCTGACTACAAATCAATACTTCTATGATTTTTGACACAGGCCTCTGAAATTTTCTGAACCTCAATTTCCTCACTTACATATGCAACCTAATGGTAGCCCCTTGTAGTTGTAAGATGAACATGTTTAAACTCTTGAAGGAATGGGAAGGTAGCTGAGACCGAAAAGTGCCCACCATGTGTACATTGGGACCTCATTTGAACCCCCAGAATACATAAAAAAAAAACAGAATGGAGGCAAATATGCTGCTAGCAAAATGGAGGCAAAAAAGAAATAGGTGGATTCTTAATATGGCCTACCAGCCTGCATAGTATACTGGATGAGCTAATTAGAAACCAGTGACAGATCCTGTGTCTAAGGAAAGTAATGGGCCCTGGATAAGAAGCTAGAGCGAATGGGCTAAGCAGTGATTTAATAATATAGTTTCTGTGTGATTATTTCAGGAGTCTGGGTGGTCGGGAAATGAACAAGAGAACTTCCGACAACAAATTGGCACTCCAACGTGTGCTAGCTAAATCCCAAAGTTTCTTCCTGGAGAGAGTTTAGAAAGCATTGTCCACAGTTCTCAAGGTAATGTTGACACAAGGAAAACCCACTCTTCCCTTTTTGTTATTGTTGCTGTTGTTCATTCCAGTCAGTGAGAGAAAACTCATAAATGGTACTACAGTTCTAAGAGAAGAGAACAAAATTAAAATACTGGATTATGTTGTCTCAAAAAGTAGATACGGAGAGATAATGAGCATTAGGGTCATTAATGCTAAACCATAGAAACTTAGAGTAACTGAATAATATGTGCTCTGCTCCAAGAATGAAGGTTTAGTGTGTATCCCAGGGGATATCTGAGAATGTTGGAGATGCTTTTGGTTGTTTTAAATGAAGAGTTAATATTGTTACCTTGTGAGTATATCCACCAATAACCACTAAGCCTAGATGATCTATAGAAGAGAGAGTGGGAAACACTGTAGGAAAGAAGTGTAAGATGAAGGGAAAAAGAAATGTTACAGATCCCAACCAGCACAATGCAGTCATTTTTAATGTCAATGAAAATTTTTACAAATATGCTGTGCATTTTTCTCATTCAGTCACGTTTTCGTTAATCACATGACGAATATAGAGGCAGTTAAAGAACAACTTCATGGCAATGAGCAAGGAAGACAACATTCAAATAACTATCACTTTCCAGAAGTGATCCAGACATCAATAATGAGTTGCAGGTACTTGTGAAGGGAAGAAAAAAAGGAGGAGAAAAGAAAGAAAGAAAGAGAGAGAGAGAGAGAGAAGGAAGGAAGGAGAGGAGGGAAGAGGAGGAAGGGAGGGAGGGAGGGAAGGAAGGAAGGAAGGAAGGAAGGAAGGAAGGAAGGGGAGGAGGAGGAAGGGAAGAAGAAGAAGAAGAAGAAGAAGAAGAAGAAGAAGAAGAAGAAGAAGAAGAAGAAGAAGAAGAAGAAGAAGAAGAAGAAGAAGAAGAAGAAGAAGAAGAAATTTCAGTCAATCTAAAACCAGGGTAACTGAAACCATTTATTTCCCCTTCTGTACATTTTTATGTGTTCAATATTGGGTTTCAGATAGAGGACAATAAAGCTGAAGAAGTAGGATGAGTCATCACCATTTACAGAGAAAACTGAAAACCGAATTATTTAAAGTTTGCTAATTTTCTCTCTGAGTTTGAATCATTTCCGTGTTAAATAATGCAAGAATTTTCAAGAATGGTCATCAGCAGCTTTGTACGATCATGATAAAAAAAAGTTTTTAGCAAAGTTAAAAAAAAAAACAGAAATGTTTGTTCTGACTGACATTTTACATTAGTCATGAACTCTGAGGACTTTAAGAAGAATGCCAGATATTCAAAGGGCTGCATCTGAGTCATTCAGAAATAAATACTGTGCTTAGTCATCGCTATAAACATAGTTGAACAAATGCTTTTGTAATATGACTGGGCATCTCTTGGGTAAATTCCCAATAGTGGGATTGTTAAGTTTCCCACAGACAATTGAGACTGGAGAGAGTGACTAGCTTGTGTTTAATTTTTATGAATCCAGAATAAAATATATTAAAGAGAGACTATTAAGAATTTAAAATCATTTGACTTTGCCCTCCTGAAATTGAGGCAAACATCTCTAGATCATCATTCAAAAGTAGACATTGCACTATGCTGCATCTGTACATGAAAAACACACAAGTCAGAGGACCAGGGTAGAAAAAGCCCAGGAGGTAAAATTGCTGGCCACTAAACCCAAAGCCCTGAATCCAATCTTTGGAATCTGCAACATTTTAAGGACTGAATGGACTCCCACACATTGTCCTCTGACCTCCAAACACTTGTCATTGAACACATGCACAATATGAGTATTAAAGTATTTAAAGCACACACGGTATAATGGTTACATTAGATGCATGTAAATCAGTTGGTAAAGATTGCCACCCAAAATGTATAGTTCAATAAAATCAATTTTAAAAAGATTGCCATTCATTATTAAACACAAAACTTGGAAAAGAAGGCAATGTTTTTGGAATGATACCACATATTTTCACAAACTGTAAAGCACAGGCTATGGTGAAACATCCAAAGCTTTCTGTGCTCTGGAACCTCTCCCAGTCAGGTGAAGGCAGCTACTGTTCAATTTCATCAAGCACATTCCATTGCCAAAGGGTCTCTCCTGCTGCTGTAGCTGTTGTTGCTCCTGTATATAGCTAGATTTGCCAGGTACTGAATGGCTAGCGAGAACTGGCAGATTTAGAACACACAGACACCAGCAGGTGAGCCCAAGGGTGGAGCCACTGGGAGAAAGAGAGATATGTCCCACAAGGCACCTAAAAGAGAAGATTGTCATTTTTCTTTACTGACTATTCTCTGTGTCCTCCTTTCCCCATTTCTTTAGACTATTAGTACTAAAACCCTTGTCTCGGTGTCTGCTTCTGAGGGATCCAAGTTAATTCATAGTGTAATTCATAAAATTATTCATTTCATGTAATAAATTCCTACCTAAAAATAACAGCCCTAATGTTTAATTACATTTTCTGTAGTTGGCTTTCTATTAACCATTAGAAAACAACAAAATTCCAAATATACTCATTCATTTAGGTTAATAACATTACCCTGGTTTACTACATTGCTCTAGGTTAATAACAATACCCTGTTTTACTACATTGCTCTGTATCCAGGTTCAAGTCATTTATTGTCATAGAAACATAATTCAATAGGCAAATTTGAATGTGCATTCATGTGTTTGATTGATTGATATCAGAAGCTATTTCCACCTCAAAATTTAAATCAGAGAGTGGCTGAAGAGAGGGCTGAGAAGTTAAGAGTATTTGCTGCTCATCTAGAGGACAATGAGTTCAGTTCCCAGCACCCATACCAGACAACTCACAACCAACTCCAGTTAGATGGGATGGATAGATAGATAGATAGATAGATAGATAGATAGATAGATAGATAGATAGATAGATGATAGACAGACTGATAGATAAATGATTGGTAGATAGATAGACTGATAGATAAATGATAGATAGATAGATAGATAGATAGATAGATAGATAGATAGATAGATAGATAGATAGATAGATATAAAGAAATTTAAGGGAAAAATAAAGTAAAATAGTGTTTGTCACAGTTTACTGTTTGTTTCTGCCTGGAGAAAAGACTATGTCCAATATTTAGGAGAAGAAATTCATCCTCCCCATCTCCCCAGCTTTCCCTTTGGTACTAGCCTTTTCACAGATGCTTGAGGCTTCCTCTCCAGCAGAGCCTTGGAGAATTTGTACTTCAAATACCAGAATTATGATGCCTACTAATTTGGAGCCAAGCCTGAGTCATCCTCCTAACATGAATTTTTATCAGTATTCTTAGTAATATTGTCAATTCAAAGCAACATTTCCATCCCAATGTGATTAATTCCTACATGTATCTTTGAATTCACTTTGAGCTAAGAAGGAAAAGAATGTTATGCATGGAAGCCTTAAAATAACAAACATCTTAAGAAATATCTTTCAAGGTGAATCTGAAACTTCGACATTAACAACCTCTGCAGATGTTTCTCATATTCCCTAAATTTTCACATTCTTTATAGATTATATGAGTACACATAAAGCTCTGTTGTAATTGTAAATATTGTTGCATTAGAGTCCTTTTAATTTTGAGGGTTCATTTTAATTTTATTGAGTGTGAAATACGATTTCTAAGAATCGCTGTCTATCCATGTCATTGGCAGTAATTTTTGTCATTTGTTTTCTCGATGGCAGCCATGATGACATCTGTTGGTGGCAGTGTCAATTGTTACAACCACCATGGAAATCGGTGTGAGGATGCCTTTTTAAAAAGGAAGAAATGGAACTGCCATGACAGCCTGCTCTAATGTTCGCTGGTATACGCTCAGTATCGTATTACAGAGTGGCAGAGTATGCTCACGTTCCAGGTTTTTCGTTCATGTTCATGGCTGCTGCATTTCCAGTACCAGGGAATGGAATCAGTCTAGTTATCCATCAGCTAGGAAGTGGATAATGAAAGTGTATGTATACACAGCGGAATCTTGTTCAGCTGTAAGACAATGAATTCGAAAACTTATTTGTAACATTTCATAGGATTGGCTAAAATACTTCCATACATGCACACACCATCTAATCTGGCTTTTTAGTCTTGGATCCCTCAGTCTCACTCTCCCCCTCGCTTTGAAGTCTCTCTGATTCCTTACTCAAACAAGGTTGACTTGTTGGACTCCTGAAATGCTTGACAATGTGGTGTTTGTCTTCCTGTGTCTGGCTTGAGTCAACACAATATTCTCCAGTTGCTCCAATATTAAGACAAATGGTGAATTACCCCCCATTTTTCGCTGAGTGGAATTTTATAGCGTAAACACAATACATTTTCTCCATTCATCTGCTGAAGGACATCTGCATCACTTATGCAATATGGGTATCAAGTGCTGCCATAGTAAACACGATGTGCAAGTCTCTTTTTTGGCATAAATCTTCATCTCTGGATGTATACACAGTGAGGGAATTGCCACACCAGATGGTGATTCTATTTTTTGTTGTGTTGAGGAATCACCACACGATTTGCTATGATGGTCACGTTAATCTACATGTATATCAAGTATGCTTTTCTCCACATCCTCACCAACATTTTTATTTATTTCTTGTTTTGTATGATGGCCAAACAACTGAAATGGATTTTTAATTTGCATGTCTCTGGTAGTTACTGAAATAGCCTTTTGCATGGGTTTGCAAGGTCATTTCCACATCATTTTAATATCTGCTTGCTTAGTTTTTGGCCCATTTTAAAATTGGAATTGCTTCTCCTGGGCTCATGTTTTTCTTTGCTTGTTTTCTCATGTCACATTTGTCAGGCCCACCATTTATAAAATATCTCCTACATTCTGTAAATTGTGCTTGATCTTGTTGATTATGCCTTTTGCTATGTTGGAGTAAAATTAATTTTATCCTCTATATTTGAGGCTTCAGTGGTGACTTGCCTGCTCCATATTGCCTCCAGACAACCTCAAATCAGTTTTATAAGTGATCTAAATTCATATAATTATATTTCAGAAGATATTTTGACATTATACTAGTCACCATAAAAGTCAGTACAAACCTTTCATAACCTTGTAGTTTAATCAACACACTAGTTAGAAATATAAAAGTTGAGCTAGAGAATTGGAGGCACTGTGATTACCTGATTTTCTTAATTTGTTTTTCATCTTTGGAAATCACTACATTTGATTTCACTTTTCAAAAAGAAAGGCCAAAAGGGGTGCAAGTAATTACCAAGACCTTCAAATTTTAATTTCATGTGAACAAAAAAAAAAACATACTGTTTGCTTTTCAGGATGAATTTTCTTTAACTAAAAGTGCCATCTACAAATGTGGCCCTCCATGCCATCACAGTAAGCTCATGCATAGCAGCAAGGAAGCCAAGGTTTGCCTTTCATGAAAAGTAAGCCACTTTAGTTTGCTAAAAGCAAGCAGATGAAACTGTCCAAAAAGCAGATAAATGGACACTTCCACACATGTAGCTATCTCACATATGGATTTTACTATAAATAGCAGACATTTAAAATATCTGACATGGTGGTGTGTTTGAATTCCAGAGAAAAACCATGGATTATAAACACAGCACTGAAATAAAACTCGTTAGAAGTGCATCCAAGCCAGCATTTCCCTAGCGTGAGGACACTAAAATCTCTAGTAATAACAATGTTCTCATTAGCAAGTAAGAAACACCATTATAAAAAGATACATATCAAGAAGCCACATTTCATAAACCTGATTATTATTAGCTAGGACAAACTACACGTGGTCGTTACGCTCTAGTTCAAAATAAAGAGTTTATATACAGATTTGAATCCCAGGTAATCATTACAGAGACATAGTCACCTCTGTAATCATGTTTCTGCATTACCAAAATGATTCTAATTAAAATGTCCTACATAAACAGTTTTATATGCATATATGAAAATATATATACATATATATTCTTAAATGCAACCTGCTTAGTCTTTATAATGTCACGTGGATGGATGTTTTCAGGGCTGATCATTTGGAGTTAGATAAGAATAATGAAATAGGAATCTATGCATTTAAAAGAGAGCAAGGGGGTACATTTGGGGGAATTTGGAGGTAGGAAAGGGAAGGGAGAGATACTGTAATTATATTATAATCTCAAACAAAAACAGAGGCCAGGAATTTGGGTCAGGGGACATAGGAAAGACTTGAGTGAGAAAAGGGAAGGGGAAAATTACGCAATTATATTTTATTTTTTTAAATCATGATAAAAGATGTTCTTTTTTATGTCAATGGTAGGAATGGCCTTTAAATCCTAACTTAAATGAAGTGATCATCCCCAAAACAATCAGGAAACCCAGGCTGTCTTTTCCCTCTAGATGTGTGCACCTAAGTTCCCACACAGTATCCCCGAAATTCTGAGTGGGCACCAGGACTTGTAAGTTATGTGCAGGAATGGATATTGGTCCTGTTTAGAAAAGAGTGACTTGTGTTTTTCTAAGTCTCTGACTACCACAACTCAAACATTAAGGGTTCTGCACTGAAGAAGTTGTCAGAGATGGAGCCTGGAATAATGCATTCCCTGTAGTTTTGCCATCGATAACATGTTAACCTTTTTTCTGTCTTAATTAACAACCAAAGGTATAACCTGTAAACAGATGTTTCTGTCCTGCCTGGTCCCGCAGCCGTTCAGTCCCAAAGAAACACACAGAAGTTTATATTAATCTTAAATTATTTAGGCAATTACCTCAGGCTTAGTATTAACTAGTTCTTACAAGTTCAACTAACCCATAATTCTTGTTTATATTTAGCCATGTGGCTTGGTACCTTTTCTCAGTGCAGCATTCTCATCTTGCTTCCTCTATGTCTAACTGGTGACTACAGACTGAGCCTTTCCATGTCCCAGAATTCTCCTAATCTGGTCATTCCAAACATACCTCCAGCCTGCCTACTGGCCAATCAACATTTTATTAAAACAATCTGAGTGACAAACCTTTACAGGGTACAAGAGCATTATCCTACAGCATATAACTTTGGTAATAGGATAGATTTGGGAAATAAGGAAACTTGTCATCTTCCATACAAAGATATGTCATATGTCCATATATATATATATATATATATATATATATATATATATATATATATGTGTGTGTGTGTGTGTGTGTGTGTGTGTGTGTGTATATGTATATATGAATTTTATGCTTTATATATAAGTTTTTAAAGTCATAATGTACATTTGTTGTTGTTTTGTTCTATTTTTGTTTTTTATTGAGCCATACATTTTTCTCCACTCCACTCACTTCCTCCCCTCTCTTCTACCCTCTCTCATGATGCCCATGCTCCCAATTTACTCAGGCGATCTTGTCTTTTTCTACTTCCAGGTAGATTAGATCCATGTATATTCTCTTAGGTTCTTCTTTGTTGTCTAGATTCTCTAGGATTGTGAATTGTAGGCTGATTTTCCTTAGCTTTATGTATAAAAGCCACTTATGAGTGAGTAATATTATATTTGTCTTTCTGTGTCTGGGTTACCTCACAGTATATGATGTTTTCTAGATCCACCCATTTGCTGGCAAGATGCCATTATCTTTTTCTGCTGTGTAGTACTCCATTATGTAAATGTACTACATCTTCTTTACACACTCTTTGGTCGAGGGGCATTTAGGCTTTTCCAGATTCTGCTTATGACAAACAATGCTGCTATAAATATAGTTCAGCACATTTCCTTGTGGTATGATTGAACATTCTTTGGGTATATACCTCAAAGTGGTATTAATGGGTCTTGAGATAGGCTGTCTGATGATAATAAAAATAAGCTTTGTTATACTTATGACCATGGTGATTATAAAACATGTATTGTTCGAAGAGTTCGGTCAGACTCAATGAGTATGGAACTTGACATGCAGTCAGGAAGCACTGATTTTGATATCTGGTGCTAACTAAATCTGATATAATGACCCACACTTTTAGTCTCAAAACTTGGAAAGTAAAAGTAGGTGATAAGTAGGATGATCAGAAGTTCAAAGCCATCATCGTGATTGGAGACAAGCTGGGATTCTTAAAATTCTGTCTCAAATATAGCAATTAATGAAATATCTTCTAGAAATCAAGTGGAAAATGCAGGAAAAAATGGATATGATATCAGAGATTATTTAAGGATGTTATAAAATGGTGTAGAAATAAAATTTTAGAAGCTTTAGGATTAGTGAGCCTGAATCAGTCATGGATGAGTGGTAGATCCAGTAAAATGTGTCTTAGCTGCCAAGATGCCTGCGAAAGGAGCTTGCTGTCAAGCCCAATTATGAGAGCTTAATTCCTAAGACCCACATGGTGAAGGGAGAGAATCAATACTCATCAATTGTCTTCTGGCTCCTGCTGGCAAGCTGTATCACGCCTATGTTTGTGCACAACGGACAACAGTAAAAATACGAAAGTATTCCCCTTCCTTTTGCCCCACTCCCTACTTTGGCAATGGTCTTGTTTTGCTTTCATGTTTCTATATGCTGTGCATGATATGTACTTGCATCCTAAAATTTGGAGCTAGGAGCCTCCAATGAGAGGAAACATGTGACATTTGTCTTTCTAGGTCTGAATTACCTTATCCAATATGATCTGTTCCAATTCAAAGCATTTACATACAACTTTCATGGTTTCATTTTTTCTTTACAGTTGACTAGTATTCCATAGCATATTTGTACAACATTTTCTTTCTTTCTTTTTTTTTTTTTTTTTTTGAGACAGGGTTTCTCTGCAGCTTTTTTAGAGCCTGGCCTAGAACTAGCTCTTGTAGACCAGGCTGGCCTCAAACTCACAGAGATCCGCCTGCCTCTGCCTCCCGAGTGCTGGGATTAAAGGCGTGCGCTACCACCACCCGGCTACAACATTTCCTTTATCTATCTGTCAGGTGAAGGGCATTTAGATTATTTCCATGTCTTAGCTACTGTGAAAGAGCAGCAATGAACGTGTCTGTTGATTCTTAACCAACCCCCTTCACCTAAGCATCTGGGGAAACTGCAGAAAAGGGGAGAAAAGATTCTAAGAGCGCGAGGATCAGGCAGTTTGCTGTGAGTGTATATCTCCTTAGAATGTTAGAAGTCACACCCATAATATGTCACAAACACAACTTCATAAACACGAGCTTCTAGAGTGCTAACAACAGACATGTTAAGGTGGATAAGGTTGAGGCCAGCCTCAACCCTACATAAAAACCTACAGGTCATTAGGAAATGCTGAGAGTGGGAGAAACTATCTCTCAAAGAAGAACACACCAACTAGTCATCCAACACCACTGATCAGCCCTAAAAGAAACATCTGAGTTAGATTATGCAAACCAAGCAGATTGTATTTAGAAATATTTATGCATAAATATGTAGTGCTACATCATATACATATACATCATATATATGTACATACATACGTACATATATGCACATAACAACAATTAATGAAAAAAATAGGTCATGTATTTTAAAGAGAGAAAGGAGGGGTATCTGGGATGATTCAGAGGCAGAAAA
Organism: Arvicola amphibius; assembly: GCF_903992535.2. Classification (NCBI taxonomy): domain Eukaryota; kingdom Metazoa; phylum Chordata; class Mammalia; order Rodentia; family Cricetidae; genus Arvicola; species Arvicola amphibius. The sequence continues at coordinate 107,210,768 of NC_052055.2, forward strand.
TGGAAGGGAGAGATGAAGTAATCATATCATAATATCACAGAAGAGAGGTAATTTTTAAAAAACAAAGTGCATCTTGGTGTGTTTTTTACTTTTAAGTTAATTACAAGTCTCTATAATTGAGAACACACTGCATAAACACACCCGGACCATTTCCAGGACCGCTAACCCAAGACTTCTATACTGACTCTGACAGAGGCAGCGATGTATCTGGAGGGCAGCACTGTTTTAAACAGGGCCCGAGGTGACCACTGCCGTGCTTTGAAATAAATGTCTCCCAATTTCTCGTGTGTCTGAACACTTGGTTCACAGTGGGTGGTGTTGTGTGGAAAGGTTAGGGCACACTGATGAAGTAGCGTCTTAGCGGGGAACGTATACCACTGGGGTTGGGCCTTGAGCGTTGAGAGCTGTCTCGCTCACTTTCTTGCTCCCATTCCTGTGTGCAAATGAAAATGCAGTGAGCCAGCTTCCTCCGCTGACCATCATGCTCTTCCTGCCTGCTGCCATGCCTTCCCTGATATAGTGGACTCTCCACTCTGGAACTGTTAGCTCGAGTCAACTCATCCTGCAGTTGTTCTTAGTCACAGCATGCTACAGCAGCGACAGAAGAGTCACGAACACAAATACTTATGTTAAGTGCATGTGCTTCGGTTTGTGTTCTTTAATTATTTGTATATGGATCACACAAAATCCACATCTGAGGAATTATGCAAGCAATTAAAGAAGCTAGATATGCTTTGATTTCATAGAATTGAAATCTCATTTCAACAAATTGCATTGATGCTTATGTTGTATGAACCTAACAACAAAAATTAAGATTTTTAAACTTGTATTTCCATTCAATGCAACACTTTTGACAATTATTTTACTTCCTAAAATATTATAATAAAGACTTGAGAAAAACTAGTTTACGTGAATCTAAGAAATATAATGAGAAACGATAGAAAATTTAAAGAGTCACTTATACAGATAAGTAAATATGCAGACTTATAATGTTTAAAGGAAAAAATAGCCAAGAAATTGATGGAATGTTTTGAGAGAATATAAGCATTTTCATACACCAAACCCATAATTTAAAAATGGCAGTTTCATTGCAAGTGCCAGGCATTGTCAAGCTGGGCTGGACTGTATTCAAATGTTCACCTACCAAACCCAAATATTTTAATGTCATTCATATGGAATTGAGTCTAAACATTAGTGATGTTGGTTCTCTACACTACCTACCTACATTGGGAAATATTTTGTTGTAGATAAAACAAATTTCCATTTAGATAAGACTTTATAAGCATTTGTTTTAGAAATCATATTCTAGTTAGCATAATGAGGCTTCACAAACCAGTTCAATACTCTAAAAGTTTGTTTAGTGTTTTTTAATATGTCCCCTCACTTTTTTTCTTGTTAGTATTAATCTCTATGTGTTATCACATAGTATTAATAAACATATACTTTGTGTACAAATCTCTAATGTGATTTATTAGAGTAAGACTAATTGGACGCATCCTTTGCCTTTAAAGACATTTTAAAAGAGTATTAAATTGGTATGTGATCATGAAACTAGAAAATATATATTTATTGAATGATTGATGTATGTAGGGCCTTGTAATCAGAGTTAGAATAATTAAGTTTAAATTAATAGTGGATCAAATCCAAAAAAACTGAGTCATAATTGAAGTGGAACATAGTAATTTTATATGTGGTTAAATTCTCTAGCTGATGTGATGAAGACTGTTGGAATAAAGGATCACTTTATACTGAGCTAAGAAAAAGCTCAAATTTTTAGCTGCCCTTAAACCTAGTAGGAGAAACAGCCTCAGTGGACATAACCCAGAGAAGAGCATCGTCCCACCCAGGAACAGCAAAGAAGACAGAGTGGATGGGGTTTATTGAGCGAGAACAAGAGGGAGAAGAATGCAGAAAGGTCAGAGAAGCAAGCAGAAATCAAATAAAGCAGTGTCTTCAGGCCATATCAACGAGGTTTGTTTTGTTTTTCCTCAGGGCAATAAGAAGCCAATTAAGAGTTCTAGGCAGGGAAGACACAATCAGATTTATACTTTCAAAAGGCCACAGTAACTTGTGCAGAACAGGATTAAAAGACAACCATATTAGGAGCAATACAGATAGGAAATGATTTCTATTATTTAAGCAGGAAAGAAAATGGAACATTAAATAAGATTTATTTATCCCATAACATGAGCAAATAATATCAAATATTGAAGTAAAAAGAGATACCACTGTGGTTACAGATGGTATATTTGCAAATTTACAGCATAGAAAAGACTCAATACCATAACTTCTAGTTGGTTCATTACCCAATAAGCATCATATAGTTGATAATCCACAAGCCAATGTTTTGGACTTTTGAAAGCATATCAATATTTAACTCTTATACCCAATGGTTATGACAGGTTTATAGCAATGTGTAGCAGCCTGGAGATGATGCTGAGAGATATGAATGGCTTCCATAGAGAACCACATCTTTTAGGTAAGACAGTTCTAAGGATTGGTTTCTGCTTTATAAAGTTTACCATTGTTAGAATCTAAGAGGAGCAAGAATCATGTTGTCTTTGAAACTATAAACCAGGAGCCACTGCCTGCTGAAAATTGTCTTTTTCTTCTGGATGCATAATTCTTCATTAAGTTTCTTCTTTGACAGTTTCATATGTATACATAATAGTGCACATTTTACTGCTCATTCCCTGCTCTCTATCAGCTTCTTCTTATCCTTGACATCACTACCTGCCCTCCACATGTCCACTTCCTAAATTATGCCTTTTAATTTATTTTGTGACCCATTGATTTTTAAGTACAGCCATCTGCATGGGCGTGGGTTTGAAATGATTGATTAGAGCCTCATGCTTACTGCTTAGTTCACAAACGAAGGCAATAACTGTCCTGCCCCAGAATTCATCAGTTGCCAAAAGTTCAGCAGGGAATAGTAGCCTAATCTGTGATTGGCTCTTGACAGCACCAATCACAGGCAGGCTCAGTACAGTCAAATGCAGCTGTTAGGAGATCATATTTGCTAAGACTGTGTCATGTCCAGATGACAGTATTTCACAACCCTTTTTCTGCCACTACCTTCTGTTCTGTATTCTATATTGTTTTCTAATGCTTAGAAGGGTGGTATAAGTGTATAAATATTCTACTCAGGTCTGAGCACTCAAGTGTTATTTATTCTTAGCATCTTGAGTAGTCATGAGTCTCTGAATTTTCCATCGTTCACTGCAAAGAGAAGCTTCTCAGTCTGTTCAGGCCCCAACATGTAAAAGGTTCCAAGGCCCCCACTTCTGTGCCCAAACTTTTGCCCTAGATCCGAATTCCAATAAGCAAGCATAGGTTCCCTGCACTGAGCATCAGCTCAAAGTTGGCTGAGGCCCTCAGTTCCTGAAATAAAATGAAGTGTCTCCAGAACCAGAATATAATCCCAAATTCCCTCAAAACCCTAGGTCCTGGCACTGATAGGTGTTCTTGAACCCTGAGTTGTCAGCCTCAACTTCTGCCATGACCTAACTCCTGGAACAAATGGATAAGACATCTCTGGATGCTGAACAGAGCCCTTGACACACACTTATATAGGTCCACTAGCTTCCAAAAATATCAAGATAGATATTATTAACAGTAACCTAAATCAAGTATGTTTAGGTATGAACAAATACTCTAGATTTCCCATCCAAAAGCAGAGATTGAGTAAGAACCAATTGGAGATGTTTCAAAAGTACTGATGCTTAGTACATAAAGGAAGCCTGAATTGCTGTTTTTTTATTTTTTGAGACAGGGTTTCCCTGTAGTTTCTAGAGCCTGTCCTGGAACTAGCTCTTGTAGACCAGGCTGGTTTCGAACTCAGAGATCCGCCTGGCTCTGCCTTCTGAGTGCTGGGATTAAAGGCGTGTGCCACCACGGTCCAGCAGGAAGCCTGAATTGCATCAGGGAAAGTAGATAATCTGAGGACGCAGGTAGTCCTGGACATCTCAGTCACCTGCTATGCACTGATACAGTCACAGTTTTTGGTGACTCCATCAGTCCTTGTGAACTGAAGGATCCTGGGAATTATCTGCATCATGACAGCAAGAAGAGAGAAGAGACTGAGACAGAGACTAATCAGAGGCTGTTGACTGTTCTGGAATCTAAATGGCACATCACTTTGGCCAACTTTCCTCTGAAAGGGGAGAATCAATAAGGTAGGCAGGGTGAGGCATTTCTTCATTCTGGTGCCCTGGTAACAGAAAATAAGCTCACTGGTGTCTAGCAAGTCTCTGCTGCATAAATATCTCTTAAGTCATTCCACTGTATCAAGGTAATCATATAAAACTACTGAGAGATTATTCTATTAGTCATTTGTCAGTACCTTAATTTAAGGCATCTGGTCTCTTGTTTCTCATTCACCAGGTACAGACTTTAATAATAATATTAACATGCAATTTATATGCTTTGATGTTCTAATTACTTTACTAAGTACTCTTGAATTTGTTTGATTGGCAGATGAAATACTATACAATCCTTTCATCAGAAATACTTTATTTAGACTGCCTTTTATATAACAGAAACCACTTTTATCTTATACTGTCTTTCCATCATTTTGTCTGCCATATTAAAAATGCTATTTTCAAGTTCTTAGTTCAGGCAAACTTATTGTCATTAGAAAGTAACACGAAAATAGAGATTTTTTTTTGTATGTTGGGATTATGCACTATTAACTCGATGTAAAGGCTTACCATATTACAGGAACTCTGATGAATCAGAATAGAGGCAGTGTTGCGGGGTAGTCACTCGTGTGAACTCAAGCTGTAGTGACATATGATCTGGGAAAGACGGAGACAGGTGAGATTCCAGCTGAAGAGCAGTAGACATGGAATTCTATCATAGCTAATGAGTTACTGACGGCTGAAAGCTGTTGACAAAGGGAGAGTCGGTTTTAAAGGCGCTGGCTCTCAAAGGCTGACCACTTTACAGCGAAGACCACTTGTCCAAGAACATATGGGCATCACAAAATAGACTTGAAAGGAAAAAAAAAGAACACAGTTGGGTGATCTGCAAAGGTAGATGATGGATCTGGGAGGAGTGGAGGAAGGAGTGAGTATTACCCTAATACATCTCATGAAAGCCTCAAAGAACTAATTAAAAATGAGGGAAAGGGAAGGGGAAAACAAATTTGTTTAGAGAAGGGGTTGCAGGTCTGGGAGGAACTAGGAGAGCTGGTGGAAGAGGATGAATATAATCTAGAAACATTCTGTGAAACTGTCAAAGAGCCAATAGAAAATTCTAAAAGGAAAGTGAGAAAGGTTCTCTAAGTTCATATTCATTTGAATTCAAAGTATTAATAAAGTTGCTTGCAAATCTAGTATTCAGGATGTTGTCTCCCTGATCATTACCTTAACAGCAAATTAGGTTCCCTTCAAACCCTGCCTCCGTGACTCAGAGGTGCACTTCGTTGGCTGTTTAAATGTGTCTATTTTAACACGAAACATATCATCCCTTTGAACTACGGCATTTGAAAAGACGTCTTTCACAGTATCACGACCACCACCGTGTGAATAGTTCTAAAGAGAACTGGTTAGGTGAGCAACGAGGCCGCTGACCTGCTGAGAGCGCCTTGAATAATTATAATAAACATGTTCAAATTAGCTGCAGCTGGCCTAGCAGCAGATAGTCCCTCCCACACAATTTGTAAAATAATAGCCGAGGGTTCCAGGGACAGCCTAAGCCTATGATATGTGTTACAGGTCATGAATAAATTCTATCTGAGCTTATTTATAAAACACTCATGCCACCACGGGTACGTGCAAACTACCTGAGATATAATACTTTCCACTGTTCCCTACTCTAAATTAAACTTTAGTGTCTTGACTTAAAAGTTATTAGGCTCAGTGATTAGGTAGCCACCCAGATGTTCAAATTCTAAAGCACTCAGAGAAGGCTGAAGAAAATGAAGTAATGTATACAAAATTACTATTTTGTAAAACTTAGTCCAAAAATGAATTAATCTACTACATAGACTTCTCCATAACAGAAATAAGTGAAAACATATTTATCAAGATCTATACCTATTCCTATTTATAAGTGTGCAAATGTACATATTTAGATTCACATATAAATAAATGTCCAAGTCCACAGAAGCAGATCCATTCCACTTTGACTAAAGATTGGAGAGTTCAGGCCTGTTCTTTCTCCTTCAAGATTATTGACAAAAGTTGCAACTTAAGGTGTGGCTACTAATAGGAACTAGGGTGTAGTTACTTGGTGTTTGGGTATTAAGATGGTAATTACTTTGTGAAGACCACAAAAGTGGATCCTTTCCACCTTAACTAAAGGTCAGAGAGTTCAGACCTTTTCTTGCTCCTTAAAGGTTATTACTGATAGAAGATTGGACTTAAGGTGTGGTTACTGACAGGATGTCATGACCTAGGGTGTACTTATTTGTGTTTTGGGTATTAAGATGGTAATTACTTTATTCCTTGCTTGTATCCGGTAAAGAAGTCTTGTCTTCTTTCCTTCTTTTGGGTTTGGGTATTTAAAGATCATGAGAAATAAACACTGGCAGATTCAGTATTCATTGAGTTGCCCTCCCGATTCCATCCTATGTCTCTGTATTTTTGTATCTCTGTCTATTCTGCCTAACATTTCTAATCCACACACCCCTATCCTGGAACGTATAAGCCTATTGAGGCTGGACCCCGACAGATGTCACCCCAACATGGGACCCAGACAAACAGGTACACATACAAACATACGCAAATCATATCTAAGCATGGAGGCAAGTATGCTCGATTACGTATGCATGTATATTTTGAGTGTATGTTGCATTAGTTAATTTTGTATTGCCTTTTGCCAAATACTGGTGAAAACAATTTAAAGGCCAAAGATTTGTTTCTGGTTCATGGTTTCGAGATGCTTTAATCCACCATCGTTGCGAAAGCAGAGCAGAGTCCTTTACTGGATGATGGAGAAGTGTATGGTGCAGGCTTGTTTACATAGTGGTAGATAAAGAAGCATAAAGTGTGCCCAAATCAAGATGTGTCTATCTCCATCTTAGGCCCAACTACTACTACTGTCATCTAAGCTGGCCTACCAATGCTTACACTGCCCTTCGGAAACAGTATCATACACAGAGGAACAAATGTTCAACATATGAGCCCTTAGAGACACTTTTGATTCAGACACCCGCATACCCATAAAGAAAAAGAGACATATTAAAAAATGAACAAAATATGCTAGAATTAATTACCACAAATACTGTGTTAGAAACAGTATCAGCCAGCATCTCTAAAGGAACTGAACCAACCAATGAATGCAGGTGTGTAATTGAAATAGTGTAGCAACAGCTGTCCCATACATGAAAGACCTAGATACCTGCAGTTGCAAATGGTAACATAATCTCCCTTTCTGCAATGCCCTGCTTTCATCTAAGATGTTACCTGAAGGAGCTTTCCTTATTGAGGGAGGGTCTTCCTTCATCAATTAAAGCAAACCAGATGGTGCTTTAGGTGATGTTCCCTGCCCAGATGATTCTAGTTGGTGGCAAGTCAATGTTAAAACCAACCATCACGGAGAACAAGCAACGGCAGTGCGCTTTCACCTAACATTCCACGAAGTGACAGGATAAACGTAAAAGGAAAAGTAAACTTAAAGCAGTATAGAAAAAAATATAAAATGATATCACAGAAACAAAACTTGGATACATAAAAAAAGGAAATAGGCTTTAATACTCAGGTACGAAGAAGGGAAGCTCCAGGGTACCACTGAATTGAGAATGAAACGTGTTCAGATGAAGTCCTGTAGACTTGCGTTCTCTAGAGACTAGTCCAAATCATATAAGAAGTGGCAGAGGACCATTTGGAAAAACAGACTAGGTGACCTCCCTCTCCTAGATTTGTGCTAAGCTATAATTAAAAATGTCATTAACCCAGAGGTTAAGCAATTAGCATGGAAACAGGAAGAGCAGAACCTGGGAGGTGTCTCCTATTGCTGCTAAATGGGAAACAAGCACCTGAGGAGACACGGCCCCAGAGCTGAGAGAACGGGCTCTACAGCAGACATGCCTGACTGCTGCTTCTGTCCTAATGCACACAGGCTTGGTCTGGATGCTAAGACAGTAATATTTTAAAATATGCATAGCCGACGCAGATAATAGAAGGAAAATAGTGAAAGAGATGTACCAAACCAGAATCAATGCATTATGCTGGCTCCACAGGTTAAGATGCTTGCCACCAAGACTGACAACCTGAGTCCAATCCTCCTCAGGACCAACAAGGTGGAAGCAAAGTATTTCAGCAAGTAATCCCCTGACTTCAACACCTGTGCCTATTGCAAGGTACCTGGGTAACATACACACACACACACACACACACACTTAAAAATAATGATAAATTCTAGTGTAAATGCATTCAAAATAAAACGAATGTCAATACTATTCAAATTAAGTTAATTACCACTCTAAAAACAAAACGCAATACAGGGTGTGTAATAATGAACAGGATAGAGAGCAAAGTTCTCCCATAAAAATGGGTGACAATGTATCTGTGTAGGTGAGCAAAGACTACTTAAGTAGAGTCCTGTAACCCTGATAAGGGACAAGCAAATTAGAATCTTATGCAGCTGGTAGACGTTGTTACCGAAATATGCAATTAACAGAGTAACAATGAAAATCCAAGTCTGGGAGATATTCTTTGGGTTCATCACCTCACGAGAAGTAAGACCAAGACAAGGTGTGAATTAATTAGATAATTCCGTAAAAGTGGACAAAGTGTAGATGAGGCGTACAGAACAGGAGCTGCATGCGGTTTATAAGAGATAAAAGGATATTTCCCACCACGGTCGTCTCAGAAACAAAACGCTCTAATTATACACACACCTACAACTCTCAAAGGATCCGTAGTTAAAATAAAAATGGTGTGAGGAGAAAGCTCGGGATTTTGGTAAGAATATATAATGAGAACGCTTCTCATACATGGCTGTTAGTTTGCTTAAGACCACTAACACAAAAGCTATGACCCAGCAGTTGTGTGGAACTGTTCACAAATGTAGACACATTCACAGGTGTGGAGGCTTGTGAGTACATCGCTTTTTCTCTGTAACCAAATCTCCAGTAGAAATCCTGCTGAGGGAGAGGGTGTCACTTATATTGTTATGGTTAAATGTCCCCCAAAGGCGCTCTCTCTCTCTCTCTCTCTCTCTCTCTCCAATACTGCCTGGCCAATATCTTAAGCATATTTCTTGCTAACTCATATCTTAAATTAACCCATCTCCATTAATCTGTGTATCACCACAAGGCTGTGGCTTACTGGGTAAAATTCAGGTGTCTGTCTCTGGCAGGGCTACATGGCTTCTCACTGACTCCATCTTCTTTTTCCCAGTATTCAGCTTAGTTTTCCCCAGCTAGCTCTACTCTGCCCTGTCAGGCCAAGCCAGATTCTTTATTCATTAACCAATAAAAGCAACACATAGACAAAAGGACCTTTCGCACTAAATTTCTTTCTTAGTAATGTCTTTATGTGATTTGGGTATCAGGGTAATTATAGCCTCATAAAAAGAGTTTGGCAGTGTTCCTTCTGTTCCTATTGTGTGAAACAGTTTGAGAAGTATTGGTATTAGTTCTTCTTTGAAAATCTTTTAGAATTCTGAGCCAAAACAATCTGGTCCTGGGCTTTTTTTTTCGGTTGGGAGACTTCTGATGACTGTTTCTATTTCTTAAGCAGTTATAGGTCTACTTAATTTGCTTATCTTGTCTCGATTTAATTTTGTAAGTGATATTTTTCTAGAAAATTGTCCAAAAGTTTTCTAATTTTGTGGAGTACAGGTTTTTGAAATATGAGCTGATGATTGTCTGTGTTTCCTCTCTGTCTGCTGTTATGTCATTTCTTATATTGTTAATTTGGATATTCTCTCTCCACCTTTTGGTTAGTTTGGATAAAGCTTTGCCTATTTGTTAATTTTCTTGAAGAACCAACGCTTTGTCTCATTGATTCTTTGTATTGTTTTCTTTGTTTCTATTTTGCTAATTTCAGCTCTCAATTTGATTATTTCCTGCCGTCTAGTTGTCCTTGGTGAGTTTGCTTCTTTTTGTTCTAGAGTTTTCAAATGTTCGGTTAATTCACTAGTATGGGATTTGTCCAGCTTCTTTAAGTAGGCATTTAGTGCTATGAATTTTCCTCCTAACACTGCTTTCGTTGTGTCTCATAAATTTGGGCATGTTGTGTGGTCACTTTCATTGAATTTTAGAAAGTCTTCAACGCTCTTTTGTGATCTCTGGGTCTCCCAGATGGTGGCACTGATGAGAAAGGTTAGAAAGCGCTTGGCATGTCGTACATGTAGGACTAGGAAGTAGTCTTTGCCTTTCTTCCCAGCCTCTGGTCCTCTCTGTGTCCTAATCCACGAGGACACAGGCAGCCTGATCACCACCACCTACCTACGAGAATATCACTCTCAATCCATTTCCTCCCTTACATGAGCTCTTTCGCTACTACAATGAGAAAATAAACTAACAGTTGTTTTAAGGAATGAGGCTTTTTATTTTTCTGTTCTTAGAATTCTAGCATAAGTAAATGTCTCCTTTTTGTCTCATGATTGGCAACCAGGTTACTCTCTTTCTCCATCTCTCTTTCCCCTCAGCTTTTTCTCTAATTCAACACTCCTCTTTCTTTGTACTCCCCCCTTCAAAACCCAAAAATTTTCATCTCCTTACTATTCAGTTTTTGTTCAATTCTAAAAGTAGCAAAGTAAATGATTTTTGTCCATGTTATTTACCACTATAGCTCAACAGAGGGCTACTTATATTATATAGATATAAATTTATTATTGTTTATATTAACAGACATTTTTGAATGAGTGATTGAAAATAGACACAGGAAAACTTGAAAACAGCTTTTTAATGAATACTTAGTTGGATTTTGGATTTCCCTTGGCTTATTTCTATTCTTTCTGAAAAACTGATTCATAAATATCCTGACACTGGCTTCTGCATCTTTATGCTGTTTGCTGATGATACCTAGAACATTAAATGTTCTGGCTATATGGAGCCTCATGATGATTTTATGTCTAAACAAGAGAAGAGAGAAGACAGGAAAATCAGTGGATTGCGTCAGTAATGGACCCCCTGAACTCATCCTCCCCACCCTCACCTCTACGAGAATCAAGCAGTTAACTTTAAAAAAAAAAAAAATCACAGATTTCTACAATAAAATTATTAAGAGAATATTTTTACTTTAAGTGTTGGGGCAGCTGGCCCAATCCCTGCGTTCAGGGGCGTGGCTGCCCCAGGGGAGTAGGATACCCTTAAATAGGATCGGGGCGCCAGAAGGAGCCCCGTTTGCTATCCCCTGCGTTGCCTTCTGCTCTGCTGGACTCTTGGTCTGTAAGTTCCCTTATTTCCCCTTTTATTAAAACTGATTTATTATAAAAGGACTATTTTGGTTATTTCCTAACCCCTCCGACCACCGGTACATTTAAGTGTCATGACAAAGTCAAAATCTGTAAGTTTGTAAATAATCAGTCCTTTGTCACTTACCTCCTCATGGACAGCAGTGAGAAGTCGAAGACACAGGAATGCACACCACACTTCAGTTGCTGATCCTCTGTTCTGTACAGAAAAGAATCAGCACCAAGGCTACAGCATCAAACAATCTGATGACATCGCCGAATGGAGTATTTAAGGGACATTTTCACATAGTGGCTATTAACAAATGCATAACCAACAAATGGACATATGGGGTGGCCCAGTTTGGTTTCTCTACTACTGTAGTAACACACTGACCAAAATCAACTTGGGGGGAAAAGACATCATTTCAGCTTACAGGTTACCACTCAACACTAAAGGAAGCCAAGGCAGGAGCATGAAGTCAGGACTGAAACAGAAACCAGAGGAACAGAGCTTACTGGCTTGCTCCCTATGGTTTTCTAAATTGCCCTTGATATACAGCCAAGGCTCAGGAGCCTAAGGATGATACCACCCACTGTGGGCTGGACTGGGCTTTCCCACATCAACTGGCAGCTAAGAAAATGATTCACAGACACGCCCACAGACCAGGATGAATAGATTCTTTACCTGAAGTTTCTTTTTTCCCTCATTTGTCAAGTTGACAACTAGATCTAACTATTTTATTAGGAGCAGAAATAAAATCCTTGAGAAAACTCCTTAGTCTTTTAGAATTTAAATATGCCAACCAAAACTTCACAACAAATGAACAAACTTCTGTGAACAAAGCCCATGATCAAAGACCACTCAGCTTGAGTTCCTGGGTAATGGAAGAGATAATTTCTAAAGAGAGCTGTAATAGGACATTTGGAATCATACAAAGGATATGGGTGAATCTAATTTATTAATAACTATAAAATAATCACTATAGGCTTAACTTATTGTGCTGGCAAGCTTTTGGTGAACTTGATACAAGCTAGAGTTTTCTGAAAGAATAGAAAGTCAATTGAGAAAAAGCCTCCATAAAGATCCACCCTTAGGGCATTTTCTTAACTAGTGATTGATGGGAAGGGCCCAGTCAGTTGTGAGTGGTACCATCCCTGGTCTGGTAGCACTGGGTTCTTTAAGAAGTCAGACTGAGCCGGGCGGTGGTGGCGCACGCCTTTAATCCCAGCACTCGGGAGGCAGAGGCAGGCGGATCTCTGTGAGTTCGAGGCCAGCCTGGTCTACAAGAGCAAGTTCCAGGACAGGCTCTAAAAAAGCTGCAGAGAAACCCTGTCTCGAAAAACCAAAAAAAGAAAAAAAAAGAAAAAAGAAAAAAGAAAAAAGAAGTCAGACTGATCAAGCTGTGAGGAGCAAGTCACTAAGCATCACTATTCATGGTCTCTACATCACACCAGTTCCTACCTCAGGATCCTCCCATTTGAATTCCTGTCCTAATTTCCTTTGATGATAAACTGTGATGTGGAAGCTTAAGCCAAATAAATCCTTTCCTTCCCACATTGCTTTAGTCATAGTGCATATCACAGCAATAGTAAACCTAAGACTCAAAATATGAGAGAAAGTGAGAATCTCTCTCTCTCTCTCTCTCTCTCTCTCTCTCTCTCTCTCTCTCTCTCTCTCTCCACACACACACACACACACACACACACACACACACACACACTACTTTCATGCATATGCTGATGCACACCTCTGATGTGGGAGTCCCCATTGTGTACTATGATTACCATTAATGAATAAAGAAACTGCCTTGGCCTGTTGATAGGGAAGAACTTAGGTAGATGGCAGGGGTGCGGGAAGACTGGACTGAATGCTGGGAGAAGGAAGGCGGAGAGAGAGACACACCATGGATCCGCCACCAGAAATAGACATGCCGAATCTTTGCTGATAAGCCACTGCCACATGGCAATATAGAGATTAATAAAAATGGGATAAATTAAGATGCAAGAGTTAGCCAATAAGAAGTTAGAGCTAATGGACCAAACAGTGATTTAATAAATACAATTTCTGTGTGGTTATTTTGGGGCTAAGTGGCCAGAAAGAACAAGCAGCCTCTCCCTCCTACACACCTCATCTACTATATAAATCTGAGGGGTGATGCAACAGTTCAGTTGGTTAAGTGCTTGCCACACAAGTATATGAGGACTTGTGTTCAATCCCAGCACTGATGTTAAGGGAAAGAAGGAGGAAAGTGAGGAGGAGGATGAGGAGGAAGAAAGATGGAGAGATGGCTCAGAGGTTAACAGCACTGACTCTTCTAGATATCTTGAGTTCAATTCCCAGCAACCACATGGTGGCTCACAACCACCTATTACATGGGATCTGGTGCCCTCTTCTGGTGTGCAGGCATACATGCAGGCAGAATTATGTATACATAATAAGTAAATAAATTAATCTTTAAAAAAAAAAACAAAGCAAAGAAAGAAAAAAAGTGGTATTGGTACATGCTTGTAATCCCAGAGCTGGAGAAGAGGAGACAAGTTTGCAGGCCAGCCAGTCTAGGCTCACTGACTAGACCCAAGCCTCAGGGAGAAACCCTGTGTTGAAAGATAAGGCAGCAGGTATCTGGGGGATGACACCTGAAGTCAAACTCTGGGTGCCATGCACAATTGTGCACACATATCACCCCCTCACATGTAAGCCTGCGTACAATACATACCCCACCTCCAGACACAGCGACTGGTAAACACATACATGACCACAACATGCAACAATGAAAATGCAAAATTGTTGCCATTCCCACTTCAGTAATGAAAGGAAACTCACTTTAAGATTTCATTGAGCCTCTGAAAATATTTTGCTCAAAGGCATAATCCCTGTCTTTCAAAGCTTCCATTCCCCATCTGCTACTCTGCTATGAGCACCTTTTCATTTATGTTATTATTTCAAAAAAAGGATGTAAAACATTCATTGTGAATAATAGTGTCTGTTTCAATTTGTTAGAGTAACGATAAAATAAACCCAAACATGTAGATAATTGATATTTAATAAAAGTTGCATGTTTGATTAAATAATAAATCACAAGGACTTTGAATCAAAGCCTTTCACCAAGCAAGTATATAATGATCCCTTAACGCAGATTAATATTCTGGTCCCGAGTATTTGAAAAGAACTGTTAGGAAAACATGCCACCATGCGAATTATTCCTACTAAAAAAGGGTACAATGCTATTGCTAGTTTTCTCACCTAGAAAGGCAGATAAAAATCTAGCATTTCCTTTTATAGTTTATGAATACAAAATGTTACAGTTGCCCCGCCTCATTTCAGTTGTTAACTCACTGTTGGCCCCAAAAGGCAGGCTCCAGGGAGTAGTCCCACTCCTATGGTCACTAAACTAAATGGCTCAATAACAGAGCCAAAAGTCAGGAATCGGGGAATGGAACAAGTAGGAAAAAGAGTGGTTGATAAGGTTATACCATGAAGGAAGAGTGGGAGAGGGAAGGCAGTTACCAGAAAGCACTACACGCATGTATGACATTGCCAAAGAATTAACTTTATTAATAAATTAAAAGTTTCAATCATCTGCTGAGACCAAATAAGGTACAGTGGGTTTATTATGCCACAGTCTTATAAGTAAGATCTCCATTTTTAAACATATTGAATTCATTTCGAAAGCTCTTCACTTTAGTTCATTGAAAATGCTAATTTAAGAGTGCCTTAGTTACTGCTCTATTGCTGTGAAGAGACGTCATGACCAAGGTAACTCTTATATTTTAAAAAAAAAAAAACATTTAATTTAATGAGCGCTTGTTTGTAGTTTTAGAGGATTACTACGTGATTATCATGACAAGAAGCAGATAAGCAAGACACTGGAGCAATAGCTGAGAGCTTTAAATTCTGATCAGCAAGCAGCAGGCAGATTGGGGGAGAGGAAGGGAGGGAGGGAGAGCGAGACAGGACTTGCACTCAAATTGGAAACCTGATAGCCCACCCTCAAGAACACACCTCCTCCAACAATAGCACATCTCATAATCCATTCCAGACAGCTACTGGCGGTCTAAGCATTCAAACATATGAGCCTATGGAGAATATTCTCTTTCAAACCACTATATTCCACTACGTTGCCCAAAGAGGCTGGTAACCATATCACAATGCAAATACATTTAGTCCAAGTTCCAAAAGTCCGCATAGTCCTTTCATCTAAACACTGTTTCAAAATCCAAAGTCTCTTTTGAGACTCAAGGAAATCCCTTAATTGTAACACATGTCAAATTAAAAAAAAAGATCACATACTCATATACTTACAACATACAGCAGCCTAGAATATATATTGCCATTTCATAAAGGAGGAAATGAAGCATAGTGACAAAATACTGGACCAAAGCAAGACCAAAAATACAGCAAGTCAAACTCCATACGCTATAACTCCAAGCTTGATGTCAAAGAGCTCAGATGGTTTCACTCTTCCAGCTTTGCTGACTGCAACACGCTTCTCTCTCTTGGACTGTTTCCTTGCCTGCTTGTCAATTCTCCTTGGCAGGTATCCCATGGCTGTGGCATCTACAGTATCTTGGGGTCCTCCAGTGCAACTCAGGTTTCACCATCACAGCTTCAATCAGTGGCCTCTCCAGGTCTCCATGCTGGGACTCTTCCTGCTATATACAGGGCACCAGCAGTTTTCCTTAAATTCAGAGGAGGATTCCACAACTCCTTTATTCCAGTAAACTTCTTGATTATAAAATCAAAAGCATGCGCCTAAAGCTGCCACATTCTTCTGCTTGCTGGAGCTGGAACCTGGTCCCTCTCCTTGACTTGTTTGCTTAAGCTTTGACTTGGTGATGGTTTCCTTTGCTACTTTAATTTCCCTTTAATTCCTTTCCACAAGTTAAAAGCTTAGATGGTGTGGTCTTGCCCTAGGGGCAGCATTCCTTTTGCTTCCTTTTGAATCGGTCCTTTCTTTATACTGCTCATCTCCTTGAGAACAGGATTTATGTTCTTCCCTGGCCTTTCCTGGTGCTCTTCTCTTCAAACTGGACATATCTGTATGTCTCTTTGACCTGCCAGCTTCTTTGTATTTGGAGATCTGCATAAGAGTGATCAATAATAACCACGTGGCACAATCAAGACTCGGCTATCTTGAAATTTTCTCTGTCAATGACATTAACACAAAAATCTTCAATTCAGCCTGAGGTAGATTTTTGGTTTTGAACAAGCACATAAATCAGTCACATTCTTTGCCAAAATATCACAAGAATGTTCTCTAGGCCATCCAATAATATCCACTACCTCTGAAACTTCTTGGGCCAATCTTGTATAGCTCAAATTGTCCTCAGAACTAGTGTCCTCAATGTTCTTGCTAGGATGATCCATTAAGCCCCACTTAAGGTTTCAACCATTTTTCGAGTTCACATTCCCAAAGTCTTCCGTATTACTCCAATGAACAATATGGTCAGGTCTGTCACATCAATAACCTACTCCTGGTACCAGCTTCTGTCTTTGTTACTGTTCTATTGCTGTTCTAGTGAGGCACCGTGACCAAGGCAACTCTTATAAAAGAAAACATTTATTAGGGGAGTTGTTTTCAGTTTTAGAAGCTTAGTCCATGATCATCACCGTGGGAAACAAACAGGCATAGTGTAACAGTCCCTGAGAGCATTACCTCCTAATCTTTAGGTATCAGACAGGAAGAGACAACATGACTGGGTATAGGGTAGACTTTTGAAACCTCCAAGAACAAGTGCCCATGACACACATCCTTCAACAAGGCCTTGCCTCCTAATCTTTTCCAAGCAATTCCACCAATGGAAAGTAAAACATTCAAATGTATGACCCCACTAGAACCATTCTCATTCAAACCACTGGAAGTAGACATACATTTAAGATACATCTATTTTCTCCCCATTAGGAAATGAGTCAGGTCAATAGTAAGAAGTGTTGAGCTAGTTGAACACCTCTTAATTTTCTCCTTGTATCGATAATTTTAGTTTAGTGCCCTAAATGTATGATTTTCAGTCAAATTTGTCTATAGAAATATTTGATGATGGAAAGAAGCTACTTTTAGCCTGAAGTCTACCAAGCTTCTCATTTATTGTATCTTTTTACCTGTTTAAAGTTCAAGTCACAAAAATTAAAGCCAGCGGAACAATTAAAAAAGTAACTACACATAGAGCTAACCAGGTGATACTACAAATCATGTGTTTTCAATTAGATGCCCAGAGTCTGCAAGTTAATTTAGTTAGGCCAATGTATCCACATCATCAACAAAAATATTCATCATCATTATCACTTTTCAGCTGGCAGAAATTAGCAGCAGATGTTATGGAAGGTTTCCATGTTTATATTCAGAGATGTTCAACATCCCCCTGTGAATTCAAAATAGGAAAACACAATGAATCATGTTACCCTGTCACAGCAAACCATATTTTGCATCATAATAACCATTTGTCTAACTAAATTTATCTCAGCTTTGTTTCCCATCAAAAGTAAGGGAGAAAGAGAACAGTTGGGTGTCAATATAAGACACTGCTCTGACTCAAAAAGAGAAAATGTGTTTGTGGATAAAATGTTCTGTAGAGTCCAATAAAATAGAAAGCCTAAGATTCACATTAATTGGTTTTCCCATTATCTTATTAGCATTTGTTTATAGTTTATCATATTTTATTACTTGACCCTTCCAAATTAATGACAATAATTTGCTTGAAAAAGCCAAAAATGATGAACCACCTCCAAAGATCTCAGGCACCAAAGATGAGCTTATAAGGCTATTTTAATGCCGTATACTTTGCTCACAGCAAGGCCAGAGATCACCTTATAAGCGTATTGTTTTTCCACCATCAATTTAGAAAAGTAATTACTCCATGGGTTTTTATATAAGAAGATGCGATATAGTCAATGTCATTTTCAACTCAGTTTACTGCTGAAATAAAATTATTTTCTAAATGATGTCAGTTGCATCGGCATTGGTAAATCCTGGAAAAGTGACTAAATATAGCCCTAAACATTGGAATCAGTGGGTACTTAAAACTGGGCTCTTAAATTTCTAGTCATGTATGTAAATTGATTATGTATTTTAGTGTGTCAGTTCTAGAATGAGTTATTCCTTAAGGGACTACATCAACAAGGACTTCTTTCTTTAAATCTCCGTGACAGTGTCTTTCTCTTCTCTGATGGCTACTGAAAAGTCAGTGTGATATTTACTATATTTTTGAGTGATTAAGACGTGTTACATAACTGTTGTAGAAGGCAGTCCCATGGGGAAATAGCCACCATCTCTCCAGCAAAGCGTCTGTGGCCTATTGGCAAAAATCCTTCCCAAGCAGCTTGTTGACATTTCTTCTTAGGAGGAGATTGAGGGTGGTTACTAGGCTCTATACCAGGAGTCCAGGTAGGCATCCTAGCCCTTTGTATGTGACTGTCATAATTGGAACATAGTCTCAGGGTTTTAGGAGATGCTAGAGGATATAGACTATGGGAGATTGATTGAAGACAGGGCTTCGTCTATGCAGGTGAAGAGAATCAATTGTTCATACTTAGTGACATGCAGAGCACTGCTTTGATGTCATACATGTTCCTCCAGTGACCCTTACGCACACTCTTTCAGTCAATAAACTTAATGATATCCCAGAATAGACTCTGATAGCACCCAGGTTTGTCAGGCTTGGTGGCAAGTACCCCTACCACCAACTGTCACACGAGATCCACTTTCTCTGCTTTCATAAACATATACCATCTATCTTAATCTCTGGTGTTTAAAGTAGTTCTCAGCAATGATGACTGAAACCCATACACGCTTCGTAAGCAGGAATTCAAAAGGGATTCCTGAATGAGTCAGTCTGTAGCGCCTGGTCACACTCATGTGGGTGTGGGTGGGATCGAGGTACTGTTAATTCCCTGTGGTAGAGGCTGGGGATGAGGGGGATGCAGATGAAGTGATCCTTAAGGGCTAGTAAGGATTACATCACTTTTTGTTACACCCAAATAGTATGAACCACCTTGTCATATTCTTCACGTTACATGGCATTCTCGGTTCTTGATGTTCTCCTAATTAAATTGACAGTGACATTTGTCATTCTTGACCACTCATCATCCATGGTTAGAAACTGTCCCTCAGTCTCAAACTTTGTGGACACTTCTGATTTTTAGTATTTATTTATTTATTCATTCATTCATTTATTTTGTTTCTTTGGCTGTTTCCTATGTGCACTGCATTGCCCTGCCTCCTTCTTCCTCCTTAATCCTAGTAAGATTCTTCTCAACAAGTGCTCTGCTCCCCCCACACCTTCTGTGAGTACGAAACTCCCTAGTGTGAATAGGGTGGTCTGCAGTGTGGGAGCAGGAGTCATTTACAGGAACAAAACCTCAGCATGCACTTTTGTAATTTTGGTGGTTCCCTGAGTTTGAACTGCCTCTAAATATAAGAAAGACTCGGGCCGACTGAGGGATCAGATTTTATCTAAGTTCTTTTTCCATTATCACTCAATTCTGAGGCGATTTCCTACAGCCTTACTGCTTTTATACTAAGGTCTATATGAATTGTACTAAGTTTTTACTCATCATCTTAGGCAGAAATCTAACACATTATCTCTTTTTCTCAAAGCTATCTCTTTTTTTTTCTACAGTGTGATTCATTCGAATCCTTACCCCTGTTGAAATGTCTTCCAAGTCCTACTCTGGTTCCACTCTGGCCTCTCTTTCCTCTCACAGTTCCCCCCATTCATGCTGCCATAACCCGTAATTTTTAAATATATATATCCCCTACTAACAGTGTGTGTGTGTGTGTGTGTGTGTGTGTGTGCACGTGCGCGTGTGTGCATTCATGGCACATACATGCAGAGGTAAAAGACAACATGCAGGAAATGGTTCTCTCCTTCCACAATGTGGGTCCCAGAGATTAAACTCACGATACCAGGCTTGAGGACAAGCACCTCTACCCACTGGACCATCTCACTAGCACTTATTCTTAATGTTTTCTTTCTTTCTCTTTGTCATGCAAATTTCCCAGAATGTCCGAATGATGCTGCTTTGTTTTTCTTCCTATACTTGCTCTGCTGCTCTACCTTTGAGATGGTAACATCCAGCTGTGTCTCCTGGTACAGGTCTGCAAAGTAATATCTTGCCTCAAAAATAAAAAGTGGTTGTAAAAGGAAAACATCTGGAGATGTAGTTCATTGGTAAAGCACTCTGATACACCTTTTCCTAGGTTCGATCCTCTACACCCCAAAACCTAAATATAATAATAGGACAGGCCCAAAGCATTGCTGTGCAATACATAGTTTGTTCATACTTAATAACTTTAGAAATGTGTCAGAATGGCTTCCAATGTCATAAATGATTTTAATACTAGGGCTGCTCTTTGGTTTATTCCCTAGAACATAAAACAGCATCATAGGGCTGGAGGGATGGCTCAGTGGGTTAAGAGCATTGCCTGCTCTTCCAAAGGTCCTGAGTTCAATTCCCAGCAACCACATGGTGGCTCACAACCATTCTGTAATGAGGTCTGGTACCCTCTTCTGGCCTGCAGACATACACACAGACAGAATATTGTATACATAATAATAAATAAATATTTTTTTAAAAAAGCATCATAGGACATCTACACCCCCCACATATATTATGTGTATTGCATAATGGGGAGTCTTCTTAGATACAATTTAATCAGTACTGGATCAATTTCCTATATTACAGCAAAGTCAATGAAAACCATGCTCACTGTCTTTAACTATACATTAAATAATATAGATAGATACATTTATCATATTCTCTCTCTTTCTTAAATTTAAAACAAATGCATGAGTCCAAAACGAGAAAAAACCAATTATATAAAGCACACAGACATAAATGTACATTGTATAGAATTTCATGTCCCATCCTGAGTATGGGTTTTTATATCACAGGTAGTATTTATTATTTTCTAATCTCTTAACCTTGTAATATATAAAAATAATCAAGTGGATACTTAACAACTGATCTTAATGAAAAATGATAACTCTAGTATTTGGACTGAAATAACTCCCAATGTAAACAACTGTCAATTTAACTTCAATCAATAATAATGCTGCAATCCTAACAAAATGGTTATGATGCTATTTGCTATCAAGTTTCACACAATAAAATTTTATTATAGAAAATTGCTATATTACAAGAATTTAAATCAACATTACAGTGAATTACTTCATTTATGTTAGCACTGAAATGACCAATAGGATTATGGCATAAAATTTCTATAGCTGAATCTCAAAGATATTTATGACATGCACACACACACACACACACACACACACCACACCTCTTGCAACCTCTAACTTGATTCCACACAATTGCAGTGTTTACAGCTACACAACAGTGCAACTATTCCTACGTGGTTCCCCTTTTGATTGTGGACTAAGCTCCATTCCCCCACACACCCCAAGAAATCAGTTCAATGAAAAGTAACATAAACTTGACAATGATAACAGCAAAGTAGGCATACATTCTAAGAACAACGGAGACTCAGGGAAGGAACTGTGCCTTAACTGATCCTGCTTCCATCTATTTTTGACTATCCTAGCCCTTACTTAGGATGTTAGACATTGTACTTCTGATTATTGTCTTGCCATTTAGAGATGTTTACAGTGTCATCAGACTTTAAATACATGCTCTAAGTAGGTAGGAAGAGGAGGAAAAACAGCAAAAGGGGAGGCAAAGGACTGCCCTTCCCAGGAGCCTTTAGATGTACCAAGATCTTTGCCTACATTGACAAAAACTGAGACAGCTTACTCCTTTTGGAGCATTCTTACTATGCTGCCTTGTGTGGACCATTCGCCACAATTGAGTGGCATATCATACACTGTATCTTATAAAATGTAACTAATATTTTTTCACATTCAGAAACCAGGTTGTCTCTTATTTGTATCTCTCATGAGGAATATGCTCTTTATGTTGGTTCTGTCCACTTCCACAGATTTAGCCAGAATTGATTTTGGTTTTACTTGAGCATTCATCCTAAACTGAGTCATGAAAAGGACAAGCAAGATTAATGAGCCACATGGGAACTAAGATGTGACTACAAAAATGTACAACTTTTCTGGAGACATAAATGTGGTTAGAAGGGTTCACTGATGACAAAATAGAACAGGGACTCGCCTCAGAGAATTTGTACAAAATTAACACCTTCAACACTTCTGAAGAACACTGATTAAACACATATACATAAATACAGAGAAGTGAGAGAGGGCTTTCAGAGCCATCGACATTCTGAAAATAGGTATTTCTCTATCTGCCATCTCACAGGGGTGGGTATAGCTTAAGCAAACTTTTCTATTTAGTAAGTATTAAGTTGAATCTTTGGTTATTGGGACCTCTCCTGCACTGATACAGTAAGCCAATCAAATCGAATTAATAAATCCAGATTTAATCTGAGCAAAGCATTTCTGGGTAGCCCCAGGTGAAGTTGAGAAGACCACAAGGGGAGCCTACAAGATGGGGGCTTTTTAATGACCTCCAGGGTGGAGCCACTGATGGCAGGCTTTCTTGGAGATGAAGTAATGACCCCTGTGGGAGGAGCCACCAATGATGTGCTTTCTGAGAAGCAGCAGGGTTTGGAGACAGATGAGGGAGGGGTTTGGGATATAGCTTCCACTAGAACAGTAAAATTTATCCTACAATATTTCTACCTTTGATTGATTGTCCCAAAAGTATGGTCACTAACATCATAGAATATAATTCTTAGAGAAAATCTTAGCATTAAATACATAGGTTAAAAGAAAAAATAAAAGAAGAAAGGAAGGAAAGAGGGAGAAAGGGTGGGGAGGGAGGGGAGGACAGAGGGAGGAGGAGGAGGAATAGAGGAGAAGCATCAGAGGTCTCCATGCACTTAGTCTTAGTTAAGCCACAGCTCTGAGAAACCTTTGTCCTCACAGCCTTTCTTATCCTGTCCTGACAGTGCAGGAATGCACCTGAACACAGTAGTCTATGCTGGACGGAGGTTCAGGAAAGATGCTCATTCTGGGAAGATAGTAGGCTCTTGGGAGCAGAACCCCAGTATTGTAAAAAGTGTCCAGTCATGGTCCAGTGTGAACTGTGTTTGAACTCACCTCAGCACAGCTTCAGTAAGCACCATTTCTAGGCCTCCAGAGACTAGGAAAGACTATGGATGCTCAATCTACAGTCTGACATTTATAGGAGCCCCCACCATTGATTGCACTCTATGACCCAGTTGCTAGAAACAAACACCAAAGAAAGCAAGTATATTCACTCTCCGGGACTGTGTTATGTTAGGAGATCTGCAGACAGATGGGCACAAAAAGACAAGACAGTGAGATTTGAAAATGCAAAGCCTGCCATAAAAGCAGTAGATGATAGAAATAAATCAATAAATATAAGAGGCAATGAGTACATTGTGAATCATGTATTTATTCCAATGCTGTCAAGCAATAGCATGAACAGCCTAAAGACAGGTAGCAAAACAAACAAGAACAGGTTCAATATCACATAGAAGGAGTAGATGTAGGAAAAATGTGTGTATGGTTGCTTTTTTTATAAAATTTACTTTTATTTGTGTGGAGCATCTAAATGTGCCACCTGTGTGCAGTTGCCCAAAGATGACAGAAGTCAATACATCGCCATGAGCAGCAGTGGTAGGGAGTTGTGTGCTGCCAGATGGGGCTACAGGGAAGGGAACTCTGGTCCTAGAGAGGAGCCCAAAGTGAGTCATCTTACCAGCCCTGAGAAACCTTTATATAAGAACAAGAAGATCATGAAAGTATATATGCAGAGTATAGAATAGTAGTTACACTTGCCAGTGTGATGTGTTAATAAAAAAAGCAAAAATGGAAGCTTTTAGATCACTAGTAATATTCCATTACTTGAGCTGAATGTTCATTTTATACATATATATAATTATATATATATATATATAATTTTTACTATATATAAATTTTACCATATACATATATAGTTGTGTTTGTGATAATTTACTGACACATCTATGATATATCACCCTTTATAGCATATTGCTTTTACATAATAACATTTTATAATCTTAAACATTTAACAGTATGATCTTAGGGACAGATAAATAATGAGAAAGGAGTTAGTCACACAGAGGGAGGCTAAGAACTTGTGTGTGGCTGATGGAGGAGCTCAACATAATCTTCTTGGGAGCTTTCTCCCCCAAATCGAGTACTCTTAGCCAAGCCTCATAGTCCACTTGTTATTTCTTTGTAGAAGTGAAAAAGCTCAATCATTTTGTAAGTTTCTTATTTTGGTGAGAAAATAAACAAAAAGCAAACCAATATTTTCAAAATAAATATATTTTACTGGTGTAAAGCAAAATAAAATTATATCAATATGCAGTCCTAAAACTAAAGGTTTAAAACATGTAATTTCATATATGAATTTAAAAGAAAATAAATATTTGCTTTACTGTTATCTAGAGATTAAGATAAGTACTCAGTGAGTATAGCGAGTAAATATGTTAAGTAGTAGAAACTCTTGGTGCTTTTCTTGTAGAGAAAGTGAGAACAGTTAACATGAATTTTAAACTCTTTCAGTGGTTTACACAACCTTTCTGTTTTTACATAGAAAATAGGAGAACACAAAGAGAAAGAAAACAAATAATTAACCTCTCTGATACTATCAACTGCACCATTTCCCCCCACACAAACAAACAAACAAACAAACTCTTCCCTGAGTCCAGTTGTGAAATAGTTGGAAATGACTACATGTGAGGGAGCCACACAGAAGGGGCTGTGATGTCACTGCTGAGGTGACAAAGCTGCTCCACACAAGCCCTCGGAGCCCTACCTCCCCTGTGTGGCTTTAAGTAATAAATCTAGAAACAACCAGATAAAGCAGAAGAAATGGAGTGCAGGTTCAGCAGTCATTCAACTCTTGGTTTCTCTAAATAGCACAATTAGCAGGGTTTTTTTTCCAGCCCTAAATAAACATATTTATGTGTGCTATGGAAAGAGATTTGGGGGTTTGGGGATTTTGCACCATGTAGGCCACTCACGCCACCAAAATAGAATTTTGAGAGCATTCTCTTTGTTTATGCCAGATTTGGGTCAAACATTATCTTAACCTTACATCTTAGTTGCCTAGCAAAGGTTCCCTCTAATCTTTTAAAATTGGTGTAAGCACGGTAAGGCTGTAAGTTAATTAGAGGAATACTCCATCAAGTCAGTCCACTAACATGTTTGGAGGCTTTTGTCACTAACGCTTTCAGGACTTTTTGCTATAACTTCTACCTTGTTTGTATGTCTAGACGGAATTTCCCAACAAAAGTGCCCTTCCTTTGATGATATAAGCCAATTAATCTACTTATGAATTCTGGTCACTCAGATATTGCATCATGTTTCAAAAACAATTCCCTCTAAAGTCATATATACACTATCACGCTCCCAAGTATTATTATAGAAACTTTTGGTTATTTTGGTGATTACACGTCTGATGTGTATGGAAGTTATTTTTTAAGACTGCATAAGTACTGACTTTATATTTTCCTTTGAGGTAAACTGTTATCATAATCTTTTGTTTGTTTGTTTGTTTTGTTTTTTGAGACAGGGTTTCTCTACAGCTTTGGAGCCTGTCCTGGAACTAGCTCTTATAGACCAGGCTGGCCTTGAACTCACAGAGATCGGCCTGCCTCTGCTTCCCAAGTGCTGGGATTAAAGACTTGCACCACCATCACCCAGCTATTATCACCTTCTTTTTTAAAAAATATCTCCCACCAATTTATTTACCCATGTTTGTATTTGGGTGCATTTATTGATTTTTAGCATGATATCATTGGTCTCATTGGGGGTAATTTCACCTACTTGTTCACCATTAGTTTGAAATATTTTAGTATCTTCCTGGGTATCACAACCCTATTTTTCATCTTCCAAGCAAAATCCATTTGCAAGCTTAATGTACAACAGAATTACTGACATTTTTTCCTTATCATTAAACTTAGAGGTACAGTATCACTTGGAGACACAAGTCACCAAGAGAAAAAACATGACATGATTACCAATTATAGTAACAAATACTAACTTATCTAAAGTTGGGTACGTTCTGCAGTGTTGAGGCGTTTGTCATAAAGGATCTCTCGATTGTTAGCCATAAAATTAATAAATTTGTTCTTTTTTTCTGTACTTTTGTTTTCTTGATTTTTTGGAGATATTTAAATATGTGATCCTTCTTTATTTTAAAAGCATTTTGTTATTCTGGAATCCCTCTCCTCTTGATTAACAATAATGGCTCTACAGGTTGAAGACATGGCTGGGTGATTAAGAACACTTACTGCTCTTGCAGAGGAGGGAGTTCCCAGCACTCACATGGTGGCTCACAACCATCTGCAATTCTAGTTCCAAGAAGTCTGACACACTCTTCAGACGTCCAGGGTTATCAATCACATCCATAATACAAGCAAAAGATCACATACATAGAATACTCTACTAAAACTATGTGTACTCTTTGAAATATATTCAGACATATTTACTATCTGTTATAAAATGTCTTGTCAGCCACATTTGCTTTTATTTTTGCACTGATCTGGGCACCCCATGACTTTCCCTGTCTGTATAAGTCTCAGCACCCTTAGCTTCCTTCTTCTCTAAGAGTTTCCAGATCTTACAAGTGGTGTTTCTCCCCTTTTCATATCCAAATAATATTACCTGTATGTATTTTAGTCATATACGATGTTACATTGGGCTGTTCTGCTACACATGATTAGAAATTCTTCCCTTAAGCATGCTGTGTGCTCCAGACAGAATACTCTGTATCTACATTCGGTCTCCACAAATACACTTAACCATGGGCGAGAGAACCAAATGCATTGAATGAATTAATGAGTGAGTGGGGTCAGGTCAGCACAACACACTGGTAACTTAATCTCATGTCTCCATCTTAGACTACAGTGAAGAGAAGTATTACACCAGTTCCCAAAATGATACCAAAGAAGGAATACAAAGTTTCCATTTTTATTTAGCACCACTGGGAAGTCAAACTTGTACTCATGGCTGACACTGTTTTTAGTTTCTTGTAATCTTAGAACACAAAAAGAAAGTAACCCAGGAGGGAAAACTTGATGAGAATTTGAAAGCTTCTAAAGACTGACCTTCCTACCAGGTGTGAAAATAAATGGCACTAATTCACAACTTGAGTGTCCTTTTCATGCAAGCAAATTTAAACAAAGCAACATTTTCAGGATTAAAAATTTAAGACTGCCACAAAGAAAAGTCAGCCTCAAAAGACTATGTCTGATAATCAACTTGTCTTGCTCTACTGCTGTTATTCTTCTTACTTTTGCTATATAATGCTTGCAAAGTTGAATTCACAAAATTATATTTTAATTTTAGTTTGTATGGCACAAAACTATTAAATATTATTTATTCATAGCATATTTGACTGGCCAATGTAAGTACCCCATTTGCCATTTTATTAGACTATTTCACACATTCCATTTTATATTTTTCCACATAAGCATTTCATTTATTTATTTAAGGCTATGAGCACTACATACTAATATTCATGACTGCTCTAGAAATTGAATGCATCTTGGCGATTGCAGACATAAGCACACTTGTACCAGACCTTCTGCAAGTCTAATAAATGGACCTGTGGGGTTTTGTTTTTTTTTCTTATTTTTTTTTCTTTTTTCAAATCAGCTGGGACAAGCCAGGTGACAAATGATTTCCATTAGCTTCAGTAGAATGGAAACAAAACAGATCAATACGAATGATTTGCAGCAGCTTAAGATCATAAATTTCCATCCAGCCTCATACATCATTTTAATATAGAAGCTTTTCTTCCCATAGCAAAGGGAAAAAAGTCATTAGGGAATTGCAAATTTGGGTTATAGAACACTGTCCCTGATTTAAGGTGAGATCGTTTTAATGCACTATTAATTTTAATCCAATGGTACACAACAATATTATTTTAAAATATGGCAAACACTAAAAATGTTAATGAGCCATGTTCTAGAAAATTAATTTAACCTGCAAATAAGTTGTGTAAAAACATCATAAACTGCCTAAGTCTACAAAGGGAGGTTTTGTTTCTATTTTAGTTTTAGACTGTCATTGTTTGTGGGAAATTCTTTTAGTGATTATTTTCTTCAGCATTTTTATTAAAATTCTTTCTTTTTTGTCTGAGAAAAGTACTCTCATTTCTTTGTTTCAACAGATGTGTTTTGTATCATGGGTCATGTTTCAATAACAGAAAAATTATAGGTGGAGACAGGAAAGGGATGGAGGAGAGAAAGGAAGGACCAAACAAATCAAACGCCTGAAAAGTCAATCAGGATTATGCTTGAATTATCCCTAACTACTTTCTGATGTGGTTGTGAGGGAACCGGTAGAGACTCGTAGAATCGCCTAATGATTGCCATGGGAGCTTTGGCAGCTAATAGAATTATGTATCCATAGGACTTCTAGGCCTGTAAAGATCTGAACATAAAACTATCAGTCATGCCTCATATACCAAGAGCAGCACTGTGAGTGATGTTCGGCTGTGCCTAGAGAGGAAGATGAAGCCTCTTGGTGCACTTGCAGAATTTCCCCAGATGGTTTTTAAACAAAGATACTTTGGGAAGTCAGCATGGTAAAGGTATTCCAAACCCATCATCACTCCCCAAGAGACCACTAGAGAAAGGTAGCAGGGAAGCCCGGGGATCTGTTCATTTGAACAATATTGCTCCAATGAACAAGGCCAAAGGGGCTTCTGCAGAACTATAATATACCACTTAACCCCAGAATCTAGATTCAGCCAATAAAGCCTCAATTAAGGATTTTCCTTGATAAAACTGGCCTGTGGGCATGCTTGTGGAGAATTTTCTGGACTGTTCATTGATGAGAGTGCCCTAGCTCATTGCAGATGGCACTGTTCCGAGGTACGTGGTCCAGAGCTGTACAAGAAAGCCAACTAAGCATAAGCCTTTGACAGTCAGAGAGTTACCCAGTGAGCAGTGTTCCTCCAATTTCAGTGTTGCTTCAATTTCTTGTTTGATTTTCTTCCCTGACTTCCCTTAATGGTGGGCAGTGATCTAGAAGTATAGGCCAAATACACTCTTACATCTTCTAAGTTGTTTTGGGGCAGAGGGTTTGATCAAAGCAATGAAGAAAAAAAAAAAAAAAAAGAGAGAGCCGCAACTGGTTAAAATGCTGAGAACAACAAACTGGGCATGCCCAGTCCCAACCCATGTGTCTGCAACACACCCACTGCTTCTAAGGCTCGGGAAACATCTCAGAACAGGGCACATAAAGACCGAAAGAGTCATAGAACCAGGATGCTTGCTGCGAGATGTCTTCTATACAACAGGGAAAGTGTACCCGTGAAGTCACAACAATGCGGTTGCCAACGAAACAAGAGCTGAAACATGCCAAAGCCAATTGAGATACCAGGATGAATGGGAAAATTCTCACAAGTCCCCACTCCCAGTTGAAGAGTTATGGATACTTAATGGCTGTTGAGAGAAGAAGAAGCCTTCTCTATTGAACAAACCTCCTGCTGCATTAAAAAAGTACAACATATTTGAAGTCTTTTTCACACTTAATTTTTAATGAAAATTACAGATCTCCGATGAGTCAAGATTCCTTTCAGAAACACAATATGGCAAAACTTGGTATAGATTTAATGTCTCAAGATGAAATTACTTTTTTTTAGTGTGAAATGGTGTTGTTGGAAGAGAAGGAAGCTGCTGGAACTGAATCCATATTCCTAAAGGGACTGCATCCTAGTCAGTAGAGCAGAGCGTTCTAGGTAGGCACCAGCTCAACTTATTCATGTTCAATGAGTTATGTAGGTGTTGTCCTCAGCAATAGGGTCTTAACATCAATATTTGAAGAGTAGGCAATAGCCTGAGTTGTTTTGGGGTTCCAATGGGGCCTCTTTGGCCAACAATTTGATTAGATGTAACCCATTCCTAGAACAGGAGGCTTCTTTTGTTGACAAGGGATGCTCACTTGGAGCTCTATTTCCACATTATGTGATCATTCCATTTAGACATCCTTCATACGTGTATATATTTTAGGAAGCTTCTACTGTCTTAGCTGTACATACAACCCATTTATGGCCCTTACTTTTAGTTGTTCCTTCCTGCATTCCTTCCCTCAGTCCCCCTTCCCCCTTCCTGTTGAATCCTCTGATTCCAGCCCCCACCCCCCCGTCCATCCACACTATTGATTCTACTTCTTTGTAAGGAGATCCATCCTTCTTTCCTGGATCTTTACTCAATAGGTATCCTCTGTGATTATACAAATTGCAGCCTACTTACCAAACATATAACATATAACATCCACGTATTAGTGAATACACATTATAATTTGTCTTTTGCAGTGGGGGTTACTTCATTCAGGATGACTTTTTCTAGCTCATTCAATTTATTTGTGAATTTTATAATTTTATTTGAAAATAGTTGAGTAACATTCTATTGTATGATTTTTTTTAAAAAAGTATAAACCACACTTTTTTTCTATTTTTCTACTGACAGACATCTAATCTATTTCCATCTCCTTACTACTGTTACTAGAGAAAGAATGGACAATGTAGAGAGAGTGTCTCTGTAGTAGGATGTAGAGAGAGTGTCTCTGTAGTAGGATGTAGAGAGAGTGTCTCTGTAGTAGGATGTAGAGAGAGTGTCTCTGTAGTAGGATGTAGAGAGAGTGTCTCTGTAGTAGGATGTAGAGAGAGTGTCTCTGTAGTAGGATGTAGAGAGAGTGTCTCTGTAGTAGGATGTAGAGAGAGTGTCTCTGTAGTAGGATGTAGAGAGAGTGTCTCTGTAGTAGGATGTAGAGAGAGTGTCTCTGTAGTAGGATGTAGAGAGAGTGTCTCTGTAGTAGGATGTAGAGAGAGCGTCTCTGTAGTAGGATGTAGAGAGAGTGTCTCTGTAGTAGGATGTAGGTGCACCCTTTCACCACCATCCTCTCCCATACGTGTTATCATTTATTATTATTATTTTTTAATTTTGGCCATTCTGACTAGCATAAGATGAAGCAAGCTTTCTTGTTGGACTATCTTCGAACCGCTAGCCCACAAATAATGACTCAAAGACTTATGAATTATAAAAGGTTGGACTTAGCTTAGACTTTTCTCAACTAGTTCCTATAACTTAACTAACCTGCATTTTTAAAATCTGCATTCTGGCAGAAGGCTCAGTTACCTCTTATTAGTACAACACATCCAAATTGCTCTGAGTCTGCTGCTGAAATTGTGCACCTAGATTCCTCCTTTCGGTTTCTCTCTCATTCCTGGAAGTACTCCCAATACCTCCAGCCTCGCTCTTTGTCATTTAGCTTTTCATTACATTAATCACAGCAATACATTTTATACAGTATACAGATATTCAACAACAATAATATGAAATCTCATATTATTTTTTATTTACATATCTCATATTAGTTTTGATTTACATATCCCTTATGACAAATAGGTGAGCTGTATATGCAAATGTTCACTAAAGGTATATCATTGCCAAATCCTCATTTTATCTTTGCATCCATTGTTGATCTCTGAAATCTATTTGTTGGAACTTAAACAGATAACAGATATACACACTCATGAATACATATCAATACGTGTTCATTTCCATACAACACACAACTTTGAAAACTTGTACATGAAGACAGAAAGAAGTGCTATGTAGATTTTCCATTGAAATGTTAAAGATATTATCTGTGATGGCTACTCTTGGTTGTCATCTTGATTACATCTAGGATTAACTAAAAATCCTAAAGGGAAGGCATACCTGTGAGGGATGTTTGCTTAATTTGATGTGGAAAGACCTACTTCTATTCTGAATCATTGGGGTAGGAAGACGGATCTTTAATCCAGGTCTTTTGATTGTGGAAAAATAGCCTCTAATCTGGGTCATGCCCTATGTAAGGACATGAAAGAAGGAAGCTTTTCCTCTTTGCCTGTTTGCTTTCAGCTCACTAGTGAGTTCATCCCTTCACTGATATTAGAACATATGTCTTCAGGATTCCAGCATATACTGAAGACCAGTTGAACTGCTGGACCACAGCCTGTAAGTCATTCTAAGAAACCAGCTTATAGATAGATAGATAGATAGATAGATAGAGAGAGAGAGAGAGAGAGAGAGAGAGAGAGAGATTCATTCTATAAGTTCTGTAGCTCTAGAGAACTCTAATACATTACCTTAATTTATTCCCAGTATTTAAACAGACATGGAGTCTAAATTATGCTTTTGGGGAGCTGATTTTTTCCTACACATTTTAAATAAAAGCATTTTTAAAACTTTAACAGATATTGTTCACATAGGACTTGTTTTTTTTTTCTAATGTCTAAGAGTTTGATTTGCCAAAACTAATTTTATTAGCAAGTTAATTGACTCCATAAGTATAGGTTATCATATTAATTTGTAGCAAAAGACTTTAAAGCAAATTAACATAAGGCTTAAATCCCTCAACTCAACTAGTTTTCTGATTAATGTATAAATGGAGGGTAGAAGGGTGCCACCTACAGGAATAGATCACAATATCCAAGAATGGGTTGTGAGTCTCCTTTGGGCATTATACGGCATCATAACTAATGTGCACTTTACAACTATTTTCTGTCCAGACTCTCACTCTCTAACATCATTTTGAAGATGGAACTGAATTTTTGTGCATAGTGTCCAGTAGGTTTGCTACTAGACAGGTACCTGAAGTCATAATGTATTGAAAAGATAGATCAGCCCTGAGTATAAAGCATACATCATAATTAAGAACTTTGAGCAATAACAAGATGCTCAATATACCATTAGTATACTATTGACATTGAAATCCTGCGGAAGTGATAACCTTTTGGAACAATCACCTGCATTATATGGATTGTAAAAGTTAATCATATTCCTTTCATTCTTATCTAGGAAATTGAAAACTATGTATGTGACCGGAATTGTTGATTACTGTATTTTTAATGTATGTTTAAAAAGTTTATGTCCTATTAAATTATATTGGTATAGTATTTGCGTTTTAATAAATAAAGCTTGTGTGCAGATCAGAATGCAAAGCAGCCACTTAAGTCACCCACTCAAGCCAGGCAGGTGGCACACACCTTTAATTCCTACAGCTACACTAGTTAGCCATAGAGGCTGGACGGTGATGGTGTTCAGCTTTAATCCTAGAACTAGAGAGAAATATAAAATGGGAGGAGACAGGTTTAACTCTTTGTCTCAGTCTGAGGATTTGGGGAAGTAGATCGCCCACCCATTTTAGTCTGAGGTAGAAGTAAGAGCTAGTGGCTGGCTATTTGGCCTTTCTGATCTTCAGCTTGAACACTAACATCTGTCTCTGGGCTTTTATTATTCATGCTACATTAAATATCAATATACCCTATAATTAACAGAATATCAACGATTCTTTAGCATTTTTTTCTTTCTCCATCTGTCTTTTCATTGACCATAAGTTTATAATGAAAAAAATGGTTTTACAGAAACCTTGCCACAATGAAATACAATTTATGTCATCTATTTACCAGGTCTTTAGATATCTCTTCCAGTAGCATTAGGGAAAGTAGCATCATGTTAAAAGCTGCTTGAGCACAAGTGTGCTTGCCAAAAGATAATTATTCAGAAAAGAGTATAAGGGAGTACTTAAATAAAATGCTACTCTCTAGAGGAATAATTGAAGTGGATCATCACTTCATCCCTTGGCATATTATCGCAGCCACTTTGTGCTAGTCTATGGTATTTACTGAGCATAAGGGAGAATCTCAATGATGTGAAGATTGTTGAAAATATTTCCAACTGAAACACTAAATTGGTTTTCTTATGCATGTTTATGTTGGTGGGAAAAAGTTTTTTAATTAAACTTATTTTAAATTGATATATAAAATATAGCAATTATAGTTATTTTTGAACTGAACATATTTCAATACATGTATATGTTGTATGATGCTTAAAATAAATTAAAATGACCCATTTCATCAAACATTTACCATTTTTTATGATAAATATTCAAAAGTCCTTTCTTGTATCTTTTTGACACACATATGGAATGAGCAACATCTATGG
This sequence comes from Arvicola amphibius, assembly GCF_903992535.2. Lineage (NCBI taxonomy): Eukaryota > Metazoa > Chordata > Mammalia > Rodentia > Cricetidae > Arvicola > Arvicola amphibius. Next base: position 107,245,087 of record NC_052055.2, read on the forward strand.
ACAGTTTATTGTCCAACAGCAACCAAACCATCGCCTTCATCCTACCCCTGCCTCGGTGCCTTTGTTTAAACTTCCACCCTCCCTTCCTCTCCACATCCCCAGACACTGCTCACAGCTCTCATACTGGGACATACAAACAAATCATTCCGTCTTGTGAGTCTTCTCCTTAGATTGTTACATGTGTTCATGTTCTGTTCTTCATCCTGCTAATTTGGTTTGTGGTTTTTTTTTTTTTGTTGTTGTTGTTCCATGAGATATAGCAGTGGTTATTTATTTGTACCATCACTGTGGTGGCTGATACTGATCACTGTGAATCCCATTTTATTTCTGCTCTCCCTTGAGGCCTCGGGTTCTGTAATATTGTGTCCCCATCTCAAGCTGGTTCAAGAAATTTAACTATTTTTTTCAAGGTTGGGTAATTTTGAAGGAAAATAAAAGAAGAAAAATACAATTGTTTAAACACATTACAATGCTAACATTTTTTTTTTCTTTAGAGAAAGAACTGTATGGTGGCACACGTGGGTAATCTTAACACTCAGGAGGCTAAGGTAGACTATGAAGAGACTGAGGGCAGTCTAGGCTACATAAAAAACCTTGTCTCGCCGGGCGGTGGTGGCGCACACCTTTAATCCCAGCACTCGGGAAGCAGAGGCAGGCGGATCTCTGTGAGTTCGAGACCAGCCTGGTCTACAAGAGCTAGTTCCAGGACAGGCTCTAAAAAGCTGCAGAGAAACCCTGTCTCAAAAAACAAACAAACAAACAAACAAAAAAACCTTGTCTCAAAAATACAAGAATAATGAATCATTACAAATACACAGAATGTATCTGCAAATATTATAATCACATACTTCCAGGGTGACTCCTCTAAAAAATATGTTCAGTTTTCTTCCACATCAATATTTCTCCACATTAACTAACATAATACAACTCCACATCATATTAACATGACTATTTTTAATTTATCACATTTAACAATCATCTATTGCATCGTCTTTCATTAATTACAAGCAGAAAATACCTAAATCATCTTTGACATGATTTTCCCTGACACATTATCAGTGCAAATAATTATATAATATTAAATATTTTCCAGATTAGGTTTGAGCCTTGAAAAAAGCACATACACTATGTTGTTTAAAATATAAATGTAATACTGTATATAAATATCAAACTTTATATATTAGTACATCTTATTAATTATCTCATTCATCTATCATTGCATCTCCCAATACTCTGTGACTTCAGGAGATAATGAATGCCTTCTCCTTTTACTGTTTCTACGAATATTACTGATTTTAAAAACTGTAATAAAGTATTTCAAATACCAATATTTCTAAATTTGAATTCCAATAGCAATATGTACATACCTATAACTATATAAATAAAATGTTGTCAAGTCAAATCAAAGGTGAGAGCACATCTTGTTACTCTTTCAATTCAATATATTTGGCTTACAGTGAAAACATAACTATTTCTTCTAATTATACTATGCATGTCTTACAGCCCACGTCTATATTAGTTGGAGACACCTCCCTCGAGCAAAGTCATCCCTGAGCTTTTGTTCTACACTTACATCACTTGGGAAAAAAACGCAATTCTGTGACAGTTGAGTAATCCAATTTAATAATATGCAATCCTGATGGTTTTCCAACACTTCACCAGATGAAAGAGGAATAGCGCTTATTTGGTGATTGATAGATACTAAAGAAACAACTTCAATGAATGATAAAAGTCGTTTTCAAAAGTACATTAAACACCAGGTTAAATGAACAATTAAAAGCTAACAGTGATGCTCTGTTATAGTGAATGCATCAGGTAAGACTACGTTGTTTAAATGATTGTTAATATACATTTGATATAAATGGAATAAGAAAGAGCTAAGTAGATCTTTAAGGTCAATGATTTCAATTACACTTTTCAATCCAATTAGAAATGTACATTTGGCAAATTATGAGAGTGGTTGGCCACAAGTTTAATCATACAATATACCGTAATTAAAATGAATTAAAGAAGATGTTTGGTCATTAGATACACATGAAAGTTAAATCTTAAATTACAAGAACATTGTGGCTCTTTGAGTATTATAAGTTTTCAACTTTTTTCAAGAAAATTATGCACTTGATCTTAAGCAAAGCTGAGTAGACACTGGGCAGCAGCTTTGAAGGATGCTCTATGTAATAGATCCCTCTTTCCTCTTTTCAGATACATATTCCAGTTCCTGGTGGGTTTAAACAGCTAGTAAACTCTCTAATAAATACAATCACTTACAAAATGGTGTTAGATATGATGAAGGAAAACTTCATAATAACAAGATCTTTCATCTCCACACTACTGAAGTCTGAACTAGGTTAAAGATAATAAATCCCTTGGAAATGCTACTAACTGAGGTGAAATTAGAGACCTTAGATGAAGAAGTAACAATAAGAATTACGAAAAGCAAGCCATGAGTTTGAGAAGCACGAAGCGGGATCTTGGCAAGGACTAAACTGAAGAAAGGAAAAGAGGTGAAACGATGCAGTTATATTTTCATTAAGAAATCAAGAAGTTAATTTCTTGGGGTTTCAAGCAGTAATAGAAAACCGGACATAAAAGAACTGTCACATATCTTATTTTTAGTTACTAGGAACTCGACAGATTTCTCCAATATAAATGGACAAAGCAAACACAATGAAATTAAAATTATTAAAATTATTTTTGGCCTCCTATTGTAATCCAGCAATCAATGTCATTCCATGCCCATTCCATTATCTCAACCAACCTTGGAAGCCTTAATCAATTTTCCTCTTGGAAAGTTTCACTGATCTGAACCAGTCTTAATCATTTTGACAGACTGCTAAATTCTATCTCAAAGAACAGGCTGGGCAGGTTTAAACTCGATGGTGAGGAAACATCCACTCTCACTTTAGAGTCCTGAGACTCGAAATCGAGGTGTGAGTTAAGACGGAACTTACAGCACACGGAAGGAAGAGGATTGCCACTGGAGACAGTGGTGTCCTGACCATCAGAAAAGGAAGCCTTTGTTTCTTCCTTCACAAAGATGAGAAAGTCTTGCTTCTCTTCTTCACTGGCCTGTGTGCACTGCTCCTGGAAGAAAGGCAAAAGATAAAGGTTGTTAATAGTCTAGAAATGATCAGCACAATTTCAGGATCCACTCAGCACGTCCTTCTGAGAATTTGTTGCTCCACCACATTCCCATTAAAATGCAATGATGTTCAACTGCTTTCAAAAAAAGTCACACTTGCAGTAATTGCCTAAGGAAATATTTTTCATGAGAGAGAAATTTTTGATTTGGCAGTTTTAATTTGTTAGAGTTACAAAATCGTCAAACCTTCTGTAAACCCCCTATATTCTCATGCGTGTGACTGTCAAGGAAACATATCCACAATCACAATACTGTAGTTATAAAAAGTGTTTAGAATTTATCTATCTATCTATCTATCTATCTATCTATCATCTATCATCTATCTATCTACCTATCTATCATCTATCTATCTATCTATCTATCAATCATATATATATATATATATATATATATATATCATCACCATCTGTCAACTTCCTATGCATCCTAGGCAACCTTTGAACTCACGAGGCTCCTGCCTTAATTTAGCTGAGTGCTAGGATTTTAATGTGCCTATCTAAGATAAATTGCCTTGAAACACTGACAAATTTAATGAGAGTAAAAAGATAGGAACTGTGGGGAAAAACTTTGATATAGCTTAATTACTGATCATTGTTACATTCTGATACACGGAGCTTATGTAGTGATGAGATGGCAAGTGTGAGTTTTGGATCCATTGACACTGCTTTACTCAGTCACTGAATTGGAGAAACATCTCCAGAGAACGTGGTTTTTTTTGTTTTTTTTTTTTTTTTTTTCACATTCTGTTAACATACAGTGTCACTACTTTTTTTTTTTTTTTTTTTTTTTTTTTTTGGTTTTTCGAGACAGGGTTTCCCTGTAGTTTCTAGAGCCTGTCCTGGAGCTAGCTCTTGTAGACCAGGCTGGCCTCGAACTCAGAGATCCGCCTGCCTCTGCCTCCCGAGTGCTGGGATTAAAGGTTACTTTTAACATTTCTCGGCGTCAGGGACCTAGGCAAGGATCTGTCTGTTCTGAACAAGGTTGGAGTTGGTTTTCATGGTCATTTATGGGACAGCCAGAGGGTTTCTCTGTTCTTACTCAACTGACATTCAGTTTCCTTGGTGGCAGCAAAGCAAGGCAAAAGACAATCCTATGAGTTCCTGAAATGCCTAATTGTGTGATATGTACTACTATTACCACCTCAACAAAGCAAGTCACATGATCAAGCCAGATGTACAGGGTCTTTAGACTTGTAAGGAGAATTAATGGAAAGAATTATGGATAATGTGAGGGCCTTTATTCTAATTTACAATTAGCGTGACTTCCTAATAAAAGACAAATAAATCAGAACTTTATATTGTTTTGATTCAGGCAAATTAATGTATACATTTATCTTTATAAATTTGTCAATGCCTTAATAAGTATTTATTAATTCAATGCATGGTAAAAGGTAGAATTGAAATGACTTTAATTAGAGTCCTAAAGAAAGGGTTGTGTACATTTTTTCTTTCTAAATCAGAATTGAAATATTCGACATGGAAGTACTTAAATTATATCAGAAAACACAAAAGGTGACCTACCTTAGTAGCTATTCTGAATTGTGGGAGATGGGAAGGGAGGAAGACATCTCATAAATTATAGAAAGACAAAATAAGAGAAGCATGGCAGATCAAGGTATTTTAATCTTACTACCAAGTCACATTGGGCAGCATTATGAGTGTCTCTAGCAATGAGAAACTCCTTTGATATGAAAGAGCCAGGGAACTTCCACAAAATGTAAGTATGTCTGAGAGAATGTTGAAGAAATTTACTTAGGAAATAGTACCAAAACAAGTATTCTAACTAATGAATCTCAATGCAAATCCTGACTTGTAAAATAATAATAAAAAAACTTGTATACAGTGATGATAAAAATGGTAAGCAAAATGATAATTCTATATCTAAGAAGTTATCCAAAGAAAACCACTAGCAAAATAAGCTCAATTAATAAACTATTTCTAAAATGTATTTTATTATGTGTTTGTGGTTGAGGAAGGGGCACGGGTGTCCAGGTATTCTGGGGAGCCAGAAGAGCAAGTCGGGTTCCCTGGCAGTGATCTGCCTGGATGTCAGTGCTTGGACCTCTGCAACATGCCAACAACTAAAACCTTCTCTCTAATACCTGATAAGTCACTTTTAGTAAACAAAACAATTTAAATAAACACAGTTTAAGTTATACTTAACACAAGATAACCAGGTATCCATTAACTTTGTAATTATTAATTTTTTAAACAAACATAAAAATTATTTAACATATAATATAGAAAAATGTTAGCACATTCTGCGCCCCCATGTGAATGTATTCACACATACACACACACACAGAAAGAGAGAGAGAGAGAGAGAGAGAGAGAGAGAGAGAGAGAGAGGAGAGAGATACAAATGTGTACACACATCTATGTGTGTGTGTGATGTAACCTAAAAAATAGAGTGCTTGACCTCGAGACTAAAGAAACAAGTGTTCATATCTCCCTATATGCCAGAAATAATTATGCTCTGATTTCCTAATAAAATATAATAACCTAGATAATTAAATCCTGAAATAACTACATCCCTAAAGTAATAACCTTTAATTAAATTAAATTTTATACAAATAATCTAAAGATAAGTGCAAAGCATATGAAATAAGTTCTCCATATCAGCCAACTTTAAGAGAGTCATTGGCCCTGGCTATGTGTTACTAGGCCGCACAACAGAATAGAACAGTTCTTAAGACCTCTGTGCTCTCTTGCTAAATTCTACAACAAAGAGTAGAAAGCATATCAAATTACTGTGATATTCAAAGATGAACAATGTCATAATTGTCCCAAACAAGCAGTAATGCTTACTTAATATGAATAACCAAATGAATTAATTTAATACCTTATTATTATTTATTATTATTGTGTGTGTACTATGCTCAAGAAAATACACTCAGTGCTTTAGAGAGACCAGGCATCGTACACTATTTATATTTCACCTGTTTCTAGCTGAAGAAATTTATTTCAAATATCATTAAGTAAATTTGAACTTTAGTTTCAAGCCATGTTATTAGTATTTCTAGACTATCCGTCCCCTTTGCCCTGCTCTAAAATTACTCAAAATGTAACTCCAAGTTATCAAGCTCGGGAAATGGAAATGGAAATTCAGACGCGGGCCGTTTTCAGTGCGGTTAGAAAGCAGGCAATTGAAATTGAATGCTCAGCAGTAAACCCTGCTGGAGCCAGAGGCCTTTTGAATTTTTCCTATGCGACTCGAGTAAATGATGAAAGCATTTGAGGATGCTGTCTCCCCTTTCTTCTGTCAATAAGAGAGAAGCGCTGGAAGTATTTAACTTTGACCCAGAAACACAAAGCTCGTCACACTGCAGAATCTGTGGTGTTTAGAAGTGTGACAGACACTATTTGCATTGTGTTTTTTACCTGAAGGAAACAGCGTTGTATAATATTATGAAAGGAAGAGGTTTTAAATGTTTAGGGGAAACGATGTTCTTAAATTTGATCTTAACTTTAAAACTGCTAAACCTTACCTAGTATAGAGTTCAGTTGCTAGCTTTGGTTTGAGACACAAACATGCGTGAAGAACACAGACAGGAAATGTGGGACGTTCTGGTGTTGACTTCAGGAGATGTCGTATCTTGGGTCTAAACAGGATAATGTGTCCAAACTACAAAGTAATTTATATTTGCTAACAGCTCCCAGAACTGTAATTTACCAAGATTAATGATATTTAATTTACTCATGAAGACATTCAAAGAATATTACAGTAAAAAGCCATGCAATTTGCCACTTCATGTAGAAGCTTGTTATGCTAAAATGCACTGATTCTCCTCGTGGGCACACAAGGTAATAGAAGTTGGATGGAAAGCCTAGCCAGCACTTATGCCTCATTTTCTGTCTGTCTCTTTTACTTTGGGTGAGTGGGCAGGATGAGCACTCAAGAAGTGTCTGTCTACAAGCCAGTGATACATAGCATCACATGACCACACACTTCAAGACAGGCAGAGCAAGGGCAGTAGTCGGGGTCTTTAATCTGTAGTCAGTTTGGATTGCGTATAGAGAAGAACCCAACAGACAGCCTTCACCTGGGCTAAACTGAATCATCTGTAAGGTGAGGCCCCACCCTGGAGCAGGAGTTAACATCTTAGAACTGCTCCGATGTTCTCTTGCAATGCCAGCTAACAATCTCTTTGGACCTCTCTATCAGATCCCAAACTGAAGAATTAACCAAACACCTTGACCTTGTCTATTTCCCTGTTCGTTCCTGTGGTCCTATTGCTCAATTTGTGTTCTCCTTTTAAATCTAAAGCTCATGCCAGTATCCTATAAGGAATCTTGGGAATCACTGAACCCTTTATTTTCCCCCTTTCCAATGCATTTATTACTTAAATCCTGCATCATCTTTCTACCACTAGCTATCACTGGAATTGGTGTATTGGGGTGGGTGGCAACAACATGAGGTCTGAAAGAGTCACTTCAAGCCTATCTTACCATCTGCTAGAGACCGCCTTGTAGTTTGAACTTAAGCTACTCCTCTCCTCCTCGTTCTTCCATTTGAGATGGAAGTGTGTTTCCTGCTTCTGGCTAACCAGGGCATTTTGGAAATGGTTTATTTGCTTTCACAGATCTATAACTGGAAGGAAATTTCTTTCAGTATGCTCTATACCATGGGTCTTTTTTTCCTTATATGATTTAAAAAATGTCTCGATGAGCTTTTGGACATCACAATTGAAAGCTGACATTGAGAACAAGTTAATATTTAGAGCTGATAAAATGAAATAGGTGTATTTGGGGGGAACTGCAGGCAGAATAAAAGACATTTCACAGAGCTTGGTGTAGATTCCCTTTAACTGCTGTCCTTGTGATCTCTGTTGAATAATTCAGATGAGACACAGGATGCAGAAGATAGAAACAGTTTACCCAAAGCATCACCATGCACAGCAAACAGGAGCCATAGAGACAACTGCCCTTGTCCACTTACATGGTTCGAGCACTGGAGCCAAAAGAGGAAAACTGATATCCCTTAAGGTTTTTGTCTTGTCAAAGTAGGAAGTCCTGGAGTGTTTTCTTATGCCTTCTGCTATGCTAACACAGGATGAGAATAGGTTATCTATGAATTGGAGAGCAGGCTCTCACGAGGACACCCAATGTGCTATGACCTTTATCTTGGAATTCTTCGACTCCATTATTATAAATGACAAATTCCTCTTATGTATTTCACCTAGTCTAGCATTTTTTTAGCAGCCTGAAATGAAGTAAAGATCTTCCTTAGGTTTACAGTAGAGATGACTGAGTTGATACCTGATCATACAAGTTCAGACTTTAAAAGAGAGAGTTAGGCTACCCATGTAATTGGGCAGTTCTCAGGATATAGGCAACATTTATAAGCAAAAGACTGGGTAGGATGATTTACAAAAGAATCGCCGGAATTACTCAGTGTTTTGAAGAGAAGTAGACATGGAGACTCCATCTGGGAATAGTGCAAAGGGTTGGGTTAGTGAGACAGCAGACAATGATTGACAACAGCATAAACTCTGGGATTTGTTCCTATGAGAAGAATCAAACTGTGCTCACAATTTCCCATGTACACTGAGAATTGGAATTGTTCTTCAGAGGTCTCCTGCTCAAGCTTGTACTTTCCCACAGCGAACGGAATTTCTTTCCCTACAAGTAACACTGAATATGAGGAGGATATTTGTTCAGATAATTGGAGCTGATGTCTCTCAGGCCTGCTACACCCTAACAAAAGTATTTTATCTTTTATCAAGAAAAAACTACCCTGTGTAGTGGAGAAAGGCATGGCTGCTGGGGAAAAAGGACATGCTACTGGAACCCAGTCCACACAAACAAGCAACCAGGACCAAGGCAACCCACCTCTGCCCATCCCAAATGAGTCCAGCTAGAGTCAACATGAAGAATATGAACGTAGAAATAATCTTTCTGAGATTTGTAAACCACCAAGATTCTGGGGTTGCTTGTTATACAGCATTATCGTGCACCTTGCAATAGCTAGATAATTTAATATGGTAATTTCAGCTTAAACTTACATTATTGTTATCCAAATTATATGTAAATGAGGCCTGGACCAAAACCTTAACTCAAGTAGATCCAAGAAAAATGAAAGAGAAATACATATACATCTATAAAATACAATCCTATATAATCCTATGAATTTGATAGGAATACTAACCAAAAAGTTTTATGTATTTATTTATTGTATTTCCAATCCAAAAGAAAGAAAATGTCATGGCTTATCTTTTTTTTCACATTTAACTTTTTTTAAAAAAAAATCTATTTTAAATAGATTCTTTATTTCTCAAACAAGTTTATCCCAGAAAAATAAAAATGTCTTATTGATTTGATCAACATCCACTAAAACTGACTACTAAGGATAAGGAATATTCTTCGAACTCAGAATTCTTCACAGAAAGAATTGTATTAGTAGCTTCATAATCTGTGCAATCTTTTATGATTTCCTCCACTTAGCTAAATGTAATGCCACCAGGGAGAGAAAAGATTTGTCACCAACCCCTTTTACAGCACTCTAGGGAAAATCTTAAATGCAGATCAAGTATTCTTGCCTCACTTGTATGCTAAGGGGTTTAATTTAAAGGAAATTATATTTCACACATATATCAAACAATTAAATGCAGGCACAGAAATCTGAATCAACCGAGCTTTCTAAAACCCATTTATTACACATGCAAAAATGGCAGTGTTTTGTGAGCATTCTTATTTATGGAGAAGTATCCAGCTGCTGAGTCTCAGGAGAGCTCAGAAATCTCGATTGCTCATCACTACATGTGCACAAAATAAGAGTAAGTAACTTAAACAAAAACAAAATCTCTGTAGCCTGGCGCCTCTATTGTTTGACTGTGTAGAGACCTGCTTTCAAGGAATCTGTCCCTAGATGGGACATGAGGATAAGGTGTGTGAACAGACTGAGGGGGTTGCCGAAGGTCTGCAAGCTTCCCCAAAATGCTGAGAAGTTTGGGCAAGAGTCCTTTCAGATAGAAGGGAATAACTCCTACCAAGTCTGCTGAAGTCACATATGCAAGGAAGTAACAGTTATAGATCACAGGAGATATTGGCCTGCCCTCAAGCTGGAAAATCATTTCTCTCCATCACTTACTCTGCTGCTTATGTTCTTGAGAAATCTTTAGAAAAAGGGTTTTTTCCACTTCCCTAAATTGCCATGAGATTCCAATACGGGAACAATTTACGGAAATATTAGCAGAAACAAGGTGACAGTACCAGCTCCAAAGGTGATTCTTAGGAGTGAATAATCTCTAGAACAGCAGGACCAATTACTCCTATGATGTAATTTTTCATTCCTAGCAGTACTCCCCAGATGGCAGTGTTAAACATACAGATATTTACCTCATGGGACAACTTGTAAAATACTTATCAAGCATACTGGTTCAGTTCAGTAATATACTCTATAAATTGATGGAGTCTTATTTTTTTGTGCTAGAAAGAATATCATACAGATATGAAAATAAAATAACTTCAGTTAGTGACAAGCTAAATCTTAAACTGGGTAGTAGAATGACCCAATGACTGGAGCAGTTGGCGCTTTGAGTATCTTGTCAAATAAGTTTCTTTTTTCAGAAGACAGATATGGTGATTGAACTTGCACCTGGCTCATGACCTAGGGTCAAGCAAGCAAAACCATAAGAAAGGCATTTCCAAGCAAAAGGGACAATTACCTTAAGAAACAGATACATTTGGCACGCTGAGATACAGAATTTGCAATGCTAGAACTTGATGAAAATGGTAAGAGCAAAAGAAACAAGCACTGAGTTACATCTGGAGTCTCTTTTCCTTTGCAAAGGGCATCATTTCCTATAGAAATATTGATAAGCTAATGGGAACTCACCAACTCCAACTGGACTGGGAATGAACAAGCATGGGATCAAACTAGTCCCTCTGAATGTGGTTGACATTGGGGGTAGACTGAGGGGCCACTGACATTGGCACTGGGATTTGTTTCTACTACATGTTCTGGCTTTTGGGGATACCATTCTCTTTGGATGTATACCTTGCTCAGCCTAGATATAGTGGGAGGGCCTTGGCATCTCCATAAGGCAAAGTGCTTTACCCTTTCTTAAGATTAGAGAGGGGTGGGGTGAGTGGGTGTGTGGAGGGAATGGGAGGAGAAGAGGGAGTGGGAATTTGGATTGGCATTTTTTAAGTAATAAAAAAAGAAAAGAAAAAAGAAATATTGATAATCCAGAACTATCAGATGAACCTATCAAAAACATCCAGTGATTTCTTATGAGAAAAGACAGTGCACAGAAGCAGGAATTGACAGCACGAAGTCATTGTGTTTGAAACAAATGTGGGCATCTAGAATGAACACCCAGCTCTCTGGCAGCAGTTATGGGGAAACCATTGATACATTTCCGTGACCCTTCACCTCTGTCACAGGAGATCTTCTTGGATCCCCACCAAGAATCTGCTGAGGTTCCTAGGACAAAGCTCAGGGTGCAATGAGCCCCTAATGAGACAGCAATACCCCTGAAGATGTCTTTCTCAAGCCAAAACTGGTCACAATAACCATTTTTTCTGCTCAATGATGACCCCAGGGGTTCCCAAACGGATTTCAGAGTGGAAGTTAGCCCTGTAGGGAAATGGAAGACTCATTGACTTTGCTGTGCTTGAGTTTTTCACATTGTAAGGGCAGACAGAAATTTATCGACTCTTTCTACTTTAGGGCAAAATTGAAAGCACCTTTTCTTTTGTGTTGGTGTTGTTGCAGCACCTCATTATTTTTCAAGAAATGAATCAACTCTTAGGGTTTCACTCCTGAGCAGTGATGTACTTCTACTGTGTACCCACTAAGAGTTTAAAACTAAGCGTAGCATAATAAGAATATTCAAAGTAATCTCAAATTATTTCCATGTACTGTTTATGTTGCCTGTACCTTTTTGGCTTTTTTATCAATACATTATTAATTGGAGGAATGACTGATTAATTAATGAATAAAATGCAAACAAAGTTTTCAAACTTTATCTAGCAGACAAATAAATGTCATGCCATAGCTTAAGTTTTAAAAAATAGCTTTACACTTGGGCTGCTCATACACAGCAAGGAGACTCATCTTTTTAAACATTTGACTTCTGCTATAGGCACAACAACTCACTAGAGGTTACATAGTTACCAAGGTGATATCTTTCCCACCGACTATTGTTCCAGCCAACAGAGAGTGCTGAAAGTCTGTCTGGAAATTAAACGAGAGACACCAAGAAGAATTTCTGCCTAAAATAACTGCTATCACTTATTGGAATTATCCATATAAGTTGGAACAACATTAATGATAAATCTGGACATTTTCATATAAAAATCTAAGTATAAGCTAGTTCTAAATGGGAAAGAAAAATGAAAATGTCTCCAATAGTTCCAGCTTATAGTATAGATAACACATTTTGTTTATTTTTATCCCTGACCCCACCAATGTTATTTTGCTCTATAATATATAATGGAAAGTCAAATGAATAATTCTGAAATATAACGTTTGACACAAACTCTACATTCTTATACTGTTTTTGCAGACATTATGGCATAATAAATTTTGTAAATTAAATAAAAGTACATTTTAATGTCTAGGTTTTTTTTTTCAGACAGTGTTTAACTTCTCTAACCTAACTAAGGAAGGCTTCTAAACACTGGCTCAGGTCTTGCTAAAATCAAGTGGTGAGAAAAGGCTTACAACGTCTGCACACAACTCCTCCCCTTGAAACTATGGAAATAAGCAAATATTTTATTTATGAGGCTCCATAGTCTCCTATTCTGTAGGAAATTTTAAAGGGACATTTGGAAGAATTGACTATTTGATGGTTCAAGCTCTGAATACAAGAAGTGATGTCACAACAATTTAGTAAACTAAAAACAACTCTGAAACCTAGACTGAGCTTAAAACAGTTCGGTTATGAGCTGACAGATAAAGAAGGATGCAGAGTCTTAGAATACGTATCACAGGCACACATGCATGCATACATATGTACAAACATAGGTGCATGTACACACATGGGTGCATACACTCACACATGCATGCATACATGTGAACACATACATACACATATACTCTCTCACTTGTAGGCACACACAATCACCTGCACACATGGCTGAACACATGCATGCACACACACACAAACACACACACACAAACACATACTAGAATCAGACATGTGTAAAACCATATTTTGGTCGTTCCTTGTATTTGCCATTTCATTTCAAGGCATCCCTGGTAATTAGGTTTATCTGGTAGGAATGTCATTAACAGGCACTATTTCGTTAGTGGATCTACCTAAAGCTCTGTTACATCACCACTGGTCCTGACTGTAAAGCCCAAGCCACAGCATAACTAGGATCAGTTGATAGCTCCACTTACTGATTTACTACAAGACATCATTAGTCTTTCACTTAAATAACATTTTACTGGCAATAAAACATAACTCGAGTGACTTGGTTGATTCTATTTTGGAGGTTCTATCAGCTCCTGCCTGTTCTCTTGATACTTCTTCCGCGAGTATCATCCCCAGTCTTTTCATGTCTTACATACTCTCTCCACCTCCAGGTTAATTCCCTCAGGAGTGACTCACACACTCCTTTGCTGTCTGTGCCACGATTAGAGCATTATCACTCTCGAGTGACCCATGATGATCATATTCTTATTTCTCCTCTTCTCTTCAAGAGAGTTGAAAACCGTACACCTCATCCAGCCAAATTCCAAGAGGCATACAATTCTAAGCCTAAACTACAGCCCACCAAATCCTACTTTCTTTGAAATGCACCCTTTTCTCCAAAAGTGAGCCACAATATGAAACAATGTATTTTGATGAGTATAATCAGACCTTGTCTCCTCTGCAATGACAGAATTATTGGACACATTTGTCTATGCCTTTATACTTTGAATCACTTGTGACTTACAATAGCACATGTATAAGAAGCTAAGTCTTTTTACATAACAAAAGGGCACAAGGAACCAAAGAAACAATTCAGTTTAAGTTGGTGTTCAGGCAAGTCCAAAGTCTAGACTAAGATGGGTGGAGAGGGTGGAATGGAAGACCCACCTGTCACTACAATTCCAAGTCAAACATGGAGAGTTTGCTTCTAAGACTCCTAAAGATTTCCTCTTCCTCGTTGCTTCCTCATCTTCCATATCTTCTTTTTAAAGAGACCAGCCTGGTCTACAAGAGCTAGCTCCAGGACAGGCTCTAAAGCTGCAGAGAAACCCTGTCTCGAAAAACCAAAAAAAAAAAAAAAAAAAAAAAAAAAAAAAAAGAGCTATACAGAGATAAATTCCCCAGCTGTCCTTAATCTGAGAGAGATACAATTTTGAAACAATTCTCCAGGAAGAGTTGGCAGGACTCACTGGAAAGCCAGGGACTACCTGCAGGAGAGCTGAGATAATGTGAAACACAGTGTGGTAGTGTGACTATATTCACACCAAGAACTGGCTGATTGATACACTTGGCTAGCTCTGTTGCTGCCCGTGAGACCTCTGAGCTACAAGGGCCGCGTGAATTTCTCCAACTTTACCTTTCTTGACTCATGAACTATGACAAACCAGTTGATTTGAATGATCTCCCTTGGATAACTAGGAAGGTAGTCTGTTTCTCAATCTCTCTCCTCTGTACTGTCGTTTGTAACTTATGGACCTAGTTCCTTTTCTCGATGAAGAATCCTACTAACAACCTTAAACTACTTCTGAAGTTAATTGTTCATCATTAACTATTCCTAGATTTCTTTTATTCTGAGAATTTCATAAATGAGAATTGTATTTGCATCATTTATCTCCTCCCTCTCCTCCTACCAATTCTTCCTGTGAGCCCCTCACCCCCTCTCAATTGCATAACCTCTCTTTTCATTATTGTTATACACACGCACACACAGGTAAGCACACACATACACACAAACATATTGCTGAATTCCTTTAGTGTTGCACAGATGAATATGTGTGCTGACCTCTTGGGATTGGATAATGTAGCTGGGGACTCACACTGGAGAAGAGTAATTCTACTTCTCTTACTAATAATTAAATGCCTAGAGCTCTTCATCCAGGCATGGTGACTTGTGAGATTTACCTCATCTGTGTTGGGTATCCACGGGTAATAAGATTACAGAAGTATATCACCAACCTGGTGAAATGAAAAATTGCTCTTACGGTGCTGTATGAAGAGCAATTATTTCACTCTGCTTTGTTTTTCCTACAGCATATATCTATCAACGGACATAACAGGCTTAATGTTAAGGGTAGTTTGTTTAATTGAAAACTAACTTTGCGGCCGGACAGTGGTGGCGCACACTTTTAATCACAGCGCTTGGGGGGCAGAGGTAGGTGGATCTCTGTGAGTTGGAGGCCAGCCTGGTTGGCAGAGCGAGTTCCAGGACAGCCAGAATACACAGAGAAACCCTGTCTGAACCCCTCCAAGAAAAAACTAACTTTCCCTCACCACCAGAGTTTGCCACAGTGGGCTGTAGCTGTCCTTCTATCCAATTTCGCAGGTATAGCCTCCCTCCCCCAGTGTCAGTCTCTGTAGAACTCCTTGGAGTTGCTTTAGTTCAGTAACTATGCATTGGATCTATCGTCAAACCAACCTGGCATATTTCAACAAACATTAAAAGTTCCTGGGTCTAGTTTGGTGGGGGGTTAAAGCAGTTTGGATAGACACAGCCCATTGGCAAATGGCATTAAATGCCCTGATAGGAATAAAGAGGAATTGCTTATATATCCATATTTCCACAGGGAATCCTAGCACACCGAGCAGTGTAACACCCGATTCTGTGTTACCCCCTCGGTACAGTTCGCGCGCCACTGTACCGTACGCGAGTCGGACAAGGGCCTGGAGATTGAAAGAACACACAAAGAGACCTGGGTCATTTGAAAGGAGATCAGCCGAATGCCGTTTATTTAGCCTTGGGGAAAATCTTATATACCCCACTCCTGCCCAAGGAATTCCACCCAGGCAAGTGGGAAATTACCATATCTAACTGCTGCACAAGGACTCCCACCTAGGCAGGTGGGAAATTACCATACCAACAATAGAGTCAACAATGCCCTACAACAAATCACCAGGCGGGGCAGAGGGAGCACAGGAACAAACAGGATGATTAGTCATCTGACCAGAAACCGTCCTCAAGGTGAGCCCCAGGAACAAGGGCAGACCCGGGCCCTACAGAGCAGCTTTTGTTAAGCAAAGTGGCACCTGCCGTAACAAGTCCCACAGTTGGGACACACACAGAACAGACAAAACCTCTCGAACGTGCCAGTGTGTGTGTTTACGCCTCAGGATGTGCTAACACTTCTCAAGCAGAGAATATTTGCCATTGAGACAAATAGTCCTTTTCAAATCCCCAACTGGGCTGTGAAGGCGCTGAGTGTGCTCTAGATTTTAGGGAAGATCATCATTCATGTCTCATCCAAGTAAAAATGTAGAGTTGGTGGGGTTTTTTTTGTTTTTGTTTTTGTTTTGCCCCATAAAAGGCAAAGGTATCTAAATATGAATGGTAAGGGGGAATGGATCCGTTTGTATAATCATTATGTTCATATGCTAATTAATCACGTCCTTGTGTTTTCACTGCAATCTAGTTTTTGCCTACCCAGCAAAAGGCACTGAAATTATAAAACTGAGTACAGCAGGGAATGGCTTCGACATATATTTGCCTTCCTCAAGTAAGCAAATTGATTATAAGATAAATTAGCATATGTCTATTATATGCAATATATAAACATGTTTATATAGAAAGAAATTAGAACATTGGAGTGTACTAGTTACATGCCCAGTGGCCAACAATGGCAATTCTATCGGGAACACAGTCAATCAAAGATAGAGTGCACAGAATTATTGAGATTTTTAATAGGTTTTGAATGAAAAGTATATATATAGAGAGATAAGACAGCATTTAGGGGGGTAGCAGCAAACTTCAGAGTTAAGACTAATACATAGAAAATACATTACATATTAAAGAGAATTTAGGAACATTTTAACTAAAGTGAGCTGGTCTTGAGAGAAGAGTGAGAAATAGGATCGGCTGGAACACTCAGTCCTAAATGAGATTTCTTCATAAAATCCCTCCCCTCATCAAGACCATGATGGGGACACCCACTAAAACACTCTTCCTGATCTAATGGGAGCTCACCAATTCCAGCCAGATGGGGAAGGAACAAGCATAGGACCAAACTAGTCCCTCTGAAAGTGGTTGACAGTTGCATGGCTGGGACAGACTTGGGGACCACTGGCAGTGGCACCAGGATTTATCCCTACTGCATGTACTGGCTTTTTGGGAACCTGTTCTCTTTGGATGATACCTTGCTCAGCCTATGTATACTAGGGAGGGCCTTGGACCTTTCCCAAAACAATGTGCCTTTCCCTCTCTGAGGATGGGGGTGGGGTCGGAGGGTATGTGGAGAAAATGGGAGTGGGAACTTGGATTGGTATGTGTAATGAAAAAAGAGTTTGTTTTCTTTAAAAAACAAAATAAAAAATGATTTCCCCTCACGGTGCAGGGAACTATGAGGAAGAGAAGTCAAAAAGAGGGATGGATGAGAAGAAGGACACAGACACAACAGGACTGATACACATATGAACTCACACAGACTGGGACAGGTTGCAGGGCACCTGAACAAGTTCAGACCATATGGAGTTCCAGCACTAAGAGGGGAATATGGGCATGATCTTCCATCCCTAACCTAGAAGCTACCTCCAACAGACAACCACTTGCAAAGCCAAAATTAATTCTTATCAGTGGAGTTACACTGGGTAAATTAACCACTTCAGGGTGGTACCCAAACTCAGCAGAAGATGGCCAACACAAAACAAACTCAACGGTGTTTTTGTAGATATTTTTTTCTCATATTGCTTGGTTTGGGTACTTTTGAAAAATCTTTCATTATCTTTGCCTTCTGCTTGTATATTATAGTTTCTAATTTTGGTTTTTATGTTGCGTGTGTATTTGTGTATGCCTGTATGTTTCTTGTGTTTTCTCAGTGTTCTCTTCCCCTTGTGTGCTATTTTGTATTTGCATGTTTGTTCTCTAAAGAAAGAGAGAAAGAAGGCATGGAGCTGGAGGGGCGAAGATATGTGGAGGATCAGGGAGGATTTAGATGGGAAACCAGGAACATAGTGTATAAATTTTCAATTTAAAAAAAAAGAACATAAACCTGATCAAAGAGAAAAGAAACAATTTCTGAGATAGGGGATATCAGCGAAGAGGCTGAAGTGGGTAACTGACACCAATGTGTGCCTTTAGGTTGGAGGAGGAGAAGAGAGGATGGGCATATCAGCTAAGACAAAAATACTGGGTTAGCTTTCCTAAGGGTGTATTCTTTCGATTTCTTTGAGGGCAGTACTTTTACATAATTATTTTCTAAGGATAGAAAGCTGGTGGGGCAGTGGAACTGACACTTTGAATTATGCCAATAAAGAAGAACAGATCCATTTTGGGTAATAGCTAAATGTCACAAAGTAGTCTGAGTCGATATCGGTTTGGAAAGAAAATACACGATCTTATAAAAGTCATTTGAGTACGTATTCATGTGCTCTAGAAGCTGACTTTACTTTTCAAAATCATTCTCAGAATCTTAACTTTTAGGTGTGTATTTAAAATAGCTTTATGATCATCTTTTAAAATGAAGATTCCCAAACCTAAATTCATACTTAATGAACAAGAATTCCTGAAATTTCAGCCTAGAGATTTAAGAGGTGGTGGTAAATTTAAACACTAGGCACTTGATTCGCATGAGTTTGTGTTTAACTGAGCTTAAGACATTTTTTGCATATAATCTAAGATATGCCTGTACTCCATGCTATGGCGACCTCTTAAAGAGTCGTACATGTGTGTACATGTGTCTGTACTAGGATTTCAGCAGCTTCCCCAAGGACTCACCAGCACAATTTAGAAACAAACATCCTGAGAACCATAAGAAAGGACAGTAGAACAGGTCATATCTGTCCACATGTAAACAGAAACCGTAATTCTATCCTAGATCGTACTATTAGCATCCTCTGCCTGGTATAATCCAGTCTACTGATTAGCTTGGATGTTGAGAAGTCAAGACACTAGTCATTTTAGCTGCCGTGGCAGGTCCAGACAACATCCCACTTCTGAAATGAGGGGCACTTTCAGCCTTAGCCAGGCCTACAAAGTGGCAGAAAATATAAAGTGCAAAAGTCACAGAATTCCAGTAAAAAGGGGCCACCCTCTTTCCTCGGAAGAATGGTTCATCCTGGATATTAAACATGAAAAATTCTGAGCAAGTTGTTAGCTGAAGCTCTGCTGGTTTGGACCTCAGTTAGATTCCAAATAGAGCCACCTTACACCAAGGCCTGTAAGATCCTGGAATATATGCAGAACATCAGCAGAGCAGTGAAATCTCTGCCAGAAAGGTCTTCACCCTGGGAATTATGGTCTGCATGGGGAGCGGGTTCCTAAGAATAGTTGTGGTATGAGACAATTTAAACAATAGAGCAGGAAAAATATTTCTGAGCACATCCAAGACAGAAGTCTAAATACCACTGAGTGTAGATATGTTTCAAATGGTTATCCCTCGCTGGGGAAACCTTTCTGTGTTTTAACTTTTAGATTATCAAACTGGTGTGATGAGGTGTGCTCCTGTGTCTGGGGTCATAATTTGAATGCGTGTCTGGGCAGCCCAGTGAGACTGCCTTTAAAACAAAGGGGTTTTGACCATGTGCAGCAAAACCTATGACATTCAGTCAGACCTTACTTCCCTAGTTTAAGTGAACACATAATGTGATTTCAGTAAATAATTTAAGAAACATTTCACATTCTTTCACCATGTTCCACAAAACATGGTTTAAAAGATGTAAAAATAGTAAATTTGATAACATTTTCCTCAAAGAGTTTGCAAAAACTTTTTTTGTTTTTGTTGTTAAGTTTTCCATGATACAAGACTGTTTAACATTGAATTAAGATACAATGTTGTTTAAGGTTTCCATATACAAAATCTCCTGTGTACCTGTTAAGGTACACAGGAGATTTGGAGATGGATGCTAAAGATCCACTTAGAAAACTGAGTGCTTCCATGTTCATAGTCAAAGTTGGCAGGGACAACCTATGGGTTTCTTCCCAGGAGTATTTCCCTGTATATGCTAGGGAATAATGTTTGAAACAAAAATAAAAGACTCCTACCGGAAATTCAGAGATGATTTCAGACTCAGTCTCTCATACTATGTTTGTTTTGACAATAAGTAGAATGAGTGTTCTGAGAAGGTGTGAGGAGAATTATAGCTTCTGTATTCTCACCTAGCATCTTGGATTATGGGAACAAAATTTCATGTTAATTTTTAACATCCTAGTAGCATATTCAAGACAAATCTAAACATCTAAAACAAAAATATCTAAAAAAAAACTGAACACATGTGTTCATTCAAATGCCTGCACAGGTATTTATGGCAACCAACTTATAATTTGATAAATACTTACAAGTGAAGGCAAGTAATTGACAAGACATTTTTCCAATAGGTTAAATAGTATATACAGAGACTTTAAGGTATCCTACTCTAATGATATTTTTTAATATACAGTCTTTATTTTTTATGTATGTATGTATGTATGTGTATCATGCGTGTGGCTTGTGCACACAAAGGACATAAAGAACATTAGTCCCCAGGAACTGGAGCTACAGATGTTTAAAAGTTGTCTGGTGGATGCTGGGTAAGGAAACCAGGTCCTCTGCAAGAACAGCAAGTAGTTATAACAACTGAGCCGTCTCTCTAGCTCCCATAGTCAAATATTCTTTAAAACACGAAGCACCTGCCCCTTTCATTTCTCCATTTCCCCCCCATCTCTTTCTCTCTCTCTCTCTCTCTCTCTCTCTCTCTCTCTCTCTCTCTCTCTCTCTCTCTCTCTCTCTCTCTGTGTGTGCACATACATCTATAAATTATGGTGTGTTTGTGTGGTGTAGGGTTGGGTGCATGCCGTGGCACATGTGTGCCAACTACTTTAGGATCTGGATCTCTCTTCCACTTCATGGGCTCTAAGAGTCAAACTCAAGTCCTCAAGATTTGCAAAAAGTGGTTTTATCCAGAGAGACATTCTGTCAGCTCTCATTCCCTTTCCTTCCAAATAAAAATAGAAATAACTAAATACATCAAATGCTACCCCAATTAGAAGTTAACACATTTTTTTAAAACTTAGTTGGGAAAAAAAATGTGTGCGAAGAAGCCATTCTAAGAAAAACATTGCCACTGAAGCACAGACACGTGCAGTGTATTCACTGAATTTCAAAGGGACTCGGATACAAAAGGTTTTAGGTGATAACCAACAAAGACCCAATTAAAATTTTTTTGAGGGTATTGATTCTTGCCAGTTTTGGTGACCTCCCTGTGTGTCTCACTCAGAAGGAAAATGACACGCCAGAGGAATTATTGATTTTGCATGATCTCCTGTTTGTCTGACCTTCCCCTGAGTACTCAAAAAGATAGACTGTTCTTGACATAAAAGTTGAAGGATGGTCTCTCTGATTGACAGTGCTTGACAATTATCAGAAAAAAAAAAAATGATGCCAGTATCATTAACCCTCTCCTCATATTAGAAAGCTTCAAATTCTTTTCTCATTTCTTAATGTTTAGCAAAGGTAAAAAAAAAAAAAATCAAAATGGGGGCAAGGTGATGCTTTGGCCTGCACTGAGCAAATGTGGTTGGAACAGCACTAACCCTTCTTCTTTGAGAAATGTGTTTGGGGAAGAACACTACAGGGTAATCTACACTGTAAGTGGTGTGGGCAATTTCAGATAAGAAAACCTGTCAGAATTCTGATCCTTGCTCATACACCTCTGCTCAAGTTTCTTTTGCCTCTGGGAACCAAACACCTTTTTGAGACAGTAGTAATGAGAAAAAGTTGGGAAAAGGTTCCTGACTAGAAGCTTAGGTGATCTGAAATAAATCCCAGATAATCTGGACTCTTTCTTATGTTACTGAAAACACTGAACCTCTGGGCCCCAATAACTCTTCCTTTTTAATATGAACTTTCTCTGGCTTCTAAAACTTCGCTCAATCATCATATTTTGTATTCAGTGTCCCAGTTACAACAACTAAGCAAATCCTTGGTAATAATTAATACAATAGATTGCATCAGAATTTAGCAATGTTTTGTGTTTTCTGGATCCACACTGTTATCTCTCTCCTAGTAGATCAACAACTCACAGAAAATTAGGGGCTGGAGAGATGACTTCGAGGGTAAGTGAGCATTCTGTTTTTCCAGAAGACCAGAGTTTAATTCACAGAACTCATGGCAAATGACTCATAAACTACTGGAAATTTCACTCCCAGTGGATCCAACACACACACACACACACACACACACACACACACACACACACACACACACAGAGTTTGTCTTTGAAAAACTCTCAGAAAATTGAACAAAATAGGAACCTTCAAAAGTAAAAGTATTGTGAAACATAGAACCCATAGCAAAGAATTAGGAACATGAAGACTTAATAATTTAAAAATGAATTTTGTAAACATCCATATGCCACAAAATGTTTCATTCAGTAAATTACACAGATGAAGATCAATTGAAAACAATCTGTTTATCTACAAAGTGTGTCACTAGTGAATTGTGGAATGATACACCATCATACTATTTATAATGAGAACTTTAAAAAATCAATACCTCTTCTGAATAAATATAAAGTGTAATGATAAATAGAACCCAGATGTTGAATGTAATGAAACGTGACCTAATGATAGAGTATGGTATATTTATAATTTCATTGTATAAACTTAATGTTGTCTATTCAGTGGAAGTCCCTCTTCACAGAGATGAATGAAAAAGCATTTGCAAAACTTTTGGATAATTTGAACATAGGAAATTCCTAATACTTAAGATTACAAATAGTTATCCTCAAAATAATGCTTAGTAAATAATAAAATGCAAGTTAATTATTAGGGTACAACTTCACACCTATTTGTCGAGAGAGAGAGAGAGAGAGAGAGAGAGAGAGAGAGAGAGAGAGAGCGCAAGATGATAGAAGCCTACATAATCCTTGGGATTACTCGGTATCTAGAAATGCTGGAACCCGCAAGTCTGGCACTGTTGGGGCAGTTAAACTTGGCTACGTCATTCTGAATCTTGACACACATCCTCAACAAGTTCCTTATGGCTGCTCACCTGGCCCAGAAATTCTGCCCCAAGGTACACACTGCAAGGAGTTTTTCTGAGAAGTTATAGAGGCCATGAGTGACTAGAACCCTTACTGCAGCATTTGTGTGGGATAAGACACTGAGGATGACTTTAATTTTCATCGCTAAAGGAAGACACAGCAATATCCACACATCATAGTATTTACCTGTATTCAATCATACACACACACCACACACACACACACACACACACACACACACACACACATGCACCACACGCCCAAGAATGAATGCTTAAAACTTTGAGCCTTCTGTACTTCCATTCACAGATTTTCAAGTCCACATACATGTCATTCTATGAAATGTAGTAGTACTTATATAGCCTTCAGCACACTCTTATTGTTTTAAGTCAACTCTGTGTTGTGTTGCTTATAGCATCTAAAATCTACAAATGCTATGAAGTAATTCCTTTAACGCATTGCTTAGGAAACAATGAAAAATATGCAAGTTTAATATGGAGAGAGAGAAAGAGAAAGAGAAGGGTAGGTGAGGTCAAGAGTGTGTTCCTATATGTAGAGACCAGAGGAAGGTGTCTGGTGTCCTGTTCTAATCTTCCTTGTTCTCTTACGACAAGATTTATCACTAGACCTGAAGGGACTGGCAGCAGGCAAGGCCTGGAGATGCCACCATCTCTACCATACCACTGGAGGGTTATATTCATGAGTTTACATGGAACTATGGCAGCTTTTGAATTTTAACATATACGCTAGGGATTTGAAATCAAGTCCTGGTGAGTGTGCAGCATGCTCTTCCCCAAAAATTTCCAGATATAACTTTTCAAAAACATTTTTCCTATGTGGTTACTTGCATCTGTATATATAGACCCCGAGTTACAGGGAACCAAATATGTGTGTGTGTGTGTGTGTGTGTCATATGTTTTTAAATTAACTTTGTATGCACAGATATCATGATCACTGCATACGCATCATATATATATATTTGCACTTTATAACAAAAATAGAAGCACTGAAAATCACTTCATATGCGGATATCTGTAAATGGGTGGGGAAAAGAAGAGAAAGAGAGATAAGAGGTAGAATAAGTGAACAGAAAAACAAAGTAACAAACCAAACCAAGAAGAGAAATTGCCCAGTACAGGGAATAAAATGTGTCCTGACATGGAAAAAAAATAATTCACTAAAACTTCTGACTGTGTTTCCAAAATAAATGACACACTGAGTCATCAAATAGCTAACATCTTAGTGACTAACATCGTGAATCCAAATGGGATAGACCAGTGTAAGCACACCCAGTGCAGAGGACAAATAAGCAACGCTGTTAGCACCACAGAGGGAATAGAAGAAGCATCATGTGTATGGAAGAAAAGATACAGGACAGAGAGTGGATTGGGGAAGGGTGTGTACAGACTAAAGAAGACAACACCGAGACACAGTGAGCCAAGAGGTGGGAGACGTAGTGGACAATGAGATACCTTCAGCTTTGCTGTACAAAATCACTTATCGCTGAACTTAGCTGGGTCTCCTGTTTGTTTGTTTGTTTGTTTGTTTACTTGTTCGTAGATAGTGAATCTAGCACAGACAAGCCTGGAACACATGATCTAGCTGAGGATGATGCTGAACTTCTAATCCTCTTGCTAGAGTTACAAAAAGTGCACCCCTACACCCAGTTTTGAGATGCTGGAGATGGAACCCAAGGTACCCACCACGCTAGGTACATACTCTGCAAGTGAACTCAGTCTCAGCCTTTTGGGCTGGATTTCTAATGGAAAGCTTGAATTTAAAAGTGGTGTGTCTAGATGTGAGACTAGGTAGGATGAGGAGTTCTCTACCTACACAGCTGCAATGAATGGTCCATGTGAGCTGTCCAATGTTAAGGAAATTAGAGTCTATGCACAGGAACCATGCATGTATCTTAAAGCACCAATCAACTTTTTAAGTTGAAATTTTGACATAATACTTTTGTAAAATATTTTAACTTAGAAATTGAATAATTCTATTTCTAAAATCAGACAATTATAATGTATGCTTTTAAAAGACAGTGAGTAATGTTTTAGTTGCTTGCCTTAGCACGATGTGATGGTTGGTTCTAGTTGTCCGCTTGATAAGTCCTGGGATGGGAATGGTGATAAAGAACTGCGTATGTTAGGTTGGCCTATGATGCCAGGGATTTTCTTATATGAGTTGAGGTGGAGAGAACCATGAGCAGCCCCATGCTATGATCTGGATCATGGACTGAGAGGGAATGTGAGTGTGAGCTAAGCATTGGGATGCACGTGTTAATTCACAGTCCTCTGGTCTGGATTGTGGGTGGGATTGACTGGCACTTCAGCCTCCGGCTGCCTTGACTTCACTACTATGTGGGCAGTAACTTGAAATTATGAGCCAAATGAAAATTCCCTCCCCTGAGTTGGTTTTGTCAGTGTATTTTCTCACAGTACCTAGACATGAAATTAATTATGAATGCATTTTTAATTCAATTCATGACATTCTAAGCAGCATAATAAATACATCTTTTAAAATACTTTCCTTTTTTATTTTTTTTTATTTTTCTCTGCTTTCCTCCTTTCCTCTCCCCTCCCCTTCTACCCTCCACCATGGTCCCCATGCTCCCAATTTACTCAGTAGGTCTTGCCTTTTTCTACTTCTCATGTAGATTAGATCCATGTATGTTTCTCTTAGGGTTCTCATTATTGCCAACGGAATACTAGACAGCAGAAAAAAAATAATGACGTCTTGCGATTTGCAGAAAAATTGATGGATCTTGGAAACATCAAATTGAGTGAGGTAACTCAGACCCAGAAAGACAAATATCATATGTACTCACTCATGGGTTTTAGACATAAAGCAAAGAAAACTAGCCTACTGTAGAAGGAAGTGGCGGGGCTGTATCCCGCCACCCGGCTGCCGGCTAGCTTTACACCCGAAATAATTACATGGAAACTGTATTCATTTAAATACTGCCTGGCCCATAGTTTCAGCCTCTTATTGGTTAATTCTCACATCTTCCTTTAACCCATATTTAGTAATCTGTGTAGCACCACGAGGTGTGGTTTACCAGGAGAGATCTTAACCTGCGTCCATCTCGGAGAGGAGAAGCATGGAGACTGCCTGAAGCATCTCCCCAACTCTACTTCCTTGTTCCCACAATTCTGTTCTGTCTACTCCACCTACCTAATTTTCTGTCTCTTAAAGGGCCAAGGCAGTTTTCTTTATTAATTAACCAATGAAAGTAACATAGACAGATAACTCTCCTCCATCAGCCTACAATTAAAATACTTTCCTTTTATAGAAACTAAGTTTTTTCATACAATATTTTGATCATGGTTATAGTTTCTCCTCCTTCATCTCCTCCCAGATCCTCCCTACCTCCACAACCATCAAACTCTATATTTTCTTTTTCTCCCTCTTTAGAAAACAAATTTAAAAAGACAAGAAACACACACATACACACATACAAAACCCCACAAAATCTGAAACCATAATACACAAGCAAAGATGACTATAGCAAAAAAAAGACCAAACAAATCGATACAAGAGAATAACAAATCTCTTTCAATACCATAGAGTCCATTTCATGTTGCCCATCTACTGCTGGGCATGGGGCTTTTCCTTAAGTGTGTTTTGTAAACCCAGTGAGATTCCATTGGGGAGAAATCCATTTTTTTCCAATAAAGAAATCTTGAGGTAAGGATATAGTTTGTGAAAGAATGAATGCCTAGCATTCAGCATATCTAAAACTAGTAATGAGCAGAAAGAAACTTGGATGGAGGGAGGGCAGGAAGAACGCTAAGCAGGGGCAGGAGAGATGATGAGGGGAGGAGTGGGAAGGAAAAGATGATTAGCGATCTTTTTATGTTGTCATGGGAAAGCTGTGTATCTCAGGGTCCAAATCACTCCAACCGTGAATCTGTATCAAGGCTATTCCTCTACCCCTGACTTTGTTCACTATTTCTTTCATGGCGTTTGGCTTGGAATATTATTCTAAGAAGTGTTGCATTTGTTTTTGCTGTAGAATCCTTATTTAATGGTGCAAAAAATGTGTTGCATTTTTTTTATGCTGCATTTGTTTAACCCTGTAAAGCTGTGTTACTTTGCCTACCTAACACACCTGATTGGTCTTATAAAGAGCTGAATTGCCAATAGCTAGGAGGAGGGGGATAGTCAAGGCTGCCAAGTATAGAGAATAAATAGAAGAAGAAAGAGAAGGAGGAGGAGGAAGAAGAAGAAGAGGGAGGAGGGAGAAAAGGAAAAGCAGAGGAGGACAAGGAGGACTGCCAGGGGCCAGTCACCCAGTCACCCAGTCAGCCAGCCACACAGCCACACAGTCAGTCACAGAGTAAGAAGAGAAGACAGGTATAAAGACTAGAGAAAGAAAAAAGCCAAGAGGCAAAAGGTTGATGGGATAATTCAGGTTAAGAAAAGCTGGCTAAAGTTCTTGTCAAATAAATCCTTCACTTCCTTTGTTAGAGTTACTCCAAGATATTTTATGCTATTTGTGGCTATTGTGAAAGGTGATATTTCTCTGATTTCCCTCTCTGCTTCCTTATCCTTTGTGTATAGGAGGGCAACTGATTTTTTGGAGTTGATCTTGTATCCTGACACGTTACTGAAGGAGTTTATCAGCTGTAGGAGTTCTTTGGTGGAGTTTTTTGGGTCGCTTATGTACACTATCATATCATCTGCAAATAACGAAAGTTTAACTTCTTCCTTTCCAAATCGAATCCCCTTGATTCCCTTATGTTGTCTTATTGCTATTGCTAGAACTTCAAGCACTATATTGAAGAGATAAGGAGAGAGTGGACAGCCTTGTCGTGTTCCTGAATTTAGTGGGATGGCCTTGAGTTTCTCTCCGTTTAATTTGATGTTAGCTGTCGGCTTGCTGTAAATAGCCTTTATTATATTTAGGAATGACCCTTGTATCCCTAATCTCTCCAAGACCTTTATCATAAAGGGGTGTTGAATTTTGTCAAATGCTTTTTCAGCATCTAATGAGATGATCATATGGTTTTTTTTTCCTTCAGTTTATTTATATAATGGATTACATTGATAGATTTTCGTATGTTGAACCAGCCCTGCATCTCTGGGATGAAGCCTACTTGATCATAGTGGATAATTTTTCTTTCTTTCTTTCTTTCTTTCTTTCTTTCTTTCTTTCTTTCTTCCTTCCTTCCTTCCTTCCTTCCTTCCTTTCTTTCTTTCTTTCTTTCTTTCTTTCTTTCTTTCTTTCTTTCCTTTTAATTCCACGACATTCCCAAAGGCAAACTTGTGTGCTCTACAGAGTCCAAGTGAATGAAATGATTGTAGGCATGGCCTGCCACAGCTCCTGTGTTTCCCAGTTCCTCTGTCTTGCTCCAGCACTCAACATCTTATTCAGCTAATTCCTTATAAATCTCACACACACACACACACACACACACACACACACACACTTGTTCTGTTTCTCTAGAGAGCCCTGACTAATGCAGGGGAGGGAAAGTTGGTTTATAAAGCTTGAACGTGTGATCAACAGTCGTCTTCCTGGGGAAACCTGGCTAGGAAGAATAAATAATAACTATAATTTTTTCTTTAGAACAAGAAAACAACCAAGAAAGGACTGTAATGATGTTTCCTCAAAATGCAGCAGATTTTATGGTGCACGTCACAGGGTTGTTGGTGACATAGACAAGAGACAGATGGTTGGTTTGGGGTCCCACAAAGGTCCAGGCAGGCAGCAGGCCTCATAAAAGTTAAGAGTGTCTGGATTACTCAACAAGGATCTGTGACCTGCCGGGCAACTGGCGGTTCTCGCTGTGCTTTGTGGAAATGGGTTTGATTTGGCGCCATGCTGTCGGCTTCCCATGCCGCAGTTCTTACCTATGGGGTTCTCCGTGAGTACAAGACTCTACCAGCAGATCTGAGATGCACCTCAGTAAGTTACCAGGGTACTTAAGTGTAAACAAAAGCTGCTCAGAATGGAACTGGGGTGAAACCGACATTGCTGTGTTTCCTTTAAAGTGATCCCAAACCCAAATGACCCCTCCAAACCATCATCACTTACGATTAAAAAACACACGTGAGTTACACACACACACACACACACACACACACACTTACTCTATATAAGTGACACATTACAAATACATACTTTTTAAATGTGTACATTGATTTTACGAGTTTTAAAACGGCAGGCACATTGATAGCAACTGCATGGCAAATTAGCACCTGTGCTTATCATCCTAGTCACCATGGAGTGGATACAGCTTTTATCAATTATACCTCAATAAGACTGATTTGATATATAGCATGAAGTTGTTGTCACAGTAACATTAATTAGCACACCCACATCATGCAATTACCACACTTAAGGTGTTGAGGCCAGGGCTGTAATGTAAGGACACTTGGGTCCTACTTTCCCCCCTCATTTCAAGCAAATAGTACAGTGTTGACATTCATACTCTCCATGCTGAGTTCTGGAATTGATTAATCTTTTAAAATATGCCAATTAATTTTATATGCATGGGCATTTCGTCTGCATCGCTATGTGTGTACGCTGTGCATACCTCCAGCTGTGCCTGATCCTCTCCAGCTGTGCCCCAGCTGTGTTCCAGCTGTGCCTGATCTCTCCAGCTGTGTTCCAGCTGTGCCCCAGCTGTACCCCAGCTGTGCTCCAGCCGTGTTCCAGCTGTGCCCCAGCTGTGCCTGATCTCTCCAGCTGTGTTCCAGCTGTGCTCTAGCCACGTTCCAGCTGTGTTCCAGCTGTGCCCCAGCTGTGCCCCATCTGTGCTCCAGCCGAGTTCCAGCTGTGCCCCAGCTGTGTCCCAGCTGTGCTCCAGCTGTGATTGATCCGCTCCAGCCGTGCTCCCGTCGTGCTCCAGCACGACTCTTTGGATATGACCCTAAGAGGCACATACGACAAACACAAATACCTGGAACTCCGTGTGATGGCATGGAGCTGAAAACCTTCCCGCAATGAAACGAAAAGATAGCCCACAGGATGAGTGGTGGCAGACAGCCAGTGTCACTCCACAACTCAGCATGTCACTCAGCATGTCCCCTGCTAGTCACTGAGCCCCTCTGAGTCGCCATGGTCTCCCTGTCCACATCTGCATAACTGCCTGGGGTCAGCAGAACTAAGGCCAAACACCCCAGGCTTCTGGAAGGGTAACTGGTTCCCAACTAATGGGAGATAATTATGTCTCAGAGACTCCTGGGCTATAATTTTGTGAAGAAACTGTTGAGAACTCCCACACATACCAAATAACTGTCTGGTAGTTTCAAAAGCTTTGGTCCAAAATGATCCTAGGTAAAGATCTAAAGATAAGGACTACATATGAGAAATAGAATTTTGGTTAACGTCCCATAACAAGATTTTGGCAATAATACAAATTGCTACAAAAATCAAATGGTTTGGCCCAAAGCTCTTGAACAAAGAAAACTAGAAGTAACAACATCTATGACCCATTAAAAGAAACCAGAAAATACAGACTTAGTTTGAAATGTTCAAAATAGTCTAGAGATGAATCAGGAGAAATATTAAATGAATTTTCAAGGGGGCTAAAATAATGAGAATGGATACAATACATTTTATTTCTAGGAATAGAATCTAATAAAAGTTGTTTTTAAAAAATAGAGAAATGGAAAGATATACTTTATAGATTAGAAATGTAGCAGTCTCCCTAAATATATCTATAGATTCAGCTAACCTCAATACACCAAGTAGGTGTTTCATGCCTTTTATGATAAAGGTTCAGCTAAAATTAAACTATAAACATAAATGTTATTCAGCCATTGCAAGTATAATTTTAAAAGTAATGTCAGACTATCGTGCTGGTAAACCTTAATTGTTGACGCACCCTAGAGTTAGTTATTTGAGAGGAGCGCATCACCCGAGGGATTGCCTGGACCAGATGATCTACAGCTGTGTCTGCTCAGGACCGTTCTCATCGTTAACTGATGCAGGAGGGCCCAGCCCACTGTGGCTGGTACCATCACTAGGCAAGTGGTACTGAGCTGCACAGCAAGCTAGCTGGATATAAGGCGGCTTTAGAGCCCGCTAGCAAGCCGCTTTCCCCTGCTTCCTGCCATTCTTATCTTACTGGGAAGTGAGTTTCTTGGTCAGAAATAATGCCCTGTGGAACAGCAAGCCTTCAAGATCCTGCCTTGGGTTCCCGTCTTGACTTCCCACAATGAAGGGTTGTGGTCTGGAGCTGTACACTGAAATAAACCTTTTTCTCCCCTGAGTAGTTTTCCATCAGGGTGTCTGTTACAGCGGCAGAAATGAAAGCAGGGCAGTGCAGTGGTCATGTACAGTAGATAAAGGAGCATGCTTGATGCGAATGCAGGGAGATGTGTAAAAGTCCATGGCAGCAATGGTCTAACGGTGGGGTCATGTTTCTATTACATGGGCTTTTATATCAAATTTCCTGGGTTTTTTTGGGTTTTTTGAGGGGGGGAGGGTTGACAGCATTTGCTTTATTTGCCATCTCTAGTGATATTCGGATATATGAAGTCATAAATAACAAGTAACTTTGAATTTAATTTATTGTTTTAATTAGAAGTAGTAATAATGTCATGTTGATTTTCATATATATAACATATTGTGTATAATTATATAATTTTTAATCAGGGTCTCATGATGTACTCTTGGCTGACCCAGAAACTTTGTGTATAGACTTGCTAGTCTTTTTTTTTTTTTTTTTTTTTTTTTGGTTTTTAGAGACAGGGTTTCTCTGTAGCTTTGGAGCCTGTCCTGGAACTAGCTCTTGTAGACCAGGCTGGTCTCGAACTCACAGAGATCCGCCTGCCTCTGCCTCCCGAGTGCTGGGATTAAAGGCGTGCGCCACCGCCGCCCGGCTAGACTTGCTAGTCTTGACCTCACAGCAATCTGCCTGCTTCTGCCTCCCAGGTGCTGGGATTGCAAGTGTGTCCCACCATGCACAACTGTTGCTATTTTATATAAAAGTTTTACTCAGTGTCTTTTATCTCTTTTTATTTCTCTTTTTTATTAAAAATTTCCATCTCCTCCCCTCCTCCTCCTAAAATTCATGATCCTTGAGAAGACAATAAGAAGATGAACCCAAAGAAAAAACATACAGTTATCCTCCTGGATATTAACCTTCACCTGGCGAAGGATGGAGAAAATGACAGAGCCCCACATTGGAGCACCGACTGAGCCCCCAAGGTCCTGATGAGGAGCAGAAGGAGGGAGAACGTGAGAAAGAAAGTCAGGACCGTGAGGGGTGCGTTCACCCATGGAGACGGTGGGACAGAACTAACGGGAGATCACCAACTCCAGTTGGAATGGGACTGATGGAACATGCGACCAAACCGGACTCTCTCAATGTGGCTGACGGTGGAGGCTGACTGAGAAGCCAAGGACAGTGGCGATGGGCTTGGATTCTACGGCATGGACGGGCTCTGTGTGAGCCTTGTCAGTTTGATTGCTCACCTTCCTGGACCTGGGGGGAGTTGGGAGGACCTTGGACTTAACATAGAGTAGGGAACCCTGATGGCTCCTTGACCTGGAGAGGCAGGAAGGGGGGATATGGGTGGAGGGGAGGGGAGGGAAGGGAGAGGAAGAGGGGAGGAGATGGAAATTTTTAATAAAAAAAAATGAGAAAAGAAAAAGAAAAGCTGGCTAGAAACAAGTCAAGCTAAGCCTGGCATTTATAAGTCAGTATAACTTTTGTGTGTTTATTTATTTGGGAGCTGGGTGGCAGACCTCGAAAGAGCAAAGAGAAAAACAAACAAACCACAGCTGTTTATTTGACTCTCTAACTGTATCTTACAGACTTTAGCATTTACAGAATTATCTCCTTCAAACAGTTCCCTGGGCATCATACTAAGGTTTTCTAAAGAGAAAGCAGGGCTTGGAATTCTCAACAGGATGTGCCAAGGTGACTCCCTGTAGCCAAGAAAAGCTTTTAGCCCCTAGAAAGGAGAAAGCAGAGAAAGTCCGATCTCAACCTCTTTAACTCCACATTAGACACTATTATGTTTGTTTTTCTTAAATGGGACTAAAAGAGTTTAAAGTTTATGTAGTAGGAAAGAAACCTATTTTTTTTTTTCTGCTATATAACCCAATTTGGCATCTCTACCACCAGAATGCAGAGATCACAGACCTGGACCACCATACCTGGCTTAGCTTAACTTTGCGATGGTCATTTCTAGGCTCTTTCTTCCCACTGAAATTCTAGTGTTCAGCTGTACCATGATGGGAGGGACACCTCACTTTATTTCCCCTAACATATTCCTAAACTGAACTTCCATTATATTTTCGTTTAATACTAGAGATTTCAATGAGATCGTCAAATCTGTCTCTTAACACATGACACATGGCACTAGTTAAGAAAGATAGAGAGCCGGGCGGTGGTGGCGCACGCCTTTAATCCCAGCACTCGGGAGGCAGAGGCAGGCAGATCTCTGTGAGTTCGAGGCCAGCCTGGTCTACAAGAGCTAGTTCCAGGACAGGCTTTAAAAAAGCTACAGAGAAACCCTGTCTCGAAAAAAGAAAAAAGAAAAAAAAGAAAGATAAAGAAGTGGAGAGAAGAACTAAAGTCACAAAAGAAAGAAATGGTAGCTGGTGACCCAGCTCTTCAGAGCTTATGACAGAGATCTTACTAATCTAAAGCCATCTGCTATGCGAGGATGAAACAGAACCAAATGCCAACACAGTAAGATTTAACCAATGAAGACATACATATTACAACTTTACATAATAATTTTTATTTTCATAGAAGACGTTCCCTTTAAAGTTTTTAACAGAAGTCAGACTTCTACAAATACTTTTAAGAATTTTCATTATGCCTTTGCTTTACGTTTGTATTCACGAGTTACATAAGGACACTCCCATGTATGCATATACTATATACCGTTTTCTTTTCCAAGAGAGACCCCACTTGGAGAGCTAACACTCACACTCACGGCAATTGTAGTTTGGGCCCCTTTTATAAACTGAAATCTGCTTCTCTCTACCATCTGTAGAAAAACTAATAAATTCCAAATGTACCAGCATCTCTTGGGGAGGGAGCAGGGGCTGCAAAAAGGTATATTCAATTGCTTTCTATTTTGAAGTTTTCCTTTTAATCAGTGCTTTGAATTTTTTCTTCTGTTTAGGGATTGGGTTTATTTATAAAGGACTTGACAGGATTTTCAAATGAAAAAAAACACATGTATTTTCTAGGGGCATATATGACTCTGGTTCTATTTAGAATGGTATATACTTAGAATTTGGTCACATAAACATACAGACACAGACATACACAGACACACATACAACTTAAAATCTGAAAAACTACTCAAGGAATTAAGAGTATATGCAAAGAAACATGCTCCTAGCAGTGATTTTTAATACTCAATAATTTAGTGACTTCAGACTTAAGCCTCTCAATATCCTTTAACATAATTATGAAGAAAATAAACTTCTAGTCTTCCTTGGAAATGTGAGGGAACTTAACACGAATATTAAGTATCTAGGCTTCAAAAAGAAATCTTGCCTGCACAGGGTACGTGACCTGACAGTAGGAAGCAAGCAAGAGCCCAGAGTGGCTAGAATCCGCAAAGAGAAATGAAAGCCTGCTCCGGAGGGCAGATTTGATGAAGAAAGATAAGAGAAAACAGGTGCAGAACAGCAAGGCAAGACACGAGGATAAGCAAAGCCATGCAACTGCAAGGCATTCCTGCATCAAGCAAATGTGGAGGCAGATTTTGAGATGAAATGTGTCTTGTTTGCCTATGTGTTCATTTGATTGTGTGGTACTTGGGCCAAACCCTTGACTTAAGACAGACTTAACTGAGTGACAATCAGAGTAACTATGAATATCAAATAAGATACCAATGAAAACACACATGCAATTATGTAATTGCTACCTTCTGAATGTAGGAAATGAACACATAAGTCAAACTTACATATGTGCACATTAGTGTTTCTGTCTCAGGCTCGAAACAATCACTGAGTCTTCTTTATGTATAGGAGATATGACTAGTATTATGAAAATAAAGTTAAAATCTTCTGTCAACTCAGAGGCAGTAGAAAAGATAGTTGGGTTTTATGGTTGTATAAACACTATAACGGACTTCAATGCACATCACTAGCAATTAATCATTTAATATAATGCAAAGAAAGAACTCTCACTCCTTCATACAGCTAAACAGATACAATCTTGTCTACATATGCTGTCAGATAAGTAATGACTAGTCTTTAAGTGAGATGATTAATAATACTGTGCATTGCATATGGCTCATTATAATATTTCTTTATAACTCTGTTAACCGTCAGTGTTAGATGATCTACTTTAGCCAAAGGAAAATGAATTTCTCAAACATTTATTGGAGGAGGTAAGGTTTCAGTTTAGAACCTGGTGTCAAATCAAGTTGTTCCTGTCTACCCACAAAAAACAAAGAGGAATTCTTGCAGGTGTCACTTCCAAAATGGCTCTCAGAAACTGAAAAAGAACTTAGCTGCTTTTCAAACTGACTTATATATGACTCAAAGAGAAGAGAACATACTTAAATTAACCATTCTAGAATACAACATGCATGGTGTAAAAACTAATATACATTCCAAGAAACACATCCTTGACTGATTTTCTCACCGAGTGGAAAGCATAGGTTATATATCCCCAAAACCTGATGATAACAGCTTTCTGTACACTAAAGCTATGTGGAGATCCCATTTCTCACACATGGACTATTGAGATACAGTGCCACTTGTATATTTTATAATAAGGAGTAACAACTCTAGGGATAGAAATGTTCAGATCCATAATAATTCTATAGGTGACCTGTTATTGACCATAAGTTACCGTGCTATTCAAGACAGTAGAAGATCTGAGAAAAGAGTCATCATACCTTATTCTCAACAGAAAAAATTAAATTTCTTCCTTTGAGTTTTGTTCTTATACTAGGTAGAGTACAAGACTCATCAATGAAAAGACCAAAGTTATGTACTAGTGACATTCATAGAAAATGAAACAGGACTGTACCCGCAATTAGCGCATTCACAATCTGCATTCAATCTATAAGTTAACAGCCTCTAAAGGAATGCTACCCAAACTTGCATTTTACTAGCATCAAACCAGAAAACTCAATTTATTTCTCCAATACTTTGAATATTATATTAAGTTTGAGCTTCAGGATTAAATCAGTTAAGCATATCTTTGTATCTACACATTTTAAGTTGATAAAATGACTTGCTGTTATCATAATCCATAAAACAAAGCTAATTCAAAAACATGATTAAAACATCAGTTATAATATAGATGTTCATGGAAAGCTATGATTTATACATTACACCATAACTATTAACTCCTGCATTTCCTGAATTAATCACTTATCTAACTTACCAATGACACACAGGTACTGGTCCTCACATTACATGACAAAGACAGTTGAACACGTTAAATCGTCCTAAAATGAGAAATGGCTCAGTGTTCTAGAAAAGGACCTGTATTCAGATCACAGAATCCAACAACAGAAAGCTCACAAAATACTGCATCTCCAGCCACCAGAAATCCAATTCTCCTTCTGGCCTCAGTAAGCACTACACACTGAGACTTGGAGACGCATGCACAGCTAAAAACAAAACAAACAAAACAAAACGAGACAAAAAAAAACCTAAAAAGCCTAAAATGTTGAAGAATCACCTTACTTCTCCAAATCTTAGACTTGGCCTATGAAATGGTGGCATAATGTATACATCTCTTTGTGTCAACCTAAGAATAAAGTTCTATTTACAAAACATGGCAGAGAGTGTTAAGAAAAATTTCAAAACTATTACTCTCCGTTGATATTAATAAGAGCTGCAAACTAAGAAAATCATTGGAAAAGCAATTTGGTTGTCTTAAAGCAATTCACTTGAGCATGATACAGGGAGCCAGCAGGAAAAGTCACAGGCTACAGAATGTGCTTTCCTCAGCTCTAGGGACTAATTCTAGAAAAGGGCATTTGCCACTGGTAGACTGGGGTCAAGTCGGAAAGCAGCATTAAGAAAATAATCACGGTTGAGTTCATCCCAGCTTTCCAATGACAATGATCAACATGGTGAAACGGTCACTCTAACACTCCTTACACAGCTAAGAGCCCTAGACATGTACTCCTGAGCTGCTCACAGGTCATGAATAGCCAGGTGTAGTAGGAGGCCGCTTGCTCGTTCCTGGCAGCTCAGATCCAAAATAACCACACAGAAATCTGTATTAATTGCAACACTGCTTGACCAATAGCTTAAGCATACTGTTAGCTAGCGCTTACATCTAGAATTAACCCATATCCATAATTTTATATTTTACCATGAGCCTGTGGCCTACCGGCAAGCTTCCAACTGACAACTCGCATCTTTCTCCTCTGGCAGTTCCATGGTGTCTCACTGACTCCACCTCCTTTCTCCTAGCATTCACATCAGTTTTCCCTGACTAGGTGTATTCTGCCCTATCACATGCTAAAGTAGCTTCTTTATTCATTAACCAATAAAAGCAGCACATATATAGATGGACTTCCCACACCAGCCAAAAAAATCTAATTTCAACACTATCAGGTAACAATTCCCTTATGAAATATAACAAAAGTCTTCCCAATTCAATTAAAACATTAGAAGATTAGTCTATATAAGCCTCTGTTGTCCGGTAAGATTCAAATTACAAATTTAAAATATTCAAAACTAGTTGAAGAGAAGAAAGAAAATTTAATGTGTTCTGTTGTTTTCTGAAAGCTTTTGCATATGCAATTGATCCATAAGATTGCGATTAAATAATAAATTTGGTTATTCTATTATAATGATGAGAACAATTTTTAACTGAAAATAATTTGCATTTCAAATACACCATGTCTATATAAATATTTACAATTTTGTATATAACAAAGATTGCATGTCTGTTTATTTAATCTGGGTTTTATTGGTGATGACATTATTTGTATATTTAAATATATCACTGTTTTGTTGGGAGGATGTGCATAATGGAATTATCAGGATGCAGATTGCTAGTAGCACAGGAGTCCAGGGGCCTGAAGGATGCTCAATAGGTGAAAGTACACATTCTACTGGAAAGTCTACATTGCTCAGCTAAATAAACCTTACCCATGCTCACACAGGCTGCACTAATTAAACCAAATGGACACCAAGAGATGTGAAAGTAGGAGGGGACTTGTTGAGAAGAAAGGGGGCAGTGGGAAGGAAGAGCATAAGAGGACAAAAGTAATGGTAACTAATGCTATTCTGCTGTATCATAGATTGGTGCCTACCCTAATTAATATCAGAGGGGCTTCATCCAGTAACTGAAGGAAATGGATGTAGACATACAGTCAAACATTAGGCTGAGCTCAGGGAATCCTGCTAAGAGAGTGGGGGAAGGATTGCAGGAGCCAGAACGGTTGAGAATATCACAAGAAAACCAACCAACTCAACTCACCTGGATTCATAGGGTCTCACAGAGTCTGAACTGAGAACCAGGAAGCCTGCATTGAACTGACCCAGGCCTTCCACATATATGTGACTGTTGTGTAGCTTCTTCTACTTGTGGAACTCCCAGCAGTGGAAGCAGGGACTGTCCCTAATGCATTGGCTGACATTTGGGTGCCTAATCCACATAATGGGTTGCCTTGTTCAGCCTTAATGCCAGGGGAAATGCTTAGTCTTCCCGTGACTTAAAATATCACGGTTGTTGATATCCATGGGATGCCTGTCCTTTCTGAACAGAAGCATAGGAGGCGTAGAATGGGGAGGTGAGCAAAGGAGGTAGGAGGAGATGGGAGGGAACAAGTGGTCTGAATATAAAAGAAATAAACAAATCTAATGAATAAAAATGTGATAAGGGGGGATATAATCAGTGTATTATCTATACATAAATATGTAAAACTATGAAAAATAAAGAAATAATACTCTCCTGACTTTATTATTTCCAGGTTGCATACTATGTCATTGCCAAGTTTCTGAAGATAGTTTTAGATACTCGTTCATTGGAAAATGACACTCACATGAACTACTTTGCCACATGAATATAATCAGACAACCTTTTTTCCAGTTCTTTGTGTGGATTATTTTTCCTTAGGAAGCTGAAGTTGTATGCAAAGCTGGGAAAAGCTGTAATGTTTATGTGTGAAGCAGTGAACATCTGCTATTTCTAGCATTTGATTTCAATACTTTCTTTCATGGAATTCTTGTGACTCCAAACACATTTCTTTATGTTGCATATGTAAATGCCACTAACTCTTGATGACTTCATTGCTTTGGTATTCATCTCCACAAATGTCACAATCTATTTTAACTGCATTGTTGCCAACTATAACTACAAAACAAGATTAATCTCGGAGAGACAATACTTCTGGGTAAAATGTAAAACTGAAGATTTCTATTGGTCTTCTTTTCTTTGTCTTAATTTCCATTTTCCCTCTTTAACTTATTCATGGAAGAAAAACAATTTTCCATTTCGCAGCAAACCAGTCCAATTCATCTTCTTTTGCCATTGATAAGTTTGGGTTGGAATTTCTTTCTCCTTCTCTGAAATACCTCCCATGATTACCGTGTCTCACCAACAAATACAAGGATCATATGTCTTACAAACAAAAATGTGTGAATGTTCCTTATCGTTTATAAATTAAGAATAATTTTATATTATATTAGTTTATTTAAACATTAGCATGTACAGTTGTTTCTGTTTAAGATTTTTATGTTTACTTTGTTTTTTGTTAATGCTCTTCTCTGAGTCACCTCCCACTTCACCTCAGTATCCCTCACCCCTCTTTAACCCTGCTCCCCATTGCCCCACTCTTTAACTAAAGAGACCCCACTCTGTTTTGATACCTTTTTCCCTCTCGGTTTTTTAAGGTCTGTTTTTTACAAGGCCTTAATAAAAACGGGGCTCACCAATATTCTAGATAAGACATTACCCACAGCTTTTCTCTCTTAGCCTGATTTACTTTGCTTAATACAATTTCCACCTCTACCAATTTGCCTACAAATATCACGATTTCATTTTTCTTCAGAAAATAAAATGCATCAGATTCTCATTTTCTATTCATCTGTTGTTAGACATCTGGACCAGCTTCCTTTTCTGCTGTGGCAAATAGTGCAGCAATGAGCAGGGATGTCACTGTCTTAGAACACAGATCTCATTAACGCAGGCCCAGGTCTGGCTAATAGAGTCGTTCTATTGCTAGCTGTCTGCTTTCCATGGTGGCTTCACTAGTTTCTTCCCCCACCAATGGGGAATAAGTGTTTCTCTTTCCTCACACCCTCACCATTACCTTTCACTATTTATTCTCTACAGGTTAGCGATTCCCACTATGGTGAGATGCAGTCTTAAGGGTTTTGTGTATGTGGGTATGCATGTGTGCATATTTTGTGCAGGTGTATGTGTGTTCTATGTACCTGAACATGTGTTCACAGGTATGTGGAACCTGGAGCATAACCCTGAATGTCATTCCACAGGAGCTGTCCAGCAGGGTCTTTCTTTGTCCTGGAGCCCACCGGCTAGACTAAAATGGTAGCCCGTGGTGTGTGAGCACACTGGCTTTTCAAAAAACATGGCTCTGTAAATCCAACTCATGTTGTCATGTTTAGTAAAAGTACTTTACTAAAAGATTTATCGCTGCAGCTCTCAAAGTTGTGTGTGTGTGTGTGTGTGTGTGTGTGTGTGTGTGCGCATGTGTGTGTGTTTCTATTGAGACCACTGGTCAACAACAGTCATCTATTTCAATTGCTTTCTTGAGGTAATTACTTGGAATGTATTTATGGTTGATATATATATATATATATATACACATATATATATAAGGAATATATATATGTATATATATACATATATATACATATATATATTCCTTATTCTAAAACACTTTCAGGATGAAACATACAATCAATTTAATAATAGTTTTGCAGAGCTTCTTGACATATGGCCAGGTGTGGAACCTGTACATACAGTGGTTCTATTGTTAGTTTTAAAGAAACATTCATACTGATTACTGATTTCCATATTGGTT
Source organism: Arvicola amphibius (assembly GCF_903992535.2). NCBI lineage: Eukaryota > Metazoa > Chordata > Mammalia > Rodentia > Cricetidae > Arvicola > Arvicola amphibius. The sequence continues at coordinate 107,286,270 of NC_052055.2, forward strand.
TGGGCAGTTTACATCTCTTACAGTAGGGGTGCTCAGATGAATGGACAGACATGAGATTCGGAATCTAAATTGATAAAACCTATAATTCTTGGAGAAAATTGAAATTAATATCTACTTCTACCTTTCTAACTCAGGCAAGTCTCCAGATGCAATGAGTTTGTTGAACTCATTTCCATACATCACATCAAAAACATAACCTCCAAGGGTCAGAGGGCACCGCCAGGTCCTCCTAGTTCCAGCATAAGGCAAAGGGCCCATCTGCAGATCTAATAGACACAACTAGATAATTTAAAGACATGGCTCTGAGAAACCTAAGTGTTATTTTATTTGATCTGATTTGGAAAACATATAAATATTTATCTAATGACATCTAAAACACCAGTGAATTTTCCTGCACTTGTCTCTCTAATTATTCAACAGTTTGATATTTAAAATAATGCCAGTGAGTATGCCTATGTGATTTAAAAGAAAAATCTCACAGCTGGCAGAGGCTCCCAGTAGATCATTCCCCCAAACTTCTCAATGATACTGTGATCAGAGTGGGTGGAAATGAAGCACAATTTTCATGTTTTCGTAAGACTAGAAACAGCTGGATGTATTGTGGGTGTTCTGTAAATACCAGTTCTGAATGTGCACATCTGTCTCAGAGAATATCCAGGGTGTTAGAAAAAAGGAAAAAGGGCCTGAATATTATGCTCATCATCATTCTTGCGCTATTTTTTTCATCAAATACCAAATAATGTGACACTCACAGGCACATTTTACCAATTACTGAGGAAATATAAAAGAACTATTTGCCAAATTACAATGTATTGTGTAATAAAATTAAAAAAAAGATGATAGCAAAACATCAATTCTTCTGCTTTCAACAATTTCAGCAATCAACATGGTATAATTTGTTGGTTTTTTTTTTATTTCTGAAAAGAGACAAACCATATATATCTAGGTTATAACAAAGAGTTCTATCTGAGCTGTCTTAATTAATTATGAACTAAGGTAATCTGAAGAAAACTAAACAGAACCTCAATAGTGGGACTCACTTGTGTATGCTGTTCATTCACCAGATTCTGTTGCTCACAGTCAAGGCCATTCGTTCCTTAGCTACTCTCATATTACTGAATCTAATGCTGAACAGGCAATAGGCAACATGACCCTCCGGATGTCTCTACCATTTATACACACTGTCCATCCATGGGAGGCACTACCACAACACACCCATTTTATAACAGCTATAGGTATTTTCACATAAATCTATTGAACTTTTTTTACTATGAGGTGAATATAAAAACAGTGTCTTCCAGCAGCTTGGTCAGATGCTTTTTCTCTCAATTCAGAGCTAGAAAAATATGTTAGTTTCTGACTATAAGACACTGACTCATACACAAGAAACGTTAGTGCTACAAAATATTAGTAGCATCCAGAACACAAGTGACCATGGGACTTTTGCATACTACTGCATTTTTAGTAATATATGTTTCTCATTGTATAGTTTGAGTTTACATAAATATTAGGATTTTCCTCACCCTTTATGGTATGCTTTTTCTTTAAAATATATTCAATTGTCCAAATGTACATTAATTTATTAATTCACCCACAAGTATTAATCTCATATATGCTCATCCAAGATCTTGCTTTCAATTAAATATATCACAAATACAATATTTTTCTCATATCTTAGTCACTCTTTCTGTTGCTGTGATAAAATAATGCAATAATTTTCAAAAGAAAATTAATGGTGAACAAGATATGATGGTTAGAGTTATTTCAACTTGGTAAAATCTAGACTCATCTAGAAGACAGTCTTCAGACCATATATATCGGGGGATTATCTTGATTGTATTCATTAAGTTAATGGTGCCACTATGGGTGGCATCATTCCCTAAGCAGGGGACTTGAGGTTGTATTAGAGCGAAGAACATGAACTGAGCACTAGAATACATTCAATCAGTGCTTTTTATCAGACTGTGGGCATAATGTGACAAGCTGTTTCAAGCTCCTGATGCCTCAACTTCCCTTCCAGAATACTGTGGTATTAAATGAACACTTTCTTGTTTAAGTTGCTTTTATCAGTGTAATTTATTTTAGCAAAAGGAAAAGAGACTGAGAGAAAGGATTTATTTTGGTTTACATTTTGACAGAACAGGCAATCACAGTGATAAAGTCCTGGTGGCCAGGAATGTGAGAAAACTGGGCAAGTCTGGGACCCAAGCCTAGATAATTGTGCCACCTTCTTTCATGGTGAGAATTTCCTCTTCAATTAACCTAACCAAAAGAGTTCCTTTATAGGTTTTTATTCATAGATTTGTCTCATGGGTGATTCTATATCTTGCTAAGTTAATAATCTATATCAACCATCAACCATGGTGCAGCAAATAGTAGGTAATCTGATGATCAAAAGTGGGAAAAATTTAAACTGAGTTATAGGTGTAATTGTGTGCATTAAAGATAAATAGTTTCCATGGAAATATCTGAAAAACAGATGCTTTCTCAGTTTGCTCCCTGTTACTAATAATAGAATACCAGACAGTGCCTGTTACACAGAAAGAGCCTTATTTGAGGTCAAGACACTGACCCAAGGTCTAGGGGACATGACTGTTAATAGTCTTCTTGCTAACCAAAGTCTCAGGTGGTGAAGGAAATTAAGTATGTGCTCTGGTGTCTCTTATTCAAGTTATAAAGCCACTGGCATGCAATCATGAAGACTATGCTTTTATATACTACTATACTATACTATACTATTCTGTACTGTACTATACTATACTATACCATCTCAACCATAATTACCTCTAAGGGGCTTCACCAACAAATATCATAAACAAATTAATTTTCTACTGTCAAAATGCTTCACAATGGAGTTTAATGTTTTTAAAACTACCCAGGGTCCCATCCTATAATAGCTAAGTGTTCACTGTCTTCCAATCCAGAAACACTAAATAACCTACCCAGTATCTTTCTCTGAGCAGTAAAGGCAGAAATACCCTCCCTTAAATTAGCCTCTTTTTAACTCACAGAATTCTGCTGAGACGATGTAACTATGGAAGATAATGGTACCACTCCTTCTGAGATGTAGCTACTTTACACTTCAACATCACTAGCAATGAAGAGTTGGTAGCGTCAAAGTCACTGTCCCCCCCTGGAAAATGGACACATTCACATCTAAGCCATGGTCTGTATATTGAATGGGTCAAAAAATACTATTGATTTAAAGATGTTGGTGACTAAATTCAGTTGTTGGTTCTGAGATCAAATACACAACTTTCATTGCTGTGAAGACTGAGAAAACAAGCAACTGACATCTGTTTCAATGATGTTTTAATGATGGACATTAAGCAGGCCCTGAAGCGGAAGCATCACAGTGCGTGAGACGGGGTGGACAGGTGAAGGATGCCCAAAAGAAGGTAAAACCTTCCCCATGTTTCACCCTAAGGTGCCCTCGAGAAAGTAATCATGGTTTAGAAGCAGCACATGAGGGTTTATAAGCTGATAATATATAATGTGGAAATTAACTAAAAGTATTACAGAAACCAAGTATTTTTCCTTTTATTTTCTATTCAAGAATTTCATACCTGGGAATACTATATTTATATAATTTCTCTACTCCCTCCCTCTTTAACTCCTCCTTGTTTCCACTTCTTCCATTGATATCCTCTTCCATAATTATTGTTGATATAAATATACATGTACACAGACACAATCTATTAAGTCCTGTTATTTTCTACAGCATTGTACTACTGTTTTGGGAAATGATGGATCAGACTATCAGTTTTGAACTTCCCTAGGACTTAGGTGCAGTGAAACAAAGAAAAATAAAGAATTGTGCCCCTGAATAGGTACCTGGGACCTTTTTAAATGAAGACCCAGAGACATAACATTTACAAAGAGGGTGGATATACTTTTTCAGAAATGTAATATAGAGTTAACAATCAAGAGAGGCTTTCTAAGTTATAAGATAATTTAGAATATAATACCTCATTAATTGAAAATTTTGCCTTCATCAGTATTAGATAAGAGTGGTCTTCCTTCTGCTTCCCTGGGTCAAAAACTGGAGAACCTCTAGAGGTAAAGTACACCACTTTAAGGCTTACAAGGATTGCAGTCTAAAGCTCTACCTCTGAGCACAGCTGCACTGGGAACCAAACCCTTAAGTAATAAGTCTTTAGGGGCCTTTCAAATTCATATCCCACTTCAAAAAAACCCTATATTTTATCTCACATTTTTCTATTTTGCTTCATTACCATATTCTATTCATGTAGGTAGCTTTTTATTTGCCACTACATATATATATATATATATATATATATATATATATATATTTAGAAATTTAATCAATTTCTTTCGATATATCAGGATACTCTAAATATTGCTGTCCTATTCTCTACCCACAGCACCTTCTGGAATATCATAGCTGTTCACTGAATGTTTTTTAATGAATAGAGGAAATTTAACCAAGTTTACAGTTGCTTTGATTGTGTTCAGAACCACTCAGAAGTGTTCTGTTACAGAATGTGACTTTCCTATTGTTGCTCCCTAGCGTTAGATCAGAGAAGTGGTGGGATATAACGAAGACAAAACTGTTAGAGAGTTTCATAATTCTGGTCTTATTTTTTTCAATTCCCTTGAACCCTTTTGTGTGCAAGGAAGCAGCTTTGTTAACAGGCTCCCTCATGATTCTGAGAAGTGATGAGAAAGTCCAAACCAACGCTTCACTTTTAATTTAATGATATTGATGGAGTCTCGCACAAAGAGTAACATCGGCTGTCAATCAACTTCACCTACTTCTAGGCACTGGAAAACTCATCACAGTTGTTTTGTTCTCTTTTGGTTTTTTTTTTTTTCAGCTTTCTTTTTTCACTGTCTTAGTTTTAGTGATTAAGCTTACAACAACCATCTTTACAAAGAGATGTCTGAATTCATTCCACATTCGTTTTGGGTGTACAGAACTGGAAGAATTGCTTCCAGGATGTAGCTCATCATTAAGCTTGCTTTTGTTCCTATTGTTTTCCTACCAATTGAAACATAATATGATCAATATCCTCTTTATAGGAAAGGATTAATTTTCAGCCAATGGGGCATCAGGTAGAAAGTTTCAAGGAAAGGGGATTAAATAATCTTCTGTACCAGTTGATCTCAATGGACTAGCCTGTCTTCCACACTCTTATACTGGATATCTATTTTAAAATACAGATTTTAATTTTGAAAACTTCATACAAAATTATCAATCCTATCTAAACCACTGTTATGCTAGGAGATGGTAATAATGTATAAACTGCCTGTTGGTTAGTGGTCTTGAATTGTATAAATCATGTACACTTACAATAATTACTTGAAAGACCATGTAAACTTTTGTAGTCAATGGTATAAGAAGCTCACATTGTTAGTGATTTATTGTGATTTGAAAGGACATTGAATTCAATTAAAAGCAAACAATTTTTAGCATGTCAATCAATGTCCTGCGTGCTTCAGTTGGGACCTCTTGTTCAAGGATACTCTAAAAGATTTTAATCTCATTTTATAAATTAGAGAACTGAGACACAATGAAGTCAAGTCAGTTGTTCAATGTCGCCTATTGACCAAGCCACTATCTGGAACTCCAATGGCCTTATACCAAGATAAAAGAGTGTGAGAATGAACACAGGGAGTGTCCACTACCGAAATATCACACTTGACTACTGCACTAAAGAAGGAACTGTCCACATACTATATATAGTTAAATGAAAGTTCCTAACTGGAAAGTTTCTCATTAAAGTAACAAGGTTTCCACCATGAATCTCTCCATTTCTATGCAGCATGCCAATTGTTGAAATGTAGCCAGTCAATGTGTACCTCATTGCGATGCATCAGGAACCCACTACGAAATAGTGAACTTACATGAAATGACTTGGGAGGTTTTAGTGGAAAGTCAAGTTCAATGTTTCTATCTAGCATCAGAAGTTATATATTTTTAATACATATAATTTTATAAGTTTGCTGTGTCACCTTATAGTTCTAGAGATTTGAATTTTAGAAAATAAAGAAAGTGAGCAAAGCAAAACTTTGACTTCTGATTAGTTGCAGTTCATCTCCTTGATTCTGTCCCAGTCTTGATTATAAATGCCATCTGAACAATTGATAGAACAAGCTTCATGACTGACAAAGATATTCTAAGTCAACATTCACAAACTGAAATGCTGATTTCAGTCAAGGAGACTAAGGTCCAGAAAGACTGAGAATACAGTAGCTGCCCAGGCCACAAGGCTGGATGCTTCAGTTGCCCCAACATGGTGCCGACAGCCTAGATGATACCTAGAGAACTGCAAGATCTCAACCTGCATTAAAAGCATGAAGAACCTCGGTTCTGATGTAAGTGAAAGACAGTAACAACAGAGACTATAGCAGCAGTGGCAGTGGTGGTGTAGATGAGCTCAATAGCAAGATGCAAAGGCAACCAACAAAAACAAACAAATAACAACAACAAAATCAATGTACCCCCCACCTTGGACCTTCTTTTTTTCTGGCAGCCACCCACATTTAGGGTAATTCTTCCTACTTCAAATAACCTAATCAAGAAAATCCCATACAGGTGTACCCAAAGGTTATCTCTTAGGGAAGTCTAGATACAGTCAAGTTAATAATAGTTGACCCTTACAACAGATATCCTGGAAACATATATGTGTTTCTATTAACCAGGGTTCAGTGAGATATAAGAAATATCACTGGAAAACTTAGGATACAAATTGTTAACTGCAATGGAACTGCTTAAGAGAAATACAAGGTGTGAAAAATTATAAGTCAATCTGCAGCTAAGGGATTCAAAGCACCAAGTTTGAGTTACCAAGCGGCAGAAAGGAGGACCTGTACAACAGACCCTGAAGACCACAGAACCTAGCTTGCGCTCCTTCCAGAGTGGAGAATAGTGGAGCTGATTTTGAGAAGGGTGGAAAGCTTAAAACTGGATTCAGCTGCTTGAGGTGCGATGGCCTTCTGTATATGTGTTACTTTTATTGGCTAATGAATAAAGCTGCTTCTGCCAATGGCTTAGTGGAATATAGCTAGGCTCTAAGTGATAGAGAGAGAGAGTTGGCAGAGTAGGAGAGATGCCATGTAGCTCCCGAAGGAGTAAGAGTAACAAACCATTAGCCTCATGGTAAAATATAAAATAATAGAAATGGGTTAACTTAAGATGTAAGAGCTAGCTTGAAATACGCCTGAGACATTGGCCAAACAGTGCTGTAATTAATATAGTTTCTATGTGATTATTTGGGTCAGGGAAGCTGGGAAACAAATGAGTAGTCTCTGCCTGCAGCTGCTGATTTGGGAAAGGCTGTATGAAGGCATCTGTGAGGAAGCAGTACATGTCATGTGAAATCCATTCCAGTACTGACAGATCTATGGGGTCAACACCAGCCCCTCCTCTCTCTGTCAGATGTGTGGGGTCAAGACTATCCCTTCATACCTCTGTCAGACCTATGGTGTCAAAACCAGCCATACACCCCTCTGGGTTTCTATGGGTCAGATCTATGAGGTCAGCAGCAACTCTTCATTCCTGTCAAATCTGTGCTATCAACAACATTCCTGCACCCCTTTTACAGATCTATGGAGTTAAAACTATCCCTCCATGCCTCTGTCAGATGTGTGTAGTCAATACTATCTATGTACCCCTCTATCAGATCTATGGTTTCAGCACCAGCCCTTCACCCCTCTGTCAGATATATAGGATCAACAGTATCCCTGTGCCCATCTGTCAGATCTGTGAAGTCAATACCAACCTTTACCCTTCTATCACATGTGTGGGGTCAACACCAACCCTCACTCCTCAGTTAGATGTGTGGGATCAACACTATTCCTGTACCCCTCTGTCAGATCTGTGAGGTCAACACCAACCCTCACCTTTCGATTAGATGTGTGGGGTCAAGACTAGGCCTCACCCCTCAGATGTGTAGGGTCAACACTAGGCCTCACTCCTCTGTCAGATCTGTGAGATCAATACCAGCTCTTTGTCACTCTGTCAAACCTGTAGGATCAGCACCTGCCCTACTGCAGGTCAATGAGAGACATTCTGGTACGAAACGAAATGCAGGTGATATAAGATGTTTAAACTCGGACTCCTTTTTAGCATCCTCCGTCCTTTGGTGCCTCTGTCACCTTAACTACATCCATTCCCTTCCTGACTTTTTACTTTTGATAATACCATTTGAGTTTATACGTAGAAATTATCAGAAAATAAATGATATGGGAAAGTTTCATTTTAAGGCAGGATAGGGAATGTGAAAAATATGTATGGCAAACTGACACTTGATTCCATACACAACCTACTATTTCAGACAAAATTGGATGGGGAGTTTTGGGGTTGAGAAATAGATCAAGAAAAGATTCACCTGTGTTGAGTTAGTTCTCAGTACTTCTCTCCAGTACATGAAGTTGGCAGGAAAATCAATTATTTTCACTATTACCGTTGTATTGCTCTCATAAATATTTTATCATCAGTCCATTTTACTCATCAAATATCCATATTTTTAAAATTTTTGCCATTAACAATAGCATTTGTCAGGCACACAAGGTAGAATAATAATCAGTGTAGAGCCTTATGTTTTTTTTTTAATAAGGAACAAATAGATGCCAAATTTGTCTTACACTCTTTAACAGATGATGGAGTATGGTTTCTAAAACCAAATATGATCAGTAAATATGCATTAAGTTTGTGTCATGGTACAGGATTTAGAATCTGAAATATACAAAAGAAGAAAATAAAAACTTGGTTTATAGAGGTTCTCAGTAAGTACAAATGACAGTAAAATATACAAGAGATAACAGATGTAGAAAAGACCAAAGGAATTAGAAAAAAACACTATGTGAAGCTCTGTGCCAATAAACTGTAAAATCAAAATTCTTTGATAATATTAATAAAAACATAAGTTACAAGTGGTTTGAAAGCAATTAAAAAGACTTCGCCAAAGAGCAGGACTTGCATACATGAGGCTCTTCGATTGATCCTGAGCAACATCCAAAATTAAAAGAAAAGAAAAATATTTTAACCATTCATTTTTAATCATAAAGAAATTTTAAAATGTTTACAACATGAAAATCAAAGTACATGACAGATTCAAAACTTTAAATGTCTCCTGATTGTTAGGGTCATATAGTCAGACTAAAAGACATGACTTGATATGATCACTACAAGAACATTTACATTTTACCCATATATACCCATCCCTATTTTTCATTCCAGTGTTTGAGTGGGAAGCCACAGTTTGTGATTATTGTCTGTAATGTGGAAATAATAAGAATTAGTTGAACATGCTCTTTATATAAATACTGGATTCCTGACAATTAGAAGAGAGGTATATTGTCTAGCAGCTACATTGAAGGTGGTAAATGAAAATGAATAGCCCTAGATCATCCCTTTCTCTCTCGTTGGGATGTTTGTGTATACAGCACACTAGCTAATATATTATCTGTGATGAACCCAGCAACCCAGCAACCCAGCAGCATGTTGGTTTTGCCTCGGAGCATCTATACTTCCCAGATTAATCAACAATTGACAATGAAAGTCTAATTCTGGGACTCAGATTTAGAGAACTACTATTTTATAACATCTAAGCCATCCATCTTCAACTATACTTAATGCTCATGTCATTGACATTTAACATTAATATTTTTATTATTTGATAATTACATACAACATATATTCACCTCACTCACTCCTTTAAACTTTCTCCCTAACTACTCACAGGAACAAAAATGGCATTGTAGGATACTCTCTACTTAAACTATTTGCCTCCACTGGGAACATTTATTAAACTTTTTCAAAGCCCAGTTCTTCTAATACATTTTATTTTAAGCCTGGAGTTTCACCACACATCTATAGGAGATACATGAATATTAAATAAAGGTGAGAAATAAAAAATTGAAAAGGAATATGAATGCCTTTCCCTATTATTTCTTAAATGGGAATGCCACTAAGGAATTACCTCATCTGCATCTTCATCTGGGATGCCATGTGCTTTTGGGTAGTAGGAAAGTCTTGAAAAATATCCAGTAGAGAATGAACAAAATAAAGTCCTATGTGTGAGCTTATTTTGCTGCTTCTGTTATTAACTCAATTGAACTGCAAAACGTCCATTCTGAACTCTCTATCAGGTTATTGCTGAGGACAGAGGACACTGTCAGAACATTGATATATATTCCACAATTCAATTAAGTCAATTTGATTATCAACTCAGAAAGCAATGAGTTGGAGATATAATAAAGTGGGGCACACTGTTGGTAATCATGCTCTATGTCTGAACATTCTGCTCTCCTCTACTGTTCATGCTATAAAATGACTTTTGCATGGCTTAGTTTCATATGAACCTTCTTAAGCTCTGAATACACAGATCTTGTTTTCCTCTGTTGTTTGTGTATTCACAGGCACTTGCTTTGCCCTTGATGAAGTATAGGCTAGTGACCTTGTTCTCGGCTCCATGTACTGGAAACCAGGTGCATGTTGCATGAGACTGGATGCATTCCGATTTCAGGATCCCTACTTCAAAAGTTGCAGGTATAAATTCCTCTCTACATCTAGAAACCCATCTCAAGAAAGAGAAGGTGAGCCCAAGTCCATGGGATTGCCAGGGCTGAAGAGTGTACTAAGGGCATGGATAAGTTTCACAATGAAGACTGCTTCACAAAAAATTATAGGGGTGATAAATTGAAAAGTTAACTGAGGAGACACAACAGGGTTATCCCTAGAGTGTTCAGCTTTGAAGATAATTTTATAATATACAATCAGGGTTTGGGAGATGGCACAGAGGTTAAGAGAACACCCTACAGTTGCAAAGGACCGAGACTTGGTTACAAACATTCATGGTAGGCAGCTCACAACCACTTGGAACTCCAGCCCGACAACCTCCTCTGGCTTCCATGGGGTCCTGTATTTATATATGCATTCTTCCCCCCCCCTCTCTCTCTCTCACACACACACACACACAATTAAAAGTTACATAGAATCAGCACTTTGGACTCTTCTGAGGTCACACTTAGCCCACTTCCTTTTTGGTGAATGCTTCCAGCATTCTGAGTAAGTTAATTTCCACTCTATGCCTAACTTGAAAGGCTTAAATTTCTGTTGATCTCCTTCTAGTAGCTGACAGATTTTCACCTAATTTGTACTATGTTTTTCTCTTAAACACTAAAAGAGTCTTTCCTTTATCTTAAAAAAGTAAAAAATATTAATATAAAAGTATATTTAAATAATGGGTTTATTATATATAAATCGCATGGCTACGTAATGTTATATAGTTTCTTTATATAGGTTACATATATTTAACATTAACTATATTATAGATAAGGAAGAAATATGTGATAAATAGATAGATAGATAGATAAATGCCACAATATTGTTTGAAATCATTATCAAAATAAATATAATGTTCTTTAAGTCCAAATTAATAAATGCTAAAATCATACAATTTAATTAAATTTTGGCACAAACCTAAAATCATGACTTACAGAGGAGTGTGGGTAAACCTCAGGATATTGGTATATGTTCTGAAATGGGGGCTGACTGAGAAGCAAAGGACAATGGCTCTGGGCTCTGATTGTTCTTCATGGACGGGCTTTGTGGGAGCCTTCTCAGCTTGGTCGATCACCTTCCTGGACCTGGGGGGAGTTGGGAGGACCTTGGTCTTAGCATAGAGTGGGGAACCCTGATGGCTCCTTGGCCTTGAGAGGGAGGGAGGGGATGTATGGGTGGAGGGGAGGGGAGGGAAGGGGGAGAAGGAGGGGAGGGAAGGGATAGGAGGAGGGAAGGGAGGGGGGAGGAGGAGGGAAGGAGATGGAAATTTTTAAATATAAAAAAAATAAACCATGAGGGAAAAAAAAAGAAAATAAAAAAAAAAGAAAAAAAAAGAAATTTTGGAAACATTTTTTGAAACAACATTTTTGAATATAGCTGAAGGATAGCAGAATAAAGGCCCAACAATTCAAAACAGCTGTCTTAAATTAACTAAGACAATCAGGTGAGTGAACCTAGAGTGGATTCACACTAACCTACAGTTAGTGTGTTGATAAAGTTATTAAACAGTTTAATATTTGAACCTTGAGTGGATTTTCTTGAGTATGGTTTACATGTTGATGAAGTTATTAAACAATTTAATATTAAGTGACAATTAAGGACTATTAAGAGACAATCTATAGCAATGCTAGCTTTTTCAGTGTGGTGTCCCTTCCTCAGTACAGAATAGGGAAGAAAGTCTTAGTAATTACATGAAAACACTCCAAAACAATGACAGTTATATAAATGTCTTCCTTGTATGAAAAATGTTGGTATCGTTCTTTAAACCCTCAACTGATTCACACTTAAGGCATAATAACTCATATGGAGTAATGTGTAACTAAACATGTTGACACTCTTATTCTATGTTGATGTAGTTCTTATACTAAAATTACCAAATAAAACAGGTGTTCTTTTTGACAGACTATAACTCTACAAGACTTTTAGAATAATATTTTTAGCCACATAGCTGCAGAGATTTTGTGATATTAGAGGTAAAGGAGTTCTAATATAACAGATCTCAAAAGGCATTTTTAAATTTCAAAACTGTGTTTCTATTGTGCACTGATTTTGTATTTGAACTTGCCTTTGTGTTTGAGCTCCACTTAGTGCAGATTAATACTGCAAGACATACTAAGAAAACATAGCATTTTAAATCTTACAGATTCCAGAAGATGGTTTGCTGGGTAAAGCTCTTTCCCATAAGTGTGTGGACTGAGTTTACATAATCACAAACCACATATGCCCACCCATGTCTATAATCAAGGCCTCCTAAGGCAGGAAAGAAAGGAGAAACAGACAAGTTTGTGTAAGTCCGCAGACCAACAAGCCATCAATACATATCAGCAAGCAAGATACCCTATCTCAAATAATATAGAAGGCAAGGGGAATACCCAAGGCAATTCTCTAGCCTACACATGTTCACCATGTCACTCAATGTATCCACATTCACATGCACATGCATGAGCACACATACACACACATACACTCAACACACAACAGGTGCAGGTGCACAGACTGAAAAATATAAGAATTCTAGCAAACACTGGAGACTCATAATGTATTTCTACCCGACAAGTCTTCACTGTTTTTCATTCATGTTTCTAAGTACATTCCCACTCTTTTTTAAATTTGGATAAAAATTGTACTGTTTTTGAAAAATGGATAGTTCTTATTTTCAAGTAGTTTTGCCCCTACCTTATTTCTAGCATCATGAGTAAGTGCAGGGTCTAATTTTAATTCAATTCTTTGTCACACAGTTCATATTTGCTTCTCTACTTATTAACAAGCCAGGAATGTGGATTCTTTTCCCCCACGCTAAACACTTTCAAGAAAACTTATGGGATGATGAGATGTCTTTATGGGTAAAAGTTCTTGCCACTCAAAACCAGTGACCTGAATTCACTTCAACACCCACGGACAGGTGTAAAGCAAGGGCAAGTTTAAGAAACTTGTTCCCTAACCTCCACATTCACAATACACACGTGTGTACAGTCATGGTAGAAGCACATATATAATAATAGTAAATATTTTACATATATTAACTCCTAGGGAGAATACATGAATCGTGACAGCATTTCCCAACAGGGTTCCTCCCTTTGTGTGAAAGCAACACATTCCACACTAGTGAGTTATGCAAAGAAGCTTACAACACCACAGTACAGTGTAGGAGCTTGGGTATCGATGTCCACCTTCTAGTTTTCCATTAAATAGTCTATATTATATTCTGTGGGGAAAAATATATTTTTTTCATTTCTGTTTTGTTTCTCATCCAGTGCTGGCATTCTGTCTGTAAAATATAATGAATATGTCAAGTGTTTTTAAATTCCTATCATACTTCTGACCATTTTCCTTCACACTCTTTATGTAGAAGAAAAGCCATGGATGTATCAATATTCATCTAAATATTATACTTTTATTGGTGATGAGCTTGATAATTCCATTTTTCAGCCTTCTACAACCTGTTATAGTGAGATGTCAGGAAAGAGTTCTTGAGAGTGGTATGGACAGAAGGTGTGTGTTCTTAGCTCTTCACCCCCTGCTATTTCATTCCTCCAATACAGAAAACTGAATAAAAAGCATATTGGCTGTAGAAGGTACTGAGAGCAGTTCAATGAAGGTGAAGCCCAATCTAACAATCTGAAGACGTTCATTAAGATAACTCACTTATGTTCCTATCCCACCCACCTGCAATCCACTAACAAAATCTCTTCTATTTCTACTTCCCAGGGAGATCCTGGAATCCCCCCTTGAGGGTTCCTTGTTACCCAGCCTCTCTAGGTCTGTGGATTGTAGTGTAGTTATCCTTTATTTTATAGCTAATATCCACTTATGAGTGAGTACATGCCATGTTTGTCTTTCTCAGTCTGGGTTACCTCACTCAGGATGATGTTTTCTAGTTCTATCCATTTCCCTGTGAATTTCCAGATGTCATTGTTTTTAAGAGTTGAGTAATACCCCCATTGTGTAAATGTACCTGGGCTCATAGGGGCTCACAGAGCCAACAACCAGGGACCCTAAATGGCACATTCTGCATATATGCTACATTTGTGTAGCTTGATATTCTTGTGGGAGCAACTCTTTTTGCTGGCCTTTGGAACCCTTATCTTCATACGGGGTCACCTAGCCTTAATACAAGGGGCATGCTTAGTTTTACAGCAACTTCTTATGCAGTGTTTTGTTGATATCCATGGGAGGCCTGCCCTTCCCTGAACACAAACAGAGGAGGAATGAATTAGAATAGGGACAGATGGGATTGAGGGAAGGGACTGGGAGGAGAGAAGGGAGGGAAAACTGCAGCCAGCATGTAAAATAAATTAATCATAACTCACTAACTACAGCTCAGACCAGTGATAAGTGTGAACCATAGGTGTTTATCTTTTTAAATAACTGACTTTTGACTGTGTCATTGAAGATATCAAAAAGGCTTTTAAAGGATTGGGTAGAATATTACACATATATTCTATAAAAAATCATAAGCAAATCCATCAAGAGATCATGTTTTCCTCTATTTCATGATTTCTAGATGCAGTACAATAAATAGAACAGATAACCAGGTCTATTGAAGGCTTTAACACCAAATATTTAAAAGGCAACCAAGACTCAGAAAGACATGAAAAGTTATTTTACTTTTATTGGTTTTATGTGTGTGCATGTGCCTGTGTATGCATACACTTGTGTATTAGTGAGAGCGTGTGATCACTTGGATATGGAGTTATGATTGTGAGTGAGTTGCCTAATTTGGGTGCTGAGAACCAAATTCTGATCCTCGAACTGAGCTGAAAGGGCTCTTCAGTGCTGAACCATGTGCCCACCCCTAGAAATTTATGAAATTACAGAAAATAGCATTCATAAAAACCTACATAATAAATAAAACAATTTAAAAATAGGATGCTGCATAAATAACTATATATTACCTTTACGAATGATAACAAGGCATTATAGAAATTTATTGATAATTTATAATCATCTTGTAAGTCAGTAAGTATCATTTAATTTTCATAACATTTGCTGAACTTTGTCTCTATCTCAGGCCATGTTTGGAATCATATGTTTTAACAGGAAACAAGAGAAATCAGCAATGGGTTTTAAGAAGGCTTTCTCTCCAGTAGACAATGATACAGTAATAAAAGGTAACCAGTATATTCCTGCCACACTGCTCCATCTGAAACCTACTAAATTTTAACAAGGAAACAGAGGCTGGAGCAATGGCTCAGTGATTAAGGGGGCTTGCCGCTCTTGCAGAGGACCCATGTCTGATGACCCATGTCTGAAGTACTTGTAACATCTGTGCCCTGGGGATCGAGCTCTCTCTCTTTTTTTTCTATGTCAGCAAAGGCATGTGCACACATGCATTCGTGCATGCATGAACACACATGCATGTGAACAGACACTTAAAAATAAAATGAAGACATAAAACATGGAGGAAAAGTTAATCAGAAAGACACGAACTGAGCCAAATAAACAGAATAGAAAGCCAACAAATAGAATATGTCCAATGATGGGAAGCTGTTTATGTTTGACAGACATCTCCAAGAGTAGATCCCTACCAGGCATTTGTCAGTCAGCAGTGGGTCGTTAGTTCTACTCTCAATGATAGCAGGTTCCTCCCTAAAACTTATTAAAGTCACTGGAACTCAGAAAAATGTGAGACAATGACTGAAGTGGGAATGTGAAGGGTTTTTCTACCTCTGCAAGAAGCTAACCATCAGAATGTCAGATGGAGGAGGAAAACAGTCTCTGGCATTTGCAGTGCATAACCTTAGCTGTATGAGCAGCATTTGCTAAATCCAGTCACACTTTTGTAATCAGCTGGGTAGGCTTCACAGTTGTGTTTGACCTAGTAAGCTAATTAATTCCTCATGACCACCTTTTGAAATTACTTTATTTCATTCCTATTTCAGTTCTCCTTATTCTGTGTTTCCTGATCCTCCTTGTGTCTATAAATGTTGGGTGAGCCATGGTTTGACCCACAACTATTTCCTTGTGTCTACCAACACTCCCTCCTTGAATGCTGTCAAGTAGGGCCATTTATGTGACCCTATATTTGAAGCCCTAATGTCTCCTTTAAGAACACAAATGACTGTTCCCCACTTGATAGTTCTACTTAGCTGCCCAATAGGTAAAACTGTACATGCTAATATCCAAAAATGTATATATACTTCTCAATCTTTCCTATATCTCCATATCCACTAGATCAATGGTTCTTAATCTGTGGGTCACAATCCCTTGTTGAACTGGAACTTGAATATTGGTATGAACTTATAGTATTTAAAATACAAAGATAAATAATTAAATAGATATACACATAGTTGACTAAAGATATCTGTACATTTCAGGATCAGTATTAATATGAGATTATTGTCTCTGCATAATACTAAGAGGAATTGGACAAGTATTAGTAACGAGTACATGCCCTGACACTGGTATCTACCTATATTCAATGATAGACACATGTCACTTTGAATAAATTGTTGATTGCTGGCCTGGAAATACATAAAATGATCTCAGAACAAGTTATGTAATAAAATAGTAAAGGCATCATTTTTTTTTCCATTTCAAGGGGTAGAATTTATTTTATATTTTAAATTTTTATTTAATGTTGAGAGTTTCATCCAGATATACAATGAAATATGATCATATCCATATCTCATTGCTTCCTTAGCCTCTTCCATATCCCTGAAGCGTGACTCCACCACTACATGCATTCTGGTTGTTTGTTTTGACATACAGTTAGTATTACGTATATGTGCATGGCTCTTGGCCATCCACTGGACTATGGAAAACACATCAGAGAACACATTCTCACAAAAGAATGATCCTGCCTGCCCAGGAGTTATTCATTGCCAATAGCTCTTTAGTATGTGGTGGGGTCTACAGGTAATCTATTCCAGCTAGGGTGGGATTTTGGCTGGCTTGAACTCGGTGTGTTTTGCAGGTAACCATGGCTAGTGAGAGTCCACATTTAGGACTCTTATTCTCAGAAGTTTGACCAGTTATGTATCTCTCTATTGACTGCTGCCCATGGCACAAAGTAGCATCTTTCATTAGCAAACAACTCTTTTAAAAAGATTGGAGTTCGTTGAAAGAACACCTGAATAAACATGAGAGCATCCACAATGGGTCAAAGCTTGAATGATTTAAGAAAATAAGCTCTTAAAAGATTGAGTTGTAAGTCTTAGACCCAGTTAAACTATTTAAATTAGTGGTAAATTGGCAGAGAAATGTGATTTAGAATAGTCTCAAAATATCTCTCTCAAGGTGTGTTTCTTTATTACTTAGGTTAATGTGGTAACTTACAGATGAGAAATTCAGCACATGCCATCATAACTAGCAAATGAAACCTAATATCCCAAGCAATAAGACCTTCTAACTTCATGGATTCTTTGATGAGGTGCTCCTCAGGGGATGTCCATTATTATTACTATTTTTTTGCTATTCTTACCAAAACAGTACAACCTCTTATCATTCCAATCAGAAGAAAGCATCAGAGAAATCCAAATGAACTGATTCCACAAAATAACTGTTAATTTTTTGTTGTTAATGTCAGGATAATGAATAAAGAGTAGAGAACTTCAGACAGTTCAGAGAGTTTGACGACAGAAAAGTAAGGTAATGTCATTCAGGATTTCCCTGTGGTTTTTGGAACACAGAAAAGGGCATCATTACAGTTGGGTGTTTATCATCATTAACACATTATTTGTGAGCACAGAC
Organism: Arvicola amphibius; assembly: GCF_903992535.2. Taxonomy (NCBI): domain Eukaryota; kingdom Metazoa; phylum Chordata; class Mammalia; order Rodentia; family Cricetidae; genus Arvicola; species Arvicola amphibius. The sequence goes on from NC_052055.2 coordinate 107,304,493, forward strand.
CTGAGTTCTGATCCACAGAACCCATGTAAAGATGCCATGTGGGGGTGGTACACACTGGGAAAGCCAGCACTGGGGACACTGAGGCAGGAGGATACCTAGATCTCATTGACCATCAGAATGGCCTAATTAGTGAGTCCCAGGGCCAATGAAAGACGCTGTTTCTAAGTGCATGCCATCCCTGAAGAATACCAGAAATTGTTTGCTTGTCTCCACAGGCATATGCCCCCACACACATATCAATTAAAGAGAGGAAAGAAACATTAGTGGAAAATATGCAGGTTTGTAAAAAAATTAATTTCACAGTATGATAATTGCACAGGTACTATGCAACCTTTCCATGTTAGCGGATTATGGTTTTGAAGACACTGTTTAAAAAACTGAAAACTGTTTCCAGCTTTTCTGTGAGTCTAAAATAAATACAAAATTATTTTTCCAAAAGATAAATTACTCCAGAATTCAGAATGTTTGAAGAACTGAAAGGTTCATCTTAAATGTCACATTCCTGTAGTGTTTGCTTCAAGGATAAATTCTGATGAAGGAGTTTGTCTTAATTCAATCTATGAAATTCTGGTTTGGGGAATCATTTGTTTCCTCTCCTCCCATGCCATGGTGGAGGATAAAGCAGAAAGCAGAGCAGAGTATTGATGCCTTCTTGCTAGGAGGTGACATTTGTCGAACGATGAACCCTTTCCACTCTTCTCTCCCATTTTCCCATGCTTCCCTGTTTTCAAAATCCCCTCCACAGCAACGCCTTATTTGTGACTAAGTTTTGTACAAAGAGATGAAATCACAGCCTAATTTGGTGGCCAGTCAACTGACAACAGCAGACCATCTATTTTTAATAGACATAAAGTGTATCCTGGTGCTTGAGACACCAACAAGAAATACTGGATCTCAGCCTCGTTCTGAACACAGAAGGCAGGGAAATACTTCACTGGATTTAAAATATGAGAAATTGAAGTCTTAAGTGCCCACTTGCCTTTGTTTTAAACTCTCACCCACCCACTCCTATTTCAAAAAAAATTCTCTAAATATGGAGATATTTAGATATGTTCTCCAGATATGGAGAACATTTACAACAATATATGTATTTACCTATTTATTTATTTAAGAAGCAGATAATTCCCTATGTCTATTTTTTGTAAACCTAATTAATTGTACATTCCTATGAAGGAAATACTTAATTATAAATAACTTACATATATACTAGCTCTTAATTATATTTTTTGTAATGAGAATTCATACATCCATGTTCTTCGCATTTTTTATTAGAGCCATTGGATTGTACACATTGAGTGATTTCATAATGTGAATTTCAGCTCAAAAAAAAGCCATTACAGGGACTGCAGTGATGGCTCAGCAATCAAGAGTGCTTAACTGTTCATTTACAGGAGATCGAGTTGGTTCTTAGACCCAACATATTGTCTCACAAATGGCTATAACTCCAGCACCAGAGAATCCAGTGTCCTCTTCCGGCCTCTGTGGGTGCTGGAAGCATATAGTACACATACAGACAAGAAGGTCCATTGGGCATGCACATGCACATACCCACATAAAAATACACACACACACACACACACACATACAAAATAAATAAAAATTTCAAAAAGCTATGAAACTAAGATCAAATGTTACTCATTTCAGTAGTCCCAACAATGACAACAGCTATGAATGCTAAGGGAAAGGTAAACAGATGATTGATAGACAGACAGACAGACAGACAGACAGACAGACAGACAGACTAGATAGATAGATAGATAGATAGATAGATAGATAGATAGATAGATAGATAGATAGATAGATAGATAGATAGACAGACAGATAAACAGACAGACAGACAGGTAGATCACTGCTAACCTGTGATGGGCATTATTTATGAAAACCAAGTGATCACTTACTGTACATAGAAAATCCACCAGCATGATTCAAAGAGATAAATACATAGTTCATTTTTAAAATTCTTTTCTTGTTTTTGCTTGGGTGCGTGGCATACAGAGAAAAGCGGCTGTCATTCCTGGAGTTCGCCCCATTTCAAATGATGAAGGCGGTGGAGTAAGAGATGGCTTTGTTATGTGGCACTAGCTGGAGAAGGAATTACCTTACAGATAATATGTACTCACATCTGCCACTCTATTAGGTGTCCCAGAACCATCCGTGCATAAACAGCGGGAACACAAATGTTGCTCCAGGATGAAAGTTAAGACTATCAATTTGAAGATTCTTTCTCAAAGAAACGGTCCAATCTATATTTCTGCTTTTGGTGAAACACTGCTTGAAGTGGAAATCAATTTCTAAGTTAATTTGAATCTGAAGCTGTTTGAGTATCCAGAGCTCTCACGGCACCTTACAGCACTTTCTTACAAGATTCCATTAGAAATAAAAATATACTTATCAAATACAAAGGTTAAACGTTGAATTAATCCATATCTCCACACATTATATATTGGTGTGAATAGAATTTAACCAGGCTTTCAAAAAAAAATCTTCATACCAGTCGCTAGGTGATTAAAGACATTGAATATTAATAAATTAGCCAAAGCTGCCAGAATGGTTCTCAGCTCCTGAATGTGGCTCCATCCTCTTGCTGCTTTCTGTCCATGCATTGAATTCACGATATTCATATTGAAATCAATGGTCTTACCCAGACCTGGACCATGAATATTGCAATACTGATATGCCAGGCTAGATGTACCTACTGGAACAATAACAGCTGTGATACAACTAACTGTCACCTTCTGATAACATTTGAGTCCTGCTCCAAGGGAAATTATTTTGTGTCTGGCACCGTAATCATGTTAATGTAATCATGGGATGCTATCCCTATGGTTGAGAGGTCAGAAGCCCTAGGGTGGAAGCGGCTATTGTCATATTGCTAAATGGCCATGTTGTTGAACTGTCATCTAAATATTTATGCTTACACCCATAGACATGGACAGCCCTCAACCTTGGTCAGAGAAGCTTCTTTTTGCAGTGGGCACCAGTCAATGAAGCAATGCACAAGTGGTCACAATGCTAAGAATATGAAACTGAGTACTCAGTGCTTAGACAGTTATAACACATTCACTACTACCATGGCCCAGGAAATATTTTAGAAGAGGAGTCGGAAAGAAACCTCTGGATCAATAGCTACAAGCAGCTAAGGACTGCTGAGAGAGGAAGAGTCAGTCTCCCTGGGGATGCATGCTGAATCCAATATAAAACGACCAGCTCTCAACTCATAGGTTCACAAGGCACAGTAAACTGGGTATTGCTGATTGGACTTACTGGGTTTGTATATGAAGTTTGTGTGCTGAGATAATATGGAGAAAGCTGGAGGGGGACAAGGGAGAAGATAGGATTATGCTTCACAGTATACATATATAAAATTCTCAAAAATAGAGAAAAAAATCTCAAAATTGCAAAATAATCATAAATTACTTACATCTTGTTGGAATGAAAATGCACCTAATGTTTTATTTTGAACTTGTGAACTGTAAGTAAAGTGATCTCTGATAGAAGTATGGTTTCTTACTTGCTTATCTATTTGACCTATTTGAAAGAAGCAAGATGCAGAATTCTGAAGTTATTTTATGAGTATGTTTCTTCTTACAAGATTCCCTATGGGTAAGAGACTTGAAAATGCTGAATACAAATAGAAAAAAAAAGAAGTAAAAAAGAAATATCTGAATTAGAACACCAGTAGAGGAATATTTATTTTAAATAATTCTCAAATGTTATCATTCATTCATTAATTGTCAAAGTATTTACTGAACAAATACTATGTACTTAATGGGAGGGTAAATTTGAAAATAACTTAATGACCTTAAAGTAGACACAATCTAATATTTGGAATTTTTAATTACAAAAGAACTTTGATATATCTTGATATATAAATAAAGAGAAATTTGTACTTAAATTATAGAATACAGATCTGCCTCAATGAGTGAGAAACAGGAAATGCTTGAGACACATACCAAACCAAAAAAGACACAACTGCATACAGAAAAAGGGTTACAAAGCCTCAATAATAAGTTACACGGAAAAACTCCTGTCAGAAACCTGGTGTCCCAGCACAGCCAGATAGATGTGAAAGTGTTATGCCCATTTATTTATCAACCTAAAGAGGAAGGTTTAATTCTGCCTTAATTAATGAGGGAATTGTGGTTCACAAACAGTGAAGACGGGTTGTATAAAAGTCTGCATAAGGCACAATGCGTTACAAGAAATTGGGAGAACAACAATATTTAGAAACAGATAACACACAACTTTGCTGACTTCTGCTTGTTACTACTATTTTTGTTACTGAAAAGAGGATGAGCAGAACTAATTTGACTTTTTAGTAAAATAATATAATAACTTTATAAGGAATATAATTTTAAATGAAAGACTGGGAACTTCTGGGAAGGTGACTAATGCAGTGAACTAATTAATGGTTGTAAGATCCTCTTATTTTTTATTAGCAGATAATCTATTTGGTTATTACTAAAGCTTAGTTTCTTCAGGTAGGGTTTTGTATCAAACAAAACATCTTAATTGATAGTAGAGTAAATTTTTTTCACATATTCAAATATGATACCCTTTATTTTAATTGCCCTAAACTTACCTAAATACACATACTAGATCTGTACTTGATATTGTGAGCATTCAGTAATCTCAATACCAAACAATACATACAACCCAAACAGAGAAACCCCCAGTGTGTTATGTGTTGCTCACCACTAACAGATTCACTATGGGAATGCCCACACTGCTCCAAAATATCTATGAAATTTAATGTGCTGCAACAAATAAAATTCAGTATATAACTGAATTTTTCGTTAAAGTTTCACACATATACCTAATCAATTTTAAGAAAATAAATGCAAGACAAAGAATTAGAATGTGTACAATATAGAGTCTTCCTGTCAGTAATTGTGCTTCCCCGAAAGACCAGGGTACTCATAATTTATCAATGACAATACTTATCCTCCAGAATAATTCCTCTTAATCAAATGATAATTTAGCAAATAACTTAATTCAAAATAAATGGATCTCTAATAAATATATAATACTTCCCATGATACATATAAAAATGTCCTAAAATCATTCAAAACAGAGGCCAGATAGCAATTTCTATAGTTCTACCACAAACTCAAGTTGTAGATTCTTAAATATGAATTTCATAACTATTCACATATGCAATTACAGAACCAAGTTATGAAACAGGCAATCATATTCAATATGTATTTTTGCTGAACTTAGCAGAACTGAATCAAATTGAGAACAGCAAACATTCACAGAAGTGGAAAATTGAGTATTATACCATAAATTATTTTTCAGTGTCTACCCAGTAGCTGGTACTTTGTTTATCCTTTCCCATCACTAATGAGAGTAATTTTTGATATCTTTATTATAAAATTTGAAGATGACACATTTTTTTCTTAAAAACATAATTAAAGACATTGAACCAGGAAATCGACATGCTATGGAAGAATGACCTTGTCTAGCCAGATCTGAACATACGCCAATAACAGGCAATAAGCAAAAGCATTCAAGGTCTCTTAAGACTGAGTACTTAGCTGATACTTCATCATGTCTACTAGATTCTATTGGTCAAAATAACCACTAAATCAACCTCCATGACAGAATGAAATAATAAGGTCTTACCTTTTGATGGGACCATCTGCAAAGTCATAATGGAAAAGCTCTAGATCGATGACAAGGTGGAGACTCGGGACTTTTTTATAATCAGTCCATCAAAATAGGTTGATTCTTAAATTTTCTTTCTAGTCCAGCAAGGTCACCCATCTAAAATTAGTGAGAGAAAAAGGCAGATCCCTAGAGTAACAGACTTTAAATTTATTGCAACATCATTCCCCAAGTGGTATTCAGTAGATCTTATCCACAGTACAGCTACATATAACATCCTTGGTACCTTCTCACATGCCCTATATTACAAGTATAAGCTTAGTTACTATGGTGATATCAGGGAAATTTTGCAACAGAAGTTAAATGAATCCACACCTTTTTTCTATTATTTCACTAAAAGCAAGTCGTATATCCACAATTTAATTAGTAATTATCTAGCTTATTCTGGTTTTCAACATTTCCTAGATGTTTCTCACTTCATGTAATGATGACGTAAGACCATACGAAATGGCACAGGGCCCTATTAATTATATCTACTTAATCTAGTCAAAAACTTAAGGCTAATAAAGTACAACAATGGGAATATAAAATAATACACATTAATTAATACAATATTGGGAATGTTATTAACTTAATTGCAATCAAATGATAGGAATGAAATCTTCAGATCAAATTAATTCCCTATCAAGATTATATAAACACATAGCACCTGACATCTTCTATATTGGTGATGTTTCTCTGTTTATTGGCTTTACTTAGTGGTGTCAGACACCAATAGCCTATTCATGAGAATAGTAAACACAACCAAGCATTTTTCAGAATAACTTGGTAAGCATGTTATATACAGAAGAAAACATGTAAAACTGCTTCTCCTGTTGTGGTTTGTGTTTGTTTGTTTGTTTTTTACTCTCTGGGGGCCCACCTCCCAGCTCCAAGATAAATACATAGAGACTTTTTCATATTCATGAATGCCTTGCCATAACGACTTTATTTCTAGTAATTTTTCTTATCTTAATATATACTATCTACCTTTTGCCTCTGGGCTTTTAACTTTATCTATTCTATATACCTTTCTTTCCTTACTCTGTGACTGGTTGTGTGGCTAGGTGGCTGACCCCTGACATCCTCCTCTCCTTTGGCTGCTCCTCTTTCTTCTCTCTTCAGTTTATTGTCTTGTCTTACAGCCCCGCCTATTCCTCTCCTGCCTAGCTATTGGCCATTCAGCTCTTTATTAGACCAATCAGGCATTTTAGGCAGGCTCAGTATCACAGTTGCACAGAGGAAAACAAATGAAACATAAGAGAATGTAATACATCTTTGTATCATTAAACAAATATCCCATAGTATAAAGATATATAAAACATCTTAAAATTATATTCTGCATCGAACAGATATGGAGAAAGTAGACAACCATGCCTTCCTGATTTAACTAGGACCACTGTGATTTTCTCTCCATTTAGTTTGATGTTGGCCGATGGCTTACTATATATTGCCTTTGTTATATTTAGGTATGTTCCTTGTATCCCTGCTCTTTCCAAGAGCTTTAACATGAAGGAATGTTGTATTTTGTCAAAGGCTTTTCAGCATCTAATGAAATGATCATGTGATTTTTATTTTTCATTTTGTTTATATGGTGGATCACAGATTTTCGTATGTTGAACTGTTGCAGCATCTCTGGGATGAAGCTGACTTGATCATGTTTGATGATCTTTCTGATGTGTTCCTGGATTCGATTTGCCAGTATTTTATAGACTATTTTCACATCAATGTTCATGAGTGAGATTGGTCTGTAATTCTCTTTCTTAGTAATGTTTTTATGTTGTTTGGGTATCAGGGTAATTGTAGTCTCATAAAAAATTGGCAATGTTTCTTTTGTTTCTATTGTGTGGAATAATTTGAGGAATATTGGTATAAGTTCTTCTTTGAAAATCTTCTAGAATTCTGTGCTGAAACCATCTGGTCCTGGGCTTTTCTGGTTGGGAGACTTCATGATTGTTTCTATTTCTCTAGCAGTTATAGCTATATTTAATTTGTTTATCTGGTCTGGATTTAATTTTGGTAAGTGATGTTTATCCAGAAAGTTGTCTATTTCCTTAAAGTTTTCTAGTTTTGTGAAGTACAGCTTTTCGAAATATGACCAAATAATTCTCTGTATTTCCTTCGTGTCTGTTGTTATATCCCCCTTTTCATTTCTGATTTTGTTAATTTGGATATTCTCCCTCTCTCTTTTTTTGATTAGCTTGGATAAAGGTTTATCTATTTTGCTGATTTTCTAGAAGAACCAAATCTTCGTCTCACTGACTCTTTGTATTGTTTTCTATGTTTCTATTTTGTTGATATCAGCTATCAGTTTGATTATTTCCTGCCATCTAGCTCTCCTGGGTGGGTTTGCTTCTTTTTGTTCTAGAGCTTTTAATGTGTTAATACAGTAGTGTGGAATTTTCCCAGTTTATTTTTGTAGGCGTACAGTGCTATGAACTTCCTCCATAACACTGCTTTCATTGTGTCTCATAAATTTGGGTATGTCGTGCGGTCATTTTCACTGAATTTTAGGAAGTCTTTAATTTCTTCCTTTATTTCTTCCTTGACCTATAGAGCAATACGACAACAAAAGTAGATAAGGTGAATACAACTCAGAAAAGAAGAAGTCAAATTCTCACAATTTGCTGATGATATGATAGTTTATATAAGCGAACCAAAAAATTCTACCAAGGAACTTCTACAACTCATAAACACTTACAGTAATGTAGCAGAATACAAGATTAACTAAACAAAATCAGTAGCCCTCCTTTACACAGATGACAAATGGACTGAGAAAAAAATCAGAGAAACATTACCCTTCACAATAGCCACAAATAGCATAAAATATCTTGGAGTATCTGCAACCAAACAAGTGGAAGACCTGTATGACAAGAACTTTAAATCTTTGAAGAAAGAAATGGAAGACGACACCAAAAAAATGGAAAGATCTCTCATGCTCTTGGGTAGAATTAATGTAGTAAAAATGGCAATCTTACCAGAAGCAATCTACAGATTCAATGCAATGCCCATCAAAATTCCAGGAAAAATTCTTCACAGACCTTGAAAAAGCAGTACTCAACTTCATATAGAAAAGCAAAAAATCCAGGAGAGCAAAAACACTCCTGCATTGCTTGTATGAGTGCAAATTGGTATAGCACCATTAGATATCAGTATGGCAATTTCTCAGAAAATTAGGAAACAACCTACTTCAAGACCCAGCAATACCACTTTTGGGTACATACCCAAAAGATGGTCTATCATACCACAAGGATGTTTGTTCAACTATGTTCATAGTAGCATTGTATTTTATAGCCAGAACCTGGAAACAACCTAAATTCCCCTCAACTGAAGAATGCATAAAGAAAACATGGTACATTTACAGAATTGAGTACTACAGAGCAGAAAAAAATGACATCTTGAAATTTTCAGGCAAATGGATGGATCTGGAAAACATCATATGAGTGAGGTAACCCAGACCCAGGAAGACAAATATCATATGTACTCACTCATAAGTGAATTTTAGACATAACAGAAAGAAAACCAGCTTACAATTCATAATCCCAGAGGACCTAGACAACAATGAGGACCCTAAGAGAGACATACATGAATCTAATCTACATGAGAAGTAGAAAAAGAGAAGATCTCCTGAGTAAATTGGGAGCATGGGGACCATGACTGAGGGTTGAAGGTGAGGGGACAGGAAGGGACGAGAGCAGAGAAAAATGTATATCTCGTTATAATCATTAAAAAATATTTTAAAATTAAAACTGTAAAAATAATATTCTACAGCATGCTTATGCAGTTTTTTTAATTTCAAATGAATACTGGGTAGAGTAAAATCTTAGTGAAGACCAGAAGAGATTTTTTAGAACCTAGAGAAGTAAGTGCTAAATACCAGCGTAGACAAAGGATCAGTCTAAATAAAGGTGTTTTGTAGTTTCATGAGTCATTTTATTCATTAAAAAGAAAAGGGAAAAAGAAAGAAAGAGAGAGGGGGGAAGAGGGAGGGAGGGAGGGAGGGAGGGAGGGAGGGAGGGAGGGAGGGAGGGAGGGAGGGAGGGAGGAAGGAAGCAAGGAAGAAAGGTAGACAAAAAGAAAGAGTAACACAAATAATAAAAACCCAGAGTCAGATATTGGGGGTTCAACACAAAACCTAGAAAAGCAAAGCCAAGCCACTAGAGAAGTCTTATATCTACCAAGGCTAGGTAATCCACAGACTAAGCAGGCTACATCTCATTCTCTCCTCTCATTTTATATCATTTTATATTCTTTCTAGTGCTGGACCAAAGGCTGTTTGACTCTCTAGTACTGGTATTAAAGGCATAGCCACCACCACCTGGATTTGTTTCTGCATTGGTTTGTGTAGCCTAGGGTGGCCTTGAAATCATAGAGATCCATCTGATTCTGTCTCCCAGATCCTGGAATTAAAGACGTGTGTCACCATTGCCTGACTACCAGTGGCTTTACTTTGTCTATAGTCTTCAGGCAAGATTTATTTATCATAAATGCAAATAATATATCACTCAGAGAGAGACAGAGACAGAGACAGACACACACACACACAGAGAGAGAGAGAGAGTGAGAGAGAGAGAGAGAGAGAGAGAGAGAGAGAGAGAGAGAGAGAAGGAAAGAAAAAGAAAGAAAGAAAGAAAGAAAGAAAGAAAGAAAGAAAGAAAGAAAGAAAGAAAGAAAGAAAGAAAGAAAGAAAAGAAAGAAAGAGAAAGAAGGAAAGAAACGGTGGGAGGCTCATGCTCATTTTCTGGTGAGGTGCTTTGAAAATCAGGTAAGTGTTTGACCGTATGGAAATTCTGAAACAGTTTTGTTTGAAGGGAAAAGAATCAGTGGTGGTCACCAGGGAACAGTTACCTCTGATAAACATGACTTGTGGAGTATAAAGAACTCATTACACAGATGGCTCATCAATAGAGCTGAGCACTGGCCTAAACAAGGAGTTGAACTGAAACAATTTAAGATAATTATTACGGAATGTTCTGTTTAGGTAAAATTACCCAAAATGCTCAGAGTGTGTTTGTCAATGCTGCATAAAGTCACACAGATAACTTTACGATTCTAGATGCTTTATGATCAATTTCATTAGTTATCCTTTGTTCCACTTCAGTGAAGGCGCCAGTGTGCAAATCATTCAGTTAGCCCTTTGAAAGTGCATTAAGACTTTCAAGTCTAAAGCTCTAGGGAGGCACTGGGTCTCTCAGAGCAGTAATTTACTAAATAGTAGAATAGTAGCGTGGGTGCTATCTCCTTTAACCAGGGAAGTGAACTGGAGCAAAGAATTAAGTGACTCCAGTAAATTCAAGAGGATTATTGCACAACTCTGGTGGCTGAAGCTTTGAGTACAGGGCAAGGGCACAGCATAAAAGAAAAAGTGGGTTTCCCTTGATAATATATTATTTCCAATTGGCTAATAAAAATGCAAGTGACACCTAAAAGGTGCACTATTTTGCTAATTAGATCAGCATGATCTCTGCTCTGTTCGTTGAAGGTATTCAACACTTTGGGCTATTTAAATCCACTTATGTCTTTTTGAAAGAAACTAAATCGAATGTAGACATTGTGTTGTAGATAGAGCTTTTTCTAAAAAATAAAAATCTAGGACAAAGGATTTCTGTCATACTTACCAAACAATTTATCTTTAAGTAGAGGGGTTTTACTTCGCATCCATTCAATTGCCCTGTCTGACAAAATAATTCATGTTTGGTGACTTTTAAAATGACCAGACAGTTTAACCCAATTGTTCACACACACACACACACACACACACACACACACACACACACAAGGTTTTATACAAAAAAATGGGTTAATATTTTCCAAGTCATCCATTAAGATGAGCGCATTTAAAGTTCTAAGTGGTTTAATGGCATTTCCAGTGCTATACATAAAATTCTAACAATAAAAATATAGCTACTATGTAGGAGCTGATTAATTTCCAAAGATATGTCCAGCAGATGTGCAGACACTAAGAAATATCTCAGGAGTAGAAACCTTCTATGCAGCTGGAAAACTGGAATATAAACACATTATATTTATTATTATGAGCATCTAATTGAAAAATAATTTATTGAACAAACTTACTGTATAAATCAGAATTAAATTATAAAATGTTGCCATATACACATAAAAATGGCAGCAATTTAACATAGCCAAGAAAAACACTTCAACTAAATTAATACAAGATGCTAAATTAAGTACATACTAGTCAGGTTTGTTAAGATGTGTCCTGAGTAAGAGGGAATTTCCATAAGGCATAGTATAAGCTGGTCCCATCTTTAATGTGGACAGTCTACAGATACTATTTTGTTGTTTATTTGTTTAAATTATTCCTTTAACCTGTGTAGGTCTTATGAGGCTCTCAACCACTTCCATCATTTCAGGCATGGGTTCCATCTCATGGAGTAAGCCTTAATGTCAATCAGAAAGTGGTTGATTACTCCCATAACATTTGTGCCACCATTGCACCAGTATGCCTTGCTGTTATAGGTCCATGAAAATTTCAAACACAGAATGCATCTTAATCATATTCCTCTGCTACTCCCTCTCTAAAACTTCCCTCAAGACCCTTCCCCAACCCATCTCCCTCAAAAATCTATGTCATGTCTTTATTAACACCCACTAGTTCAATTAGTTATGCACATGTGCACATGGACATTGGAGCATACACTAGGACATAGGCAACCCATCTGTGGCCAAATAGAATCAACTATACATCTCTCAGAATCCATCAACTACCAAGGGCTGATGGATAGAACCTCAATAACCTCTATTACATCTATATTGGTTTTCACATACTCATTGTCCTCCAGTTCTTACAAGCCCTCCTCTCCCTCTTTTTACAATACTCCGTGTCTCAGGAGGGTGGGTCTAATATAAATATTATGGCTTGTCTAAGTGATCACAGTAGCTTGTGCTCAGCACTTTAAACAGTTATGAGTCTCTGAATTAACCACAGGGACTCAAATAACACAGGCAGACCTCAAACTCATTAGATAATTAAAAATACACTTAAACTTCTGGTCCTCCTGCATCTACTGCCCAAGTGCTAGCATTATAGACAGGCACCATCTTATCAGGTTGATAGAATGCTGAGAATCAATCTAAGTGCTTTATGTGCTAGTTAAGTACTGTACTAACTGAGTTATCTATATTCATGGGTACACAGTCCTACCTACACATTCCTTTTTCTCACATGATGAAAAAAAAGTGTAAAACTATAAGTAACAAAACTCAGTAATAACTTGGTGGAAGAATTCATGTGTCAACTGGTTATTCCCTGCTAGGGGCACAGAATTTTCTGGGATGCTTGTCTGCTTTGAAGGTTAAATAATGGTAGCTATCAGTTTTCATTCTCTTCCTCCAATGATGCTGTTTACATCAAACAATGTCTAATCAATTCTGTACAAAGAATTGTTAAAGAAAACTGTGGTCTAACTTTTGAGTACAATTACAAGTATCTCTGAGTGGCAAATACATATTTATCATTAGTGCTCCAAAATAACATATTCCATTTTTACTTTTGGAAAATTTGGATCCAGACTACTCTGCCTATATAGAAAAAGATTAAGACTTATATACCTAGCTTTTGTCATTAGTATAGAAAAAAAGATATTAAACAGGTTTGAATCATAATATTATTAGTGTTTTCTTTTTCACATGAGTTTTATACAAAAAAGAAAAATGTATTTTCAGTAAATAATTTTCACAAATTAGTGATATAAAGAATTTTCAGCTTTTACTGTTGATATTTTAGCCATGCTGTTATATCTTACATAAAACCAAAATGATAATCCGGGCGGTGGTGGCACATGCCTTTAATCCCAGCACTCGGGAGGCAGAGGCAGGCAAATCTCTGAGTTCGAGGCCAGCCTGGTCTACAAGAGCTAGTTCCAGGACAGGCTCTAGAAACTACAGGGAAACTGTCTCAAAAAAAACAAAAAAAAAAAAAACAAAAATGATAAATAAACATTTTCTACTGCAGAGATATTTTCCTAATATGAAAACAATTATGATCATTAATCCACTAAAATGAAATGAGTCGAACCATAGGGGATGATGCTAGAATCAAAGTGCCTGTGGAAGGGGAAATCAGATTTTATCTGAATCTAGGTACAATTTAAGAAAGAGTGGTGGCATCATTATTTCTCTTTGTCCTCCTGGGATTCCATGACAAACAGCTTTATGAATTGGGATATCTGTAGCAAGGTTGGGCTCCGTGGGTCATGTACACAAGACTTTGTTGAAGATCCAAGAACTGGATTCATTGAAGCACAAGTTTTAGTATTTAGACTTTACACAGTACTTCAATTCATCCACTGCCCATTGAGCCTGCTACATTATCAACAGACAAAATAACAAATTGAGCAGAACAAGAAAACATGTCTTGGTCTCTTCTGCTAGCCTCTTCTAAGCCACACTCTGGGATGGAAAATCTTGTACTCCTCAAACTGACTACAATGCCAGAAGAACATCTCTGAGGATTAAAACAGATTATTTTGTAACAATTAAGACTGCCAATAGAGTGCATGGAAAGAAGTTCCCAATGCAAGCTTATTTCAAGATGAAGTGACAAAAAAGAGTTTCCTTCTCAAATTCACTTATTCATCAGTAACCATGGATGTGGACTGCATGCCAATTTTGAGCTCTATGGCTTAGCAGGCTGAGAATCAGTAACTTGAGATATTGTCTTTTTATATGTTTAGTAAAAAGTAATCAGGTTAGGGAGCCATAACCATCCAAATTTACATAATCAACAAAATATTTGCATACCAAGGTCATATGTTGATTGGATAGTCTATTAACTTGTAATAGTGGCCAAGTGTAGGAAATGCAGTGAGTCTGGGAATGCTGTGTTGAATGCTCATTAATCATATTTCAGCCCTGTGACATTAGCTTATCTTGAATCTGCTTCATTTTTCCCATCTATGGAATGAAGATGATCATCTTATGGAATTATCTAGAAGATTGCCAAAGGAAATAAAGTACAGTTACCTTTCCATAATAAACAATGTGAAGATTTTACTCTTGACAGTAAAAGAAGGTTTGGAGAGCTCTTGCAAACAGAGACAATGGAACCAGCCTGACTGGATCCAAATTTTGACTTCCAGTTTACTAATGATATGGAATGACCTTGGGAATGTCACTTAGTCTCTTTCTGTTTCAATGCACTCAGTGGCAAAGCTCAAACATAATGATGCATACTTCTGTAGAGGTTAGAGGAAAGCCACCGAGTTGTACAGATGAAACTCTTTGAATGCTGCCCAGCAAATAGAGTGTTACACAAATCTCTGAAATCATGAGTTGTGTTATGGAAATAAATATTTCAAAATTGATCTTGACCATATCATATGCTGAAATTTCATCTCATATGCCAACTTTTCCTCTCTATAAAGAATTGTAATGAATAAAATAAACTATTTATTCAAACATGAAGGTCTGAATTTCTTATCTTATAAATACAATAGGAGCCTGGTATAGTAAAAAGTTAATCCCTGCAGCTGCAGAAATATCTGCTGTCCAAGATACTGAATATAAAGAGGTTAAACAAATATTTCTGATATGTTTCAAAGTTAGTGGTGGAAAGAGATGTGAGCAGGGAAGCAACTTTCATGAGGAGGACTGCATCTTCACACTGAGATGGCTCCTTTTTTCGAGGCCAGTGATCAAAGACATGTTTAGCTAAAAATGAGATAAGAAGATTGGATTGATATTGATATTCTGTAGGTCATATTGTGATCCAGCCTTTTATACAAAAATATCATTGGAGATCTGGGCAACAGCTATCTGGGCTTCCTTGGTGCTACTTCTCAAAAAAATCAGGCAAAATTTTACTATCTAAATATATTTCTTAAATTATTCCTGTAGTTTGACCCAAAGATAGATTTGACATGCCATATCTACCAGTATTAAGTATATTAGAGACGATATGACACTCAGAATGAAGACACAAATAATAAAAATATACCAGAAGTCTAGAGAGAAAGGATCATTGTGTCAGTATAAATTTTAAATTTTAGGAGGACACTGAGTCAGTAAAAACTGTTTTGGGAAAGTATGTTATAGTCTCAGGTGGCATGGCACAGGGATCAGGGACACAAGGAAAGGTAAAGAGAGAGCTTGGAATTTGGTCAAGAAGCAAAGGAAGAATGGAAAACTTTGAGGATATTCCCATGATATGGTTTCCAACTTAAGGAATGCAAGCTGAAGAGAAGTGGGTTTAGGGTTTATCAGTTTAAAAACATTTAGCTATTCCTAAATGAGTGACAGGAGTCACTCATTGCCTTATATCTAGCTAGTAACACAGGAAGAACACCATAAAGGAAGTAAATAGTATGTGGGCCCTGAGTTATCTGGGGTTTTAAAATGTCACAAGCAGAAAGAGAAATTGATCTTGGGAGGAAATAGAGAGACATGACAAGATGACTCAGGAATGTTACCAGGCTGTCCAAAACAAGACATGTTCAAACAATAAATGCAGTAATATAAAAATAGTGCATACAACATACAGAAGCAAGAATCATGGCTCATACAGTGCTTAAGTATGTCAATAAAAGCAATGAGGACAGCCAACATGTGACAAACACACATAATGGAGACATACTCCTTAAAGCGAATTGGTAATTTATAGATTTCAAGTGGGCATCAAGTATGTACAGAGACAAATTTAAGTATTTTTAACTGATAATATTTGACTGAATACATTTATTTATATGAATTTATCTCCATAATTAGCTTTATGAATTAATAATCTGGGAATTTTTTCACCGAGACTCTCATAAGTTGGCATTGTAGTCCTTCAAATAACTGAGTTACAGGAAATTCAAATTAAGAGATATAATGAGTCTAAAATATTTATGACTAATATTAAATAATGTGGGTATAGAATATCCAGCCATTTTACTTCCATAACTATGCCATCTCATGGGAGTTCAAGCCAGGTCAGAGATGGTTCCTTACTTAGGTTGGTCTGTTGCTTCCTAATTATTCGTCTCCCCACCTAGCATTTATGAATGCTGTGCTCAATCCCCAGCATCTTATCAAAGTGAGAAGGGAGACACAAGCCTGAAAATCACAGTACTCTATAGGTGGAGGCAGGGGAATCAGAACTTGGGGGCTGTCCTTAGTGATAAAGCAATTTGAAGCCATCACAAGCTACAGGATACTCTGCCAAAAAAAAAGTGGCAATGTATTATTCTCCACATCTAGGGGATGACACAATGCAGTTTGCCTTCTACTGATTTTATGTAAATAGTAACAGCTGACTTAGATGGTATCTCCAATATACTGTAATTTCCATTGTTAATTATTAATGTGCTGTGTTTGTTAACAGATACATAGTCATGTATCACTTAGCATCCATGATTATAGTTATTAACATATTCTGACACTGAGATGATCCTCTCGAACAGATGTTATTTTACTAGCGAGGCATGTATCTTACTATGGAGACTAATTTGGCTTTGAACTTGAGATCCTCCTGCCTCAGCCCATAAGTATTGACTAGCAAGATAGTAGTGTACCATCATGCATAGTGTTTATTTAACTTTTGTTTACCAGTTTTAACATCCATTGATAGTTCTGACTTCACTACATGGTGCTGCCCTTATTAGAACAATGACTGCCAATTGGTTTCAGTTTTTTGTGTTTTTAACATTTTTATTAAGATATTGTTATACTCAGGTGTTATGCGTATTTCCTCTTATAATGGCCTTTAATAAATGTATATATTGTTAAATATCACTTCAATTAAGATAGTAGACAAACCTTTAAGCTAACTACCATCTTTCTTTCCCATTTTGCTAGTCAGCTGCTTCTGATGTCAATTGTTAGTCCCATCAATGGGTCTTATTGATAGCACCTTGATGTGGGATTCCTCTCTGTATGCTGTGAACATCATTGGTTGGTAAATAAACTGCTTTGAGCCTATAGCAGAGCATGGCAGAACAGAGCTAGGCTTGGAAAACTAAACTGAATGCTGGGAGAAAAAAAGGAAGATTCTGTTGGATGGTATGAAGTGAATAGATTTTCCTTAATACTAAAATACTAAGTACAGATTTTACTTGGGTACCATCTTAGGGGAAGAAATGCATTTCTGAAAGCACAGAGAGTGGTCCACAGACAGAGACCCTCAAGTCAGGTGGTCATGTGACTGCATCTGGCTCATGACACTGCCTGTTCCTGCTGTCCATCTTACTAGAGTGCTGACAGAATAAATGGTTTGGAGCACCAGAGGTGTCTGAGACTCATCTTTGAAGCTTTTGTGTGAATTGAACTGAAGGGAAAAAATGACCCCTGGGGAAACTCACCTACTAGGGTAATATGAGAGCCCGGATGTGACAGCCAGTGTTTAACAGGTTGGCAATTCCCTGTTCAGAGGAGAGCAGGAGAAGAAACATAGGACTATTAATGTCTCAGTTCATTAGCATGAGTAATAAATCGATACAGAGCCACACAGAAAACCAAGGAAGAAATAATGCAGGCAAGGAGAAACAGAAAGGAAGGTGTATTGAGATTCCTAGTGAACAGACACTCAGACCCTACTCTGTCAGCTGTAACAAATGCTTCAGTTGGACATTCAGATGCATTTTCTTTTTGTAGAGAGTTCTGAATCCTGTTAGAATGAAGGAGAAGGGATGAGAACTCAAGTTGAGCATGCTGTCCTTGAGTTGTGCCACTGTGCTCAAGGCCTTCTTTGAGCATCCAGGGTCTACCGAATGAAAACATCAACAACAGCTAAGATATATGAGAACTCTTTAGGAACATAAAAACCTTGAGCACTTTTATATAACAAATTCAACAGGGGCTGAGAGATGGCTTAAAGGTTAAGAGCACTTTTGCTTTTACAGAAGACCCAATTTTAGTTCCCAGTACCCACATGGTGGCTCACAACTTCAGTTCCAGAAGATACAATGCTTTCTTCCAGCCTCCAAGGGCAAGGCATGTGAATACATAAGTTCATATGAAATATTTGTACACATACAATAAAACAAACAAATATTTAAGAAATCACTTCACTTAGAAGGAATTCTATCAGCCATATAAAAATAGGAATATTACAAAACAGCAAAGTTTGGAAAGTGGTTTAAAAATTAAATAGAATTTTTGACCTAAGCTACAAAATCATTCTGTTCTTTGTTAATGGAGTATTTCATTTGTACCCATACACTTTCAATGTGTTCAAAATCAGTGTACTGGGAGGCATTTTGACAATTTTGCTAAAATTTAACAGCATGGTCAATTTGAATTCTCATCTCCACTCCTTAGGTTCAACAGAAACTTGAACTACTATGTTCTCTTATATATGAGGGTGCCCTCATATTGGGGGCATAAACGTTCAGTATTGATGGATTTTTTTCTGTGACTAATATGAAATGACCTTCTTTGTCTCTTTTGACTGATTTTAGCCTGGTCTATTTTGTTAGATATTAGGATAGCTACACTCACTTGTTTCTTAGGTCCATTTGATTGGTTTTTTTTCTCAACCCTTTACTTTGAGATGATGTCTGTCTTTGAGGTTCAGATGTGTTTCTTGTATACAGAAGAAAGATGGATTCTGTTTTTGTATCCAATCCGTTGACCTTTTTATATGTTCTCAATGAGCCAGAACATCAGAGCTTAGGATTTACCCCAAAGATGTAGTTTCAAAACTGTGCTAAGGAGAGAGAGCACAAAGGTGCTCTTGGATTCATACCTGCAAAAACACACAGGAGTCCTCCTTCCTCAATCAGTTGCCCAGTGTGATGAACAGTCTCAGTTGTCAGCTTGACTACATCTGAAATCAACTAAAACTCACGTAGCTGGCCATGCCTGTTAGGGATTTCCTTAATTGGATTGATTACATGAGGAAGGAAGATCCACCTGAAATCTGAGTCACACCTTCTAGTGGCAGCCCAGATAAAAGGACTTGGAAAAAGGAAGCTTTTGCTTTTTGCCTTCTTGCCCTCTCTCTTGCTGTACAAAGGCACCTTGCCTAATTGCTAAGGCAATCCTTCACTGGTGTTAGAATCTACTTCTTTAGGATCATCTAGTACACCATGGACCAGCGAGTCTACATATTGGGACTGCTGAAACATCCGAGATATCCAGCCTCAAGGAACAAACAACTACTAGATCCTTGGAATTTGTGGCATGAGAAAGTCATTGATGGAATACCCTGGATTATTACCTATAACCCTATCTAATAAACACCCTAGAAGTGCGTGTGTGCGTGTGTGTGTGTGTGTGTGTGTGTGTGTGTGTGTGTGTAAGAGAGAGAGAGAGAGAGAGAGAGAGAGAGAGAGAGAGAGAGAGAGAGAGAGAGAGAGAGAGAGAGAGAGAGTCCTATCAATTTTACTGCTTTACAAAAAGCCAACAAATTCACCCTGGAAATGAACTGAGATATTCCTGTAATAAAGCAATGTATAAATTTCTTGTACTTTCAAATGAAGTGACTTGTTTCACTCTAATAACAAATTTCTCCCTTGTGTGTTGCTTAGGAAGACAGGAAGATGCAGACAAAAACTAGGCAGAAGATTGCCTCCTTATGAGAAGAATGGAAAACAATACAAAAACTGTTGGATGTGTAGAATGTTTGTCCCTGATACCTTGCAAAAATGAACTCATTTGTGAATGTAGACCTGGGGTGAAAGAGGTTGCAGTTCTTCATGCACATGTGTGTGTGTGAGTGTTTGGAAACTAAGGAAGCAATAGCCAGACAGTACACCAAGAAAGGAGAGAGAAACCACATTCTCCATCAATTCAAAGGGACCCTACCAACAGTAAAGAATACTTCCAGGAGACTCAGATTTCAAGAACTAAAAAAAAATCAATCCCAGAGCCTCTCTGTGACATTAAATAAGTAGGGTAAGAGGTAGTTTTTGGAGACAGCTTTCTAGCCATCATAAGGAAGGGGCTCCCAGATGAAATCAGCCTACACTATATGAGCTTCTATTCCGTCTTCCTTGTACCCTCTAATTATTTGAATTATTCAAAGTCCCCCCTTTCTTATGAGCTTTACCTACACTTATCTTAATCAGGAGTAGCAAGAACATTACATTTACTGCTATTTGCTGGAGACCTTCCTGTTTCTGAAACCTTCTTTTGTGACTAATGGCTTCAAATCTTCTCCAAAACCCAGCTTATGCCTTAACAACTGTCTAATCCTGAATAGAGGTGATCAATTATCTTGACCTCTCAAAGACTTAGAATTCTTTTCCTTAAAATTAAGATATTCAATCTGACATCCATTAGTCCTAGAATTCCAGGCTCTTGCATTTTAAAAATTCCTTTATATGTTCATGATCAATGGATGAAAATGTATCACATTTTTCCTATCAAATAACATAGATTTTAGATTGATGCATGGATACATCTAAATGGCAAAGCCTGTGCAAAAGGAAAAGGGAAAATAATATCTACATTTCTTGCTATTTCAAAATACTATTTCTTTGATGCTTAAGGAATACTTAAAATAGTCATTAAGTAGCAACAGTATTACACAGGGAGAGAAATTTATAGCCATAACACACAATCAAATTTTAAGGCTATTTAAAATTTTTTTTCCTCATGGTTTATTTTTTTTTATATTTAAAAATTTCCATCTCCTTCCCTCCTCCTCCCCCCTCCCTCCCCTCCTTCTCCCCCTTCCCTCCCCTCCTTCTCCCCCTTCCCTCCCCTCCTTCTCCCCCTTCCCTCCCCTCCCCTCCAGGGAAAACAAAAGTCAATTGCACTAACTTCTGACAGTGACCTATAAGTGCACAGGTACACATGTAGCATTCAAGGTGTTTGGACATTTCACATTCCTCGTGTGCCACTAGGACCCTACATTGGCATTTCTTACTATTTCTGATTTTAAGTAAGAAAATCTTGCATTTCAGCACAAGAAAAGGATATAAAAAGATCATAACTCATTATTGATTTCTAAAGAGTAGTAATTCAATAGAAGGAGCTGAGATTTTTTTATAAAAATTCACTTCGCAATAGTGTTTTGTCATTGAAAGATATTTCCTGAAATGGATATTAGAGCTACAAGACTTTTGGGGCCGATTCCCAATGTTGACAATAGAATGCTCCATATTATGCCAAAGAACATTGCTATATACTTGATGAAAGAGGATAGCAAGATAGGACCATATTGAAGAACATATTTGTAAATTGGAAAAAGGGCATTATGACTAAAGTTACAGAGTTATTAAAATATTAGTCATACATTTTAATGAATATATGCAATCATAAGTTTATATGAAGGTAGATAATTATTGAAGCAACACTATTCTATGAGCCAAGGATGGCATTCACATCTGCAACTACCTCTGTGCAGGAAGCTAACAGGCAAGGGAGCTCAGAAATCAGCATCCAACCTTCACGCTACATCAATGTCCTATCTAAAAAAAAAATGTAAACAGAACTAAAAACCCTGATCTACCCAAACACAAGAGCTACCTTCTACAATGCACAATTTTCTAAGGTAAGGAAAACAAGACTTAAAAGGATTATAAGAGCAGACCTTGAATTTGTGTTAGAGATGGGACACAGGCCTAACCTGAAGCCATGTTCCTTACAGTTACCCTATTGCTTTTCAACCATAAGGCTTCATTATAGAAATAAAATTGGATTATTACGATTCTGGACCATACAATTGTTTGCACACAGAAGACAGCAAAAGAAATAAACTACAGCCAAGAACCTTTTGACGGTTATCATCTTTGAATTGCCTCTTCAAACAAATGACTTTCTGCCTTTGACAGTTTGATGTTCAACATACAAAGGAAGATGAACTATTTGGTAGTCTTTGTGCTTGCAACTCATCAAAATGGCATTGTTTTAGTCTCACATATCTTCGTCAAGCAAATAATTAGATTTATCAATTAACACTCTCAAACATTCTTTATGAGTAAATCACTTCAATGAAGTGTTGTTTGAGGGAAAGAAGATTCACAACTGAAACTGGCTAAAAGCAAAAGACCAATCAGAGGCCATTATTAAACCATGACTTATACAGCAACAATATCTGAAATTATTACAAAAGTATTAGGAATTTTTTTCTCCAAATCATTCTTTATAACTTTCCTGAGACATACTTTGGTGAGTTCTTTACTCATTCTATAATTTGCTTATTATCTTTTCAAAAATAATTATGTATGCAGAAGTAGATAATATAGTTATTTTCTTGTTTTCTAAGGATGATGGGACAATCAACATAAAATTCACATATTAGAAGGTATAATGAAGCTATTTAATCGCATAAAAATCCCAAGAAGCCTTGTAAAAAATTGTTTCTAGTCTTAGAGAAAGATTCTGGATTTTGTACATATCTGTATAACTGTAAATTACTAAATTTTCTTTCTAGTTCTTCACACTGTCCCTCGTTTCCACTCTAAGATGCTTGATGAAATCAAAGCATGTTCTAGTTTGCTCTCTATTGCTGTGATGAAGAATGATGACCAAGAGCAGCTAGGGAGTAACGGGTTTATTTGACTTACACATCTTGTTCACAGGCTATCATTGAGAAAAGCCAATGCAGGAACCTCAAGGCAGAAACTGAGACAGAAGCCATGGTAAAAGGGCTGATGACTAGCTGAATACCCATGACCTTCTCATCCTGCTTTTTACACAGTTCTAGACTGTCTGTCCAAGAGTGGAACCACCCAGAGTAGGGTGGAAATGGCTCCCATACCAATGATCAGCCAAGAAATATGCCCTCAGACTGACAAAGAGGCCAATCTGATGGATCCAGAAGCACTGTCCAAGGCATGGCACAAACACAAAGGAAAGCCTTAAGAGTGTTCAATGCTTAAGAGTGCTCAATGATTCAGAGCAATTACACCTCTTACAGAAATTCTAAGTAGGGTTCCCATCACCTATATTGAGAAGCTCACTTCCACTAGTAGCTCTAACTCTAGGGTATCTTATGTCTTCCTCTGGCCTCCGTGGGTACCCCCACATTTGTGTATATACTAACACACATGAATAATAACTGTATTAAAATTAATGCGTTTACTAAAATTAATTAATTTCAAATTAATTTATAAAAATTATTTCATAAAGGGAGGTCTAAAGGTAAAAGGCAAGGCCGTCTGCATCGTAGCACGTGTGCAGGCTGCAGCATTCTGAGAAGCAGGGAACGGGAGTCTGGGAAGGGTGACTGATGGCAAACATACACATGAGCTAGGTCTTCTCCAAAAGAAAAAAGAAGGAAAAGAGAAATTCTATTTTTCACGCGAGTAACTAGAGCTAAGTTTGTACAGGTTTTGACCCAAAGTAGAAACCAAAGTACAAACATAGGAAACCCGTAGAGAAGCCCCTTTACATATATGGAGTAAGCTGTAAACATATAACTTCTCCACAGCATCCAAAAGTATTAACAAAAAATTCTTCTGATTCACAGCAGACAGAGTCAATCACAGTTAAAATATACTCTTTCACCTCCCTAAGTTCTTCACATTGTATTAATGTGGCCAGACTGATAACAGCTGTCAGCTGAAAACCCTGATGAAATATTCATTACTGAAGGAGAAAATTAAAGAAATCTGTCAGGTTGAGGTTTATTATGTCCAAAAAAATAGCTTCATCTTTTTCAACATTTAACTTACCAAGAATAAATGTTTCATTACGTATTTTATTGAACAGGAACGAACAATTCTGCTTGTGAAAATGTTGCAAGTTCTCTGTAACATAAGCGATGGCATTGATGTAACAACTAAAATGAGTTAAAAAAAAAAAAAAAAAAGTACAGGCTGGGGAAGTGGCTCAAGTGTGAGGCAAGTACGACGACTTGAATTTGACCTTCGGCGTCTATGTTGATAAGCTGGGCACAAGAGCATACACTTGCTACCCCAGTGCCAGAGAAGCAAAAAAAAAAAAAAAGGTGGATCCTTAGGGCTCACTGGCCAGTCAAGCTATCTTCTGGGTAAGTTCCAAGGTAGTGAGAGACTCGGTATCAACAGAACTTACAGATGCTGCCTTCGTAACAACACCAGGGATGCCCTCCAGTCTCCTATATACATTGACATACATCTGCAAGCGTATGCATTCCTATACATGTGGACACACACACATACACAAATCAGAGAAATCTAAGTCATATATGGTTGCTTTCTATGTGGAAGATATTCTTTACTTCTTAGAGGAGCAGTTCAAAACAGTATTTTATAAAGGAAGGAGACAAAGCATTCTTCAAATTTCCATATAAAGTTCAATACAAGCCGTATTCAAATGTGGAATGAACACAAGCAAGTTTTTAATGGCTTATTGTTTTACATTAGGGGGGAAAGGCATAATTTCTGATTTCATCAAAGTGAAATAAACATCTAATTCCAATTCCAATTGTCAAGGGATGCGTTCTTCAGTAGACTACCTTTATTATGGAAAGTAGTCTTTCTTTGATAATTAACAGCTTCTGTTGAGATGCATGCCAAGTATGAGAAATTAACGCCTGCACCGTCTGCTCTTTACTCTTTCTTACAGACCTTCCTCAGATTTAGGTCTGACACAGGAAAAGGAAAATGTGCTTATGATGATGTTAAACAAACCAAAGCTAGGTAGAATGAAAAGAAATGTGTGTGTGACTGGCTCATTCCCTTGTAATGACATATATCGCTTTTACATAAGGATATGAAGTAAATCATCAGAAAACTTCTCTTTGAAGAAATAAAACTTGAAAACATTTAATAAAGTAAAAATAAGCAACCTATTGATGTATATTTTGGACTTAGGGTTGTAATATAGATGCTCAAACAAGTAAAAAATATATTATTTTAGTTTCTATAAGTAAGCTTAATTTCTTAATATTTAACTTATTTTATCTGTTGTTGGTATCTATGTGTGGAAGCACATGTGTTTTAACATTTATGTAAGAAGTCCAATTTGCGAGTGACTTTCTCCTTCCACCACGTGGCTTCTGGGGACCAGACTTTAGCACCTACAACCTTAAGTTTTTATTGCTAGAGCAGTAGACAGTAAGACTGGATGCTTTATGGGCACATATGCTCCTCAACCACTCATGTGTTCCCATGATTCTGAAAAGTCCAGGGTACCATGTCTTTGAGAAGGCATTTCTCTTAGCAGTCCATATACATGTGTCTGCAGATTTTAGCTCAAAAGCATTAGTCTACATTGACATTGGTGGCTTTGGGTCCCGACACTCAATATTAGAGAAGCAGGGGTCTTTCACACAGTGGAGACTCCTGATACTCATGACTTTCTCTACATTTGACAGAAATACACCTTTTTTATAAGCCGAACAAGCACTGTCCTTCTCTCAATGCAAAATAGGCCAGAATACTCTTTCCATATGGTGAGGGAAAGAAACACTTTATTTCTTAAAACCTTTTCCCCAGGATTTCATATCCTAGTTTTTCAAAAGTTAGAAAGATTTATGAAACACTAACGTATCAGTAAAACAGAAGGCTGGGAGTACAGCCCTAGGTTTAAGTGAATTTGCTGCTCTTCAAGAGGACCTTGGTTCAGATCCGAGTATTCAAGTCAACAGTTCACAACCATCTCTAACTCCAGGCCCAGAGGATCCAGCACCCTTTGCTGGTCTCCATGGATACTCACACATATATGGTGTAACCATGCATAGACACATAACCTTGTATATACATAAAAGTTATGTAAAAGGAAGAAATATAGTATTCGTTATTTCAGTTGAGATACCAGCTATGAAATGATGTTTTATTCTCTTCCTTTTAAAGACTAGGGTAACTTCTCATGAAATTAACAAATAAATATCTCTTTATTCTTAATCTGTCTTTTCAATATGGGCAGTTATTTATATAGAAACCTTAGAAAATCCAGAAAAAAATAAAAAAATATTTAAATAAAAATATTCTTACTATATAGAGACAAATATAGTCATATTTTTATTTAAACAAACTGCATTTTTACTTATATCTATGTTGTATTTTCCTGAACTTTAGGCTTAAATTGTTTTTAACATTATATGCATTGAGGCAGATCTCTGTGAGTTTGAGGCCAGCCTGGTCTACAAGAGCTAGTTCTAGGACATCTAGGATTGATACACAGACAAACCCTGTCTCAAAGAAAAACCATTATATGCATAGATATCATACTATGTATGCATGTATGAATATATACTACATATAGTGATAGTCTGCTGTAGTTTCACGTATGTAATAATGTTATTAACGTCTACTTTATAAGTTGCTTCTTAACTTGCAGCAATACATTTTGTTCTACTAAATTATCCATAACTTGATTTTCAGTGGTACTGTTATGCTATTTTAGTGAAGAATTGTTGTACATGCAGGCTCATTTATATTTGTTCCCCATTGTGATATTGATGACCATACACTTGTCAAAACTAATTGAACATTTATAACTCATGGGTCTTTTGCCTGCTTGTATGTCTGTATACCATATGCATGCAGACCCCATGGAAGCCAAAAGAGGGTATCAGTTCCCCTGGGACTGGAGTAACAGTTGGTTGTGATCCTCCATGTTGGTGTTGGGAATCTGGGTCCTCCGTGAAAGCAGGTACTGTACTGTTGAGCTACCTCTCAAGCCCCATAATTGGGCATTGTTTCAGAGAAAATATTTCATTTATAATTTCTTATTTTGTTCCAATGTTTCTAAGACTGGGATTGAGTGAGTGAGCATATGTGCATGCAAGTGGTGTGTGTGTGTGTGTGTGTGTGTGTGTGTGTGTGTGTGTTATGTATGAGAGAGGGCATGCCATGTTAGGCATTAAGTAATCAAAGGAAAATCTGCCAAAATCAGGTATCTCCTTTTCCACATGGGTCTTGGGGATTGAATTTAGACCCTCAACTGTAGCTGCAAGCACTTTCACCTGCTAAGCTATTTCAGCGGTCCTGAATAGAGATTCTGAAAAGTTCACTGGGTTGGTGTGTCTGAGGATATTACAAAGCACAGTATCAATATGACTGCCTAAACATGAGCTGAAGGAGGACAATAGCCATGCCAAAGTGGACAGGGAAAAGCCACTGAGGGCTAAGCACAACAGAAACAACTACAGTCAACTAAGGAATCCTGAAGTACGATTAATAGAAGCTCAGAGTCTGAAACTGGGGTTCAACCTGACGACCCAAAAAGCAAAGTAGCTAGCCGCTGGCTCTTACCTCAACCTCAGTACAAAATGGCGAACTTGCCTCCAGGAATCTCAGAATGAAACTGTGACTAAGACCTGCCTGTCTCCTCCCATTTTATAATCCTCTTTAGGGCTGGGATTAAAGGTATACACCACTGGGATTAAAGGCATGCACCACCTGGTTTCTATTGGCTAGCTTGTGTGCTACTGGGATTAATAGTATATGTTATTGCAGCCTGGTCTGTAAGGCTGGCCAGTGTGGCTGTTTTACTCTGTGAACTTCAGGCAAGCTTTATTTATTAAAATAAAATAGAAATGTCACTACAAAATACTTTTGGGTGGGAGAAATGGTCTTTTTCTAGGGAAGAGCACATCATTAGTTCTCCAACACCAAATGGTAAGTCTTAAAAACAAATATACAAGTAACATAATACATACTTTGCAGGTTATGCTGAGGAATACATATGTATGTGCACATACACATTTATGTAAAAGCAATCAAAAGAGGCCATAAATATGAAAGAGAGAAAGAAAGAAAGTGTGGGTCTAGAGAAGTGGTTCTTGACCTTTCTAATGCTGGGATCCTCTAGTGGGGGTAACAAAAACCATAAATTTATTTTGCTGCTACTTCATAACAGTAATTTTGCTACTCTTATTAATCATAACTTAAATATCTGAGATGCAGGATACCTGATACATGACCCCTGTGAAAGGGTCATTTGATTGACCACCCCTAAAAGGTATCATGACCCACAGGTTGAGAACCACTGGTCCAGAAGGAGATGATGGAAGGGAGAGGTGTAATTAGAATCTCAAAAAAGATAACTGAATTGATTTTTAAAGATGCATGTTCAATTATTATTATTATTATTATTATTATTATTATTATTATTATTATTATTATTATTTCTGTGTGTGCATGAATGCATGTATATGCACACATGTGCTTCAAACGTTCAGGTGTCCACAAAGGCCAGGAAAGTACATGGGATTCCATCCCTGAAACTGGAGTTAGTGGCAATTGTGAACCATTTGACATGGATACAGGAAACTGAGCTGCATTCTCTAAAAAACAGGAAATACTCCTAACTGACGAACCATCTCTCCAGCCGTGGGACGATTGTTAAAAGTACTGTGATCTAACTAACATATTGCAATTACTCTCATTTGCTTTTCATCCATAATTTTGAAATCATTTCAGAAATTGCATACGGGCAGCATCCTAACTCACGACAAGAAAATAAATACATTAATGGAGAATGAATGGTGCTGTCTAGGAATACACAGAATACGAATAGAGCCCATTAATTTTCTTAAGTTTTAAAAAGGACGAAGCTGTTTCATTCTTATAGATAATGTCCTTCTACTCATGTGGAGAATTTTAGTGACTGTTTATCTTTAGTTTTTAGACCACTTAAAATGTTAAAAATTGCATAGCTATTCATACCAAGATGCAATGAGGGAAGAAGGGAGGAAAGAGGATAAAAAAGAGAAAGTCAGAGAGGTTGAGAGAAGATGGCTGTGAGGGAGGAAGTTTGCTTACTACCAACAAACCCAAAGAAGTCCCCAGATCCTGAAACATCTGAGCTTAAAGCATGAGAAGATTAGATTTTCATCTTCAGTATTAAAATACATGAAATATACATTTCCCTGTCCCGAGCTGCTCAAATTCACTGCTATTTGTCACTGCACATACTCCAAGTACTATAAAACTGAAATTTAAGACCTTTACTTTTCATTAGAAATTAAGTGAGGAAAATAATTATTAAGGAAAATATGAAATTAAACGCCTAAAACCATTCAGCTAAGATTTAAGTGTTGAGAAAATTAAAGAGGCAATTTGAACAGTAATTAAGGTATGGACACTAAAAAATATAATTATAATTTTGTTCAGTTACTCTACCTGTTACACTATGAATCAAATTATACCCCCTCAAGTGGGTAAAGTTAAAATAAAAATTTGGCATAGTTAGCCTATAAATGAATAAATACTTGTAATAATTCTATACAGCTTTCAGAAATATATTTTCAAGAATTTATTTTCATAAATTTTAACTGCAATTTTGATGAAAAGAAAACTATAATAACTGTACTGGTTTATACTTTTATAGGAGTAATGGATACCCCATACTTCTACTATATTTGTTAAAAAAAAAAACAATTGCCAAGCAATTAATTAAACTCACTGTGACTTTTCTGATTTTACTATTTCCATACATTTAGATAATTTAAGTTTGTTTCAACCTGTTTTTCATGACAGCTGCAAAGGCATTTATTATATAGATTCCCCCCCCACACACACACACTGTTGTTCAAGGATAATATCAAAAATAAACTCTATTTATACCATTTTATTGTTGTCTTTCTTCTCTTGAATCTCCTCACTTGGTAGTCAGGATACTTCTCACTTTTACAGAATAAATAAAATGCAAAGTTGTTAATTTTTGTCTGGGTTTGCTTTAATTTCTTGTCTTTTGACAAATATCGATCATAGACAGGTGCGTATTTTTGTTCTATCTGCACAGCTATAGTCAATATGCAGCATCAGTTCACCGCATGCAGTGTCATCGAGGAGCCAAAGCAACACCATAAACATAGCCACCCAGGAATTCCATTCATGCTAGTCAAAGATGCTGCAAGCACCAGCCCCATTAGGTGACTTAGTCATCAATAATATCTCCACTACAACCGCTAAATCTCAGCGAGAGCGTCCAGGGATTTTGAAACAGGAACGGTGAGACACCACATGGTCTGTACTTCAGGAAAAGACGTGTGTTTGGAGTCAGGATGAAGAACACCCTGATGATACAGCCTGTGATGGGCAATCTCAATCACCTAAATATTTATGAAGTAATAATGTAAGGATGGAAAGTATCTGCTGAACAACAATCTTTGAAAAGGTCAGTTTGCTTCCTTTACTTAAAGTCTGAAATGCAATAATGCTGAAGCTTTATTAGCAGGGTAACATCAAATATATCACACCCTTGGTTATATTCGAGGTGTTTATACATGGAGAGGAAATCATGAAGGCTACCAAAGACCTCCACTGAGCACGGTCTCTTCACTAAAATAGTAAAAGAGGATTGCTTGGTACAGTGTAATGTATGAGGAGAATACCTCTCGTGACACCCGCCAGTATGTATATGGTGAAAGTCATTATTGTTGATTAATACATCAAAAGAACAAAAGAATCCATCGGGATTTAGGATACTCCTGCTTTCTCGGAGATACAAAGAAAACATCATTATCCTAAATAGTGTGAATTGGGTCTTTTCATCATGTGTAGGTCACATTCGTTTTGGGGTGTCCAGACCAGACGTCCTCACCAGGAGAGCTTTCCTAGAAGAGTGGATATGAGAGAAAATGATTTATTTGCTCTGTAAATTATAGGCTGATAAATAGCTGAGAACAGGTACTAAATCTATGTTGACAGGTGCCTTGCTGACTTTTCTACATTCTATTTTATATTCTGCCTTGTTAACCTAAATGAAGCTTGGTTTATGGACTATTTGTTTTGTTGTATTTATTTATTTTTATTCCCTAATATTCTTTTTTAAGCAAGAAACCCAAAAGTAAATGATTCATATTTGTCAAATCATGAGACATGTGGATATATTTTTTAAAATGATACAATATAATGAAAAGGAAAAGCCTTTCATTCCTGAAGCCATAAAATGAAATTTCACAAGTTCAGATCTCAGAAACATGCTTATAGCATCAGAAAACTTTTCATTATGTCACGCCACTGTGCACTACATTCCACAACCCAAATAAATTTTATGCCAGCAGGTAAAATATGAAAATTATAACTTTCAACACAGCATACATCATTTCACTCAAAATAGAAGCAAATTATGAAGAGGTGAGCATAGTGTTTCCTGTTGACAAAAGCCACAGATTTAAAATTTATAGCACGATTTCCCAAGCTGAAATTAGTATGACACTACCTGAAAGTTCTCAAGGGTGTTTTCAAAGAGTTCCAGGCAAGGCTTCACATAGAATTATTTGTGTATTTGTATGACTCTCATTTTCCACATCAAATACACATATGCACGATCTATGTTATTGTGTGTTATCTATATTTTTCTGGCTATTCACCAATTCCTATAGTCAAAGCAATTCTTGTCACAGTCATTGTGAAATCAGCATTTTAAAAGAGA
This sequence comes from Arvicola amphibius, assembly GCF_903992535.2. Taxonomy (NCBI): domain Eukaryota; kingdom Metazoa; phylum Chordata; class Mammalia; order Rodentia; family Cricetidae; genus Arvicola; species Arvicola amphibius. Next base: position 107,336,338 of record NC_052055.2, read on the forward strand.
TTTCTTTATTTTGATTTTATGTTTATATTTATGTTTTTCACGTGTGTGGTGTGGTGTGTGTGTGTGTGTGTGTGTGGGTGTGTGTGTGTGTGATGTGTTGGTAGAGACCAATAGAAGATGTTGTATCTTCTCCTGGGACCAGAATTAGAGATGGTTGTGAGTGATCTTGTAGGTGCTGGGAATAGAACCATGCCTTTTGTAAAAGTAGTATTCTTAACCACTGAAGCATTTTTCATCCTCATGCCAAGAGCAAAGCTCATACGAAGGGCTTCTGCTAACTTTGAACATCACAATCTTTATTTCATCCCATGAACAGTGCAGAGTAAAGGCCTCTGATTTTCTTAATTATGTCAAGACTAAAAAGGATATTGGCTAAGGCTAATTAACCTCAAAGATTTGAAAAGAAAGATGAAGCTCAAGCAACGAATTGTGGCCAACTTAGAATCACCTAAGTCACAGTGCAAGATGGTTGCCTTCATCCTACCAAAGCAAGGCCTGCCTAGAGTTGGAATGTGAAACTAACATCATTTCATTATAGTTTGTTCGTTCTTTCCTTCCTTCCTTCCTTCCTTCCTTCCTTTTTTATTTTAAAAAGAAAACAAGTTATTTTTTTCATTTTACATGCCAATCCCAGTTCCCACTTATTCTCCTCCTCCCCTTCCCTTCACCTAACTTTCCCACCTCACTTCCTATCCTCTCCACAGAGAGGGTAAGGCACATTGATTTGGGGAAGGTTCAAGGCCCTTCCTACTATATCCAGGCTGAGCAAGGTATCCATCCAAAGAGAATAGGTTCCCAAAAAGCCAGTACAAGCAGTAGGAATGAATCCTGGTGCCACTGCCAGTGAACCCTCGGACTACCCCAGCCATACAACTGTGACCCACATTCAAGGAACTAGTCTGGACCTATGCTGTTTCCTTCCCTGTCCATCTGGAGTTGGTGAGCTCCTATTAGCTCAGGCAAACTGTTTCAGTGGGTGTTCCCATCATGGCCTTGACATCTTTGTTCACGTTCTTAGTCCTTGCATTCTTCAACTAAACTTTGGGAGCTCAGTTCAGTGTTCCAATGTGGGTCTCCACCTCTGTTTCCATCAGTTTCTGGATGAAGGGTCTATGGTGATATTTAAGATATGCATCAGTCTGACTACAGGGCAAGGACAGTTTGGGCACCCTCTCCTCTATCACTTAGGGTCTTAGCTGGGGTCATCCGTGTGGATTCCTGGGTTTCTTGCTAACCCCACCCTTAATCAAAATATCTCTTTTTTTGCTCTATCTCCCCACATCAGACAGAGGATTGTTTTCCAAATTATATAAAAAAAACTCAGGAAATTAGACATCAAAATTCCAAATCACCTGGTTAAAAAATGGGGTATAGAACTAAACAGAGAAATCTCAACAGAAGAATCTCAAATGGCTGGAAGACATTTAAGGAAATGTTCAATATCCTTAGCCATCAGGGAAATGCAAATCAAAACAACTCTGAGATACCATGTTACACCAGTCACAATGGCTACGATCAAAACAACCAATGATAGATCGATAGCTTCTATTGGAGAGGATGTAAAGGGAACACTCCTCCATTGCTGGTGGGAATGCAAACTTATACAAACACTTTGGAAATCAGTATAATGGTTTCTTAGAAAATTGGGAATCAACTACCTCAGGACCCAACAATACCACTCTTGGGCATATACCCCAAAGATGTTCAATCTTACTACAAGGACATTTGTTCAACTATGTTCATAGAAGCATTATTTGTAATATTCAGAACCTGGAAACAACCTAGATGCCCCTCAACCAAAGAATGTATAAAGAAAATGTGGCACATTTACACATTAGAGTACTATTCAGTGGTAAAAACCTATGACATCTTGAAATTTGCATGCAAATGGATGGAACTAGAAGAAACCATCCTGAGTGTGGTAACACAGACCTAGAAAGAGGAACAGGGTATGTACTCACTCATTAGTGGGTGCGAGATGTAAAGTAAATGATACTGAGCCTATAGTTCATGATCCTAGAGAAGCTAAATAACAAGGTGAACCCTAAGAAAAACATACATAGATCTACCTGGAAAGAGGAAATAGACAAGATTGCCTGACAAAAATGGGAGCAAGGGGGAGGGTGGAGTAGGGAAGGCAGAAGGGGAAGATGAGAGGAGGGGAGGATAACTTGAGGGAGTGGGATAGTCGAGATGGAGGAAGGGTAGAGATTCATTAGTTTCATTACAGTTTGGTCATCATAGAAATAGTCATGATTGGGAGGCTGAGAGATGGTTCAGTGCACGGAGTGCACAGTACAGGAACGAAGACCTGGGTTCAGGTGCACAGCACCCACATAGCAGTCTTCCATATTCATAACATTATTCCTTATAGATAATATAAAATAATTATATAGCAGTAAGACAGATACAACAAACCCAGAAATCATATGCAATATGAGTATCAGTCTTCATGCACAGTTATCAGTTGATTTACTTGGTTGTTGCTTTCTACTTCATGGGGCTCTTAATAAAGGCTTTTTAAATTAGAACAGATTCCAAAAGGACCATCAATGGATATACCTTAATGAAGCAATAATTCAATTAGGAAACCGGTTCTTTGTCATTGTTAATTTTTCCTTAAACTATCAGCCTCTGAAGGCTTGTGCTGGTTAGTTTCTATTGCCAAGTTCAAATAATCTAGAGTCACCTGAGAAGATGGAATTGCAACTGAATCATTTCCAAAGTCAGACTGGCCTATAGCCATACCTGTAATAGATTTCATAGTGTAGTAAGACCCTGCCCAAAGTGGGCAGCACCAAACCTAGGCAGATGGATCCAAACTATACTACAAAGCTAGGTGAGCAAGCTAGGAGCAAGCCAATAAGCACCTTCAACTTCTGTCTGTGTCTCTGCTTCATGTTTCTGCTCTGCTTGGATCTTTTTCCTTGCTCTCTTTAGTGATGAACTGTGACCTGGAAGTGGAAGCTTCATAGTTTGTTTTTGGGAATCCATCCATGATCGTCTATCAGGAAATAATATCAAGTAGACATTTCTTATCAAGATAAGAGCTTCTCAGGCAGCCAGTGCTGAGGAGACAGTGACCCATCAACTGCCATGTACTATCTAAGCATAATCCCTCTGGGAGGGACTATGGGGTAAATAAAGTCAGGATTTATCTAAAGTCAGTGAGGTACTACCAGTTTTTTATCTTAGAGATCTATTTATAAAAGTTAGAAATACTACTAAATTTATTTTTTAAAAAACTAAGTATATTACTAGAATCAATTAATGTATATGGAATAAAGTTTGAGACTCTTAAATCCCTACTCAAATATAACAAATTTACCACTAGGGGAGGATAGAAGTGATATGCGCACATATTTAACTATATTAAATCTCATAGCATACAAGACCAGTACTGTGAAAATTATGAAATAGTTGAAGAGCAAAAACTTAACACCTAAGTATTATAGTTTACTTGTGGATTGTATTACTTGATACTGTTTGAGTATCAATTTTCCACATAGCTACAGTAACACTTATAGCTACAGTAAGTTATGTCCCACTCACCATTCAAAAAGCAGTTGGAGAAAAATGTTGGTGATTTCCATGAATAAAGAAGCTAAGTCTAAAAATCATAGAGAAATACAAAGAAGTCAAAATAGAAAAAAAAATACACTTTGGGGAGAAATGAAGACTAAGCTACAAGATTTATAAAGATTTTTAAAAACTTTTTCTGTTACTGATAGAAAAGTATAAAAATGGAGAACACAGAGCTCACAGTTAGAGCCTCGTCTATACAGTCAAAGCATACAGGTACAGGGATATTCAATGGAAAAGCCTGTTGTTTGACTACACAGAATTGAAAAAGCTGAGTGCCTTTATAAAAAAAAACGAATAAACTATTTCACATTTCACACTAAATAAAATAGAAAACATAAGGTCAACCATTATTTAATCCTTGATTAAGTTTAGGTGATCTTGCCTCTGGTGGTGAGCATGAGAAAGGAAACACCATGAGAAAATCACTGAAGTGTTGGATGTGCTCATTATCTGGAGAGTAGCCGTGGCAACAATGATGGTTTTGCCACCACAAGTCAAGGCTTATGAAATTATACTCTTTAATATAATTAGCTTTCAGTATATACCAGTGATATATCAACAAGGCTTTTTTTTAAAATTGAAGGAAGAAACAGAACCCTGAGAAACAGTCCTGAGATACATAAACTCTGCAGGTATCCCTTGGGCACAAGACAACACAAAGCACCCATTGAAGGAGGGCAGAAGAACATCCATTAGAGGCTCTTTGAGTTTTCAACTCTGAGAGACTAAAAGCAGGTGGGAGGTAAAGGAAAAACTGTCTGAAAAACTCCAGGTGTTCAGCTGTACAAGACTGAGGTCAGGGAAAGCCAGGCAAGGCAAACCTTCCTTGGGTCTGGTTTTTTGCAAACTAAAAGGCCCCCTACTTTCTGTCCAATGAAGAGGGAGTGGCAATGTGGGTGAAGAGAGTTCGGGAGTACAAAGAGTTGGCATCATGATGAGAGAGAAGAGAAAGTGAGAGAGCAAGTGAGTGGAGAGAGAGAAAGAGTCAGTCAGTCAGTCAGACAGACAGACAGAGAAAGAGACAGAGAAGAAAAGAGGGGAACCAGAAAATGGCAGTTTAGCCACAGAGCAACAAAGAAAAGGTAGATGTTCCTTGTTTCTCAAATTAGGCAAGCAAAAGTGGTGTCCAGAGCCACAACAGTGCTTTGTCCCTACTGCCTTTGAATCAGAAAGTTTCTATCTCATTCTCAAAGGCTGTGAAGGCAAGTGAGATGGGTGGGCAGGTGAAGGCACTTGTCCTGAAAGGTTAGGAATCTGAGTTCAATGCCTGAACCCACGTAAAGGTGAAAGGAGAGAACCAACTCCAGACTGTCTTACAGCAGACCCTTCCTATCTATAGGGTATAGAAAATGAGAACCAGGTACCCCTGGGCTTTGGAGACGGGGTATATGTGTAGCCTCAGCAGGCAAACAGATGGAAGAATCTTAATTTCCCCTATCTTATGTAGGGAGCAGTCCATAAAGTCTAAAGTCAGTGTTGAAATAAAGTATCTCCAACCTTAAGAACAGCCCACTGACTTGGAATTACAGTCTTTCAAATCCTACTCTCCCAATCTGACTTATACAAAAGGTTTGCTTTTTCTGGAGGCAAATAACATGCATTTTCCTCTCCATTGTCACCTATTTGTTCTTGTATCAAATACAAGTGTGTCATAGCAAATCAAAATTCAAACAATGTAATGCATTTAATCAAAATAACCAAAGTATTTATCATGCATGACTATTTAAAGACACATTCTCTTTAATCAAACATAATAAATACTAATTACTATTAGTTCCCCAAACCAGAATCTTCCTGTCATCAAATGAAGCAAATAGAAAGAAATGCACAGTTGAGCATGTTATAGTGAAAACATCAGCAGTCAGGGCTAGGAATATAGGAAAGAGTTTAAAAAGGTTTATTATTCTTTCTGAGGACCAAGTTTGAGTCATAGCACCCACATCAGGTTACTCAGACTACCTATATCTCCAGCTACAGAGCAATGTTTTATTTTGATGTCTTCTAGTCTCTGAGGTCACTTGTATGCAGGTGAACATACCCAGACACACACACATACACATAAATAAAAACAAAATATTTTTTCAACAAATAAGATACCAACACCCCAATCAAACTGCAGTTGTGACAAGCACACACAGTAAATGACAGACCATCAGTAAGGATACAGAATATGAATGATGGCATTCATGTTTGAAATAATGAAAGCAAAATGGTTAGATGACAAACAAAAAAGTGTGCAGAAAAAAGTCACTTTGAATTTTTTTACACTTAATATGTTATTCAAGAATTAAGGTAAAGAAAAACTCAGAATGATTAAAATAAAGAAATTCATTTTGAGTCCATTTGTACTTGAATACACATCTTAAATTTGAAGATGAGAAATAACAGAGAAAGGAAAATCAGTAGGAAGACAGAAAGAAAAGGAAACCGAGTCAATATTAGAATCCAAATATAGTATTTTATATTAGACTGGTTTAACTTGAATACAAAAGCACATACTAAAAATTAACACAAAGAAATATATGCAATACAATATAAAATATAATATAGAAAACTGTAATAAGTTTGGAGTCACCCATTAAAAACAACAAAGTACAAAGAAAGATCATCAAACAAAATAATTATGCAATCAATACTGAGTTGGAAGAGTTGAGTAAATTGGGAACATGGGGACCTTGGGAGAGGATTGAAGGGGAAGGGGGAGGCAAGGAGGAGAGCAAAGAAAACTGTAGAGCTCAATAAAAATCAATAAAAAAGAGTTGAATCCATTATATTAAACCACTACAAAGAATATAGGTGAAACACACAATGTAAGTAAAAGTCTAATTAATAATCAAATTAATCTGGGCAATGGTGGTGCATGCCTTTAATCTCAGTACTCAGGAGGTAGAAGCAGGCAGATCTCTGTTAGTTTGAGGCCAGCATGGTCTACAAGAGCTAGTTTCAGGATAGGCTCCAAAGCTACAGAGAAACCCTGTCTCAAAAAACAAATCAAATTAAAAGAATAACAAAAGTGAATTAGCATACTCACATATATGGACAGTTCAGCTTTAGACACTGAGAGGTTGAAAAAAATAAGGTCAAAATATATCCTCAATACAAAGATTAAATAGAATAATACTAGCTATAATACTAATAGATATACTAATAATACTAGCTTAGCTATATGAATGTTGGTGCCTATCAACTGAGGACTCTGTTAAACATATATGCTGGACGGAGTCATATTCAGCCAGAAACAAGGACAAATTATTATAAATGCAAAAAAGTTTGTATGCAGAGATTAGCATATTATGAAAATTTAATTACTTTCAGAAAGACATATATCAAATTTTCTATCATTTGTGTATCTTGGATTTTAGGTTATATATGAATATATAGAAACATTTAAGTGAATATGAGATAGCTGGATTAATGAAGGAGACATGGGAAGAGGCAGAGAATGGGTAATATGAAAGTACGTGATCAAAGTATATTACACACCTGTGTGAAAACCTCCTTATGAAACCCAGTATTTTTCTTTTAATTTTATGTGTATGAGTATTTTTGCTTTCAAGCATCTCTAACCTCATGAGTGTGGAGTGCCCACATGGAGCCAGAAGATGGTCGTGGATCCCCTGGGTTGTGACCTGCTGTGCAGGTGCTCTAAATCAAACTTGGGTCCTCTGAAGAGGAGTCAGCGTGCTTGAGACCCATTTCTCCAGCCTTGAAATCTAGCATTTCAAAGACAAGCACAGTATCAAAGATAGTGAGATAGTGGTACAGACAGGAAAAGAGCACTGGACACTTACTAGCAAAAGGGTGAACCAATCAACAAAACACAATGACCAAATGTGATTTCATTGACAGGACTTCAGAGTTTGCAACATTAATGCCAGAAGGAGAATTTCTACATTCCTTGTTAAAGATAACAGTATGTAGCTTTCAATGCTCACTACAAAGCTCAGTCAAGAGAACAAGGATGAGTTAAGCTACACTGCCACTACAAAGATACAATTGTCATTTCCAGATCACTACACACAACCATATGTGTTTCCTTTAAATGTCCTTATGTAAACATCCCTAGGTAAACCAGCAGGTTTGAGGCTGGGTAAATGAGTTAATCACAGAGGATTTCATGCTGGTAAAATTGTTCTGTCTATATTTTCTGTAATGGTGTATATGCATTTGTCAAACCAGTAAGAATGAATACTCGTATGCTGTGGGAACTCATTTAGTTTGAGCACCAAAGACACTCTACTTGGAGGTTGTTTTCATCTTGGCAAAATTGGCCTTTGGGCAAAAAAAAAAAAACTGCCCATGTCTCAAGAACTGACAAAAATGCATGGTGTCTGGACTAGACAAGCAGGATACAAGAAAAAAAGACTGTTAAACCTTTCCCAGACAAGGTAAGACATTTTTTAAAATTTTTTGCCTCTGAACATGGTCTGTCAGTTACTCTAGGCCTTAGTCTCCAATGTTGCAAATGAGACTTTGGGTGATTGCCCAGGTAGCCAGTTGTCTCTGTCATTTATTGCACCTTTTGAAAGTTGCTTGATTGTTCTTCCTGTTTTCTCAAGTAATACTATTTCCCTTCTAGGGTCTTTGATGGGGTTTTTGATGACTAGATAGTCATAGTTACTTTTGTCTTATGACTTAACCAAGCCATTTCTAATACAAGACTTAGACTTTTTAGGATAGAATAACGACTAAAACATTTAACATATATTTCTTGCTTGATATTGTTTATGCTAGCTGTAATTCTAATTTTTATTCTTGATATTTGTCCTTATTTTGTATTAGGGTTAGAGTTCTTTTATTTGGGCAAAAGGGGGAGGTGTTGTGGGAACTGCTTTAGCAAATATTCTTTAAGATGCTGGCCCACTCTGGGCATGGCCACATGTACTATATATACAGATGTAAAAACGTACATAGCCTCTTGGCTGCTGGGTTCGGTTCCTGTTCTCTGCTCTCACACAGAGGACTGCTCATTTGTGACGTCTACCCCTAAATAGAAAGTTTATTATAGTCCATTCTGAGCTAATAGATTGATTAGCAAATAGATTGAAATCAACAACATTCACAGATACTATGGCATGCCATTGTAGTAGCATCTCCAATTGTAATCAGTGTACTGACATTGATGAAAGGAACGAACTGATCTGTGGATGTGGGCACAGAATAGATGGACATCTCTGTTACTGTGGGGTCTTTATTATATGTAGTCATGAAAAATGTTGCAGGCTATTTGTCCCCTCATATGTGACTAATTCTTTAAACGTACCCATGATGTGAAGCAAATTCAAATAATTTATCCATCCAGCAAACTAATGAAAAAGGAGACAATGGTCTTGTGGTAAAGAATCTGCTTGATTTTTCTGCTGTTTTCTTTCTTTTTTTTTTAAAGGGATGTATAACATAACCACATTTATTAAGAATACATTCCAATTTCATGGCAAATGTCAGCAGTGCAAAACCTCCATTTACTTTTTCTTATAGGATACAAGGCTATTCTGCAGTAAGGATTTCCCCAGCTAGAAGCTCACCAACCAGTAATTAATAACAGAAGAAAAGATGTTTTAGAGTAAAATATGCCATTTCTAACGTCTGGAGAGTCCTAGACCTCTACCCTTGAGTGGGATTTATGAATGCCTTCTACAACGTTTTTCTATCTATAGTCAGAGATCATAATCCAATGAAAACTAAAGCAATAAAAAGGAAGACGTGCTCTTAACACTGTATCTCCATGCCTACCTGAACTGTGCAAGCTAAATTCCATGGCTGTGATCTTTGAGCAACTGTTGGAGTGTGCAGTGTAGTAGTGATAACTCTGCCCTTCCCCACATTCCTCAACGGCATAAGGTGGAGGAGACAGTAGGGATGGAAGCTTAATTATGTTACTTAGAAACATTATGAGCTTCAACTGATTAAACAGCATGGTCATCCTCTGCATCAAAGACCATACCATGGTGCTGAATAATGCAGATCTGTGTTTAGCTTAAACTCCAGAAAGAATGTGAGTCATCCCACCAAGGACAAACAACAGAATCGTCGGTGGCCCTTTTTCCTACCTCAGCCGATGTCATGTGGCTCACAACTACCTGTGACTCTAGCTTCAGGGTCTCTTCTAATCTCCAAGAGGACTTGGACTCCTGTGGAAAAACTCAGACATATACACATGCATACACAGTGAGGACAGAGAAAAAAATCTCAGACATATACACACGCATACGCAAGTGATGATAGAGAAAATATCTCAAAAACTCAGACATATCCACATGCATACGCAAGTGAGGATAGAGAAAAACATCTCAAAAAAGGAGTAGTCAAATGAAGACATCCCCCCTCGGAGAATGTGTTCATCTGTCTCATCGTAATGTAGATGTTCTTGTCTGTCATTCACATAGTTTATCTCCTCCACTAACCATATCTCTAAATGTCTCTAGGGAACAATAAGAATAGTAATTTTTCTAGATATACTAAATCTTAGCATGAAATTTATTTTTCCATCAAAATATCACTTTTGAAATGCCTACTCAAACCTGGCATGAAACTAACATGTCAGAAATCAATTTATCCTGGCATCATACCTAAAGTCCTCTCTATATTGGTTGTGGTGGCATGTATAAGGAAGAAGAAACTTCTTTCCGGCAATCCAGCTGCAATTGAAGGCCACGAGAAGAACACATCTTTTGTAGTATATTATTATGTAAGAAAAACTGACTATTGAAAGTCACTGCAATCTATCATTCTAGCCAGCAAACACAGGAACTAGGAAAATTCGATGTTGGCTAGCCAAGTCAATAAAAAGATGTGAAGTCACAGCAAGAGGGAGGAGCACACAGAATACTAAGTCTGAAATGGGAGGACTGGGGAGGAGAGCTGCAAAGCGACAGAAGGAAATGTCCCTGTGTTAGGAACTGCTGGCGAAGGGGAACTCACACCAGCTGTGAGAAAACAAAGCATAGACATCCTACCAGTAACCATACACAGCAAGAGGTGAATTCCTGGCCCAGAATGCAGAGTTCAAAGTCAGAGTTCAGACCTCACTAAGTTTCAAAGCTACAATGCTGATGTGATCTCTGAAATACCTAGATTGCTCTCATAGATGGAATGATAATACGTATTCAGCGAGTTGTTCCACAGATCAAATCAAAATACCAAATTCATGGGCAAATGGTAATTGCTCAGTTATTAGCAACAATGTGTGTCTTTTAAAATTTTATAAAAGTATTTGCCTCCTATGTCACCACTACCTGTGAAAAATAGCAAGAGTCTTGATAATACATGGAGGATTAATAGTAAAAGATGAAAGACAAAGTCATAAATATCTAATTTTTAAACATCATTTACATACTCCAGACTAGCCTGGAACTTTCTATGTAGACAGTGATGGTTTCAAACTTTTGATCCCTTTACCCTGACCTGAGAGCTGGGTTTATACCACACCCAGTTTATACGGGGCCCGGGATCAAACCCAGAGCTCTACGCATGCCAAGCTAGGCAGGCACGCTACATCTGAGCTTTACCACCAACCAATACTAATCTTAAAAATCAATAGATAGCATACATAAAAAAGAGGATCTGACCTATGATGTCAGTTATTGAACCCATGTATAATCCTTTTCTATGACCATCCCAGATCTTGAAACTTAAAAATCTTCTAATGATTGGGAAGCAGAAGGAAAAATGTGCTTCTCAAAAACATCTCAGGGCGTGTTAGGTAGAGAAAATTACAGATACCTAAATACTTCTTAATGTCTGTGAGCAATTAAACTTCTTTCTTGCTTGTCAGATTGTCTATTACTGGCTGTCAAAAGTATTACCTTTTGTGTTAGAATATATTCTTTTATACTTGATGCCTCCTCCCCAAATATGTAAGTGGATTATATCCTGGCCACAAGCTCTGCTGGTGACCAAGGTATGGGTTAGCAGTTTGTTTGAAAGAACACTCCATATTCTGCGGTGGTGAGCTTGGCCAGCCAGCCATGTCATTTCCCCGCTTGAGCCAATCTCCTTCCAAAGCCCAGCTGCTCCTCTATACTGCCAACAAAAATAGACTTTCATAAATGAGTTTCAGATGTGAACAAGGTTCAGCACACAGCATATGAGACTTCTGGGAATGGCTAGATTAACTTTTTTAGGGACATCTGAGCCTTCCATCTTCTTTAAGTAGCTTTCAGAGTCCCTAGTGTAAGCTGGCTGTTGTGTCAGAGAACAAAATAAACTTAGGGGTTGCATCTGCAGCAGAGATCAGCCTCTCTGTTCAACCTTTGTAGAGCCAATATGCTACTGCTAGCCCAGAAGACATGCCCATTTGAAATACCAAGCATCTAGTCTAGGGATCTATCCAAAAAATCATAGCTTAATTTGAAAATGCAGAAGCTGTCGGTAAATACATACATTGGAACTAAACTTACAGCTTACCTCTCCAAAGTTATCAATATCAATAACAACAACAACAATAAAAGAGTCTCAGGGTCCCATTATTTGTTTTTGCTTTTCTTTCCTGAGACAGGGTCTGGCTACATAGCCCAGACTGGCCTCAAATGAAATCTTCCTGCCTCAGTCTCCCGAATGCTGATTTCCAGAATTGAGCAACATGCCCTGTTCTCTCTTACTCTCCTTTTTCTTTTTCTTTTTAATAATTTGGTCTGTCTCCTTGCCCCATTGGTTGTCTAACCTGTGGATGTCACCATGAGCCATTAAATTGAAGGTAATATTGGATTATGATAATTCAAATTTTAGTGAAATATTTTAATAATATTATTATTTTAATGTAGAGCCAGTCAAAAATAAATGATAAAAATAAAAAAACAGTGAAATACCCAAGTTTGGCCAAAAGAAAAGCAGGCGTTTCTTGAATTCTGTTGCCATGTCATGCTCTATAAAACAAAACCCTAATTCAGACAGCATCCGATCTACTGCCTTTCGTAGTGCCAAAAAATTCTTTTTTCAAGTGGAAGTAATTAGTCAGTGATTAAGAGTCAGAGAGTAATTAACACAAAAGAGAAATGCCTTTGTTGGCATCTGACCTGCAAATCCAACAGCAAAGAAGCCTAAGCTGAAAACTGTTCAAAAGAAGCAGCTAAACTTAAGGTTAATTGATTCCTAAGTTAAGAAGCTCAAAACCATCACCACTGATGTATGAATGAAGGCCATGCAAACCCACCTTTAAATGGGGTGCTCACACTGGAGAACCCTTCCCAGCATTGTCTCTTGAACTTCTCATCCTGCAGGCATGTTCATACAGGGCTTCTCCTCAGAAGGGTCCCCTGGTGGTTCTAGCTAGTGGGCTTGACTCCATCTTTCCTAATTTTTCATCATTTTAGGACTCTAAAATTATGGTGTATTTTCTTTTTAGTTATCTCTGTTTTCTGTTCTGGTATAAGCTTTATGAGGTCAGGGAGTTCACATTCCATTGGGTCTCCAGTTCTCAGGATGGTGCCTGACCCATAGTAAGTAATCAATGGAATGTGTGTGGAAAAGTGAATCCCTAACACCTGAAGAAGCTTCTCCACTTTTTATAAATATCACTTCCATGGGCTGGGATTGAGGCTGTTCCAGAGACCATTTTCAGAAATACTCACAAGGTAAGATGCTGAAATCATTTGGTAAGAAACCAGGGGATGGTACCAGCCTAATACTCATAGGACAGTGCAACCAGGTAGAGTGTTTCATGAAAGACACATAGATTCACATTGTCTCCCAGTCTCAGCTGTGCTATTCTTCCCTGCTGGGTAGGGATAATGCCACAGATCAGAGGTGAGGCTGAGCAAGAATGACTGGGAGACAGACAGTAGACAGAAGAGAGATATGGCATCGACTTGCTCTATTGGGACACAGAGGAGCAAATCCCTAACTATTGTTGTAGCTCACAAGATGGTCTGATGAATGGCTGTGGATTCTATCTATACTTCTTAGACAGAAAAATACGGCCTCACAAGTCACTGGTGTGATGAATTTGAGACTTCCTGAATATTGAGGTCTTATAAATATTTAGTTATCAAAAATATTTTCTGCCCACTTGGTTCTTCTAGCTTTTCCTTTATAGTCAGTCCATGTATATACTATTTATTAACTAATTTATTCTATAAAATTGCTCTCAATATATTTGGTATATTTATTTTTTGACCTATGTTATTTTCTTATGAACTCCATGAAATAAAAATTGACTAAATTGGTGTTTTAAAAAATACCATCTACAGAGATAAGAGACCTCTAAAAAGGATAGCTACACATCCTGACAATACCGACTGTTTTTATATTAGTAAATGCTTTAAGTATTTTTGGCACTGAGGAAACACTGATAAAGATTTGGTTACCATAGTTAACAGAAAGTGTATTCTGAAAAGCATTTAATGGTTAATTATAATATTGTATTATTGTGGTTTGCCTATAATTGTGGAATATGAAAAGTGTAAGCAGAAGTTACCAGTTCAAGGACAACTTGGGCTTCTAAGAATATCACTGCCCCACCTAAGTTACAGAATGATACACTATCACAAAACAAAATATGTTTCTTACTGTGATCAAAATACCAATAATCTTACAAACACATAAAACACAAATAATTAATATTTATAGTATATATGAAATGTCTTGTTTCATAAATTACACACTATAATATTTCTATCATCAACATTATGTTGGAAGTCTTAAATGAAGTACAATCCTTTTTAAAACTGATTATATAGCCGGGCGGTGGTGGCGCACGCCTTTAATCCCAGCACTCGGGAGGCAGAGGCAGGAAGATCTCTGTGAGTTCGAGACCAGCCTGGTCTACAAGAGCTAGTTCTAGGACAGGCTCCAAAGCCACAGAGAAACCTTGTCTCGAAAAACCAAAAAAAAAAAAAAAAACTGATTATATAAAAACTGATTATATACTTTGAGCTATGTAAATGGTCCTCCCATAATTGGGATCTGCCATAAAGCAGATGGTATATTCCTGATACGGTGTGGGACCACCTGAACATAATCAAAAGGTTAATAGTCACATTTCATATACACAAATATATTGCCAGGGACCATGCCAGATGAACAGCAAGTGGCTTTGGAACTCATGGAAAATGGCCCAGCAGTGAGCGTGGCCACAATAGGTAGGCCTTGGAGAGGCAGAGCCCTGAGGACTATGTTTCCAGGTGACATCATACTGTTAATGAGCACAGATCTGCTTATTTTCCTCATGTCAGCAAGTATTTTATAATCTATGAGTTGTATGTAAACTCTTAGCGGGGCTCTCGCCCCTTATCGGGCAGTGCCACTCCTGCTTACAGTAAGAGTGATTGACTTGTTCCAAGATTTGCTGCTGGAGCAGAAGAATGATTCAACTGCCACGCTTAGAAAAAATTTAGAGATGCAGATTGTTAGTAAAGTTAGGGCAAGTTGTTTTTTCGTTAATCGCTTTGATGTCAAAATCTTGGGGGAAAACTTAAAGTTGAGAAAAATACACTCTTAATAGCTGAGCTTGGTACTCCTTGAGGTCAAGGAATAAAAACAAAGGATATCCGTTTATTACTAGCTAACATGCCTTTCTTGTTAAAGATGGGTTGGTGACCAAGGTGATTAATTTCCTGTACCCATTTTTGCCCTTGGCTTACTGGTATAACTTAATAAAAAAAGTTATTGATGAGTGGGTATGCTCTCTGAGGAGTTAAAGTAGAAATGACTGACTGTTTCTTACACATAAAAGTTAAGATTTGTGACTCTTTTAAGACCTTTTATAAGATGACCTTTTGAGATAATTAAATGATTCATCCTTTCTTTGTCAATGCAAAATGAAGCCTGCTAGTAAAAGAACTGGCTAAGAAGAATGCTTTGCTTGTTTATAATTTGTTAATCCATAATAAGTTGCTTAGACAGAGTATCTTGCTTACTTACACTTTGTTAATCAATTAGAAAAGAATCGTGGCTTTGGGGTGTAGACATTATGTTGGAAACATTAACACAAAATTGCTTAAGTACTTATGAGATTGTAAGAAAAAACTTGTAACTTGTGGTCAAAATGTGATTTCTTCCTTGTAAAATTTAAACTTGTTTTGGGAAAATGTGTAACTTGTGATTGTGACGTAATCTTTTTTTGTGTAGAAATTTTTTGTCTTATGGGATATAAAAGAAATAAGATAAAAATAAGAGAAGTCAGAGGAAACTGTAAAAGGAAAGCATCAGAAAAGATGTAGAAGGAAAATATCAGGAAAGATGTAGAAGAAAAACATCAGGGAAGATAGATATAGAAGGCGAACAACCCAGAAGAAGAAAGAGAAGGAGGAGGAAAACATCAAGGTAGAAGAGAAGAACAGAAAAATAACAGAGCAGGAACAAACAACAGAAAGACAAAAAGAAAAAGAATTAATTTTCACCCTCAGAGAAGACTCCTCTGTGTATAGCAGTTACACAGACTCCACATCTCCTCTTCAGTACCTGACTGTAGGCAGAAGTTTCTGTCCTGCCAGCAACTCCCAAATAAGCACGTTGAGGCTTATATTAATTATAAATCCTCAGCTGATCGCGCAGGCTAATTACTAACTAGCACTTACAATGTAAATTAACCCATTTCTATTAATGTATGTATTGCCACATGGCTCGTGGCTTTACCTGTCTTCCAGCAACTCTTGCTCCTTCTGTGTCTCCTAGCAACTCTACTGTCTCTGCCCTTCTTCTTCCCAGCATTGTCCTAGTCTGGCACTTCTACATAAACTTATTCTGTTCATCTATTGGCCAGTCAGCTTCTTTATTAAACTAATCACAGGATATATATTCACATAGCGTAAAGGATTATTCCACAGCACCGGATCTGCTAAGGGTATTTCCCTCAGTGATATATTAAATAATATATTTAAGGCACATCCTCATCCTCATCCTCCTTTTTTTTGAAAGTTTGGGAGATTCTAAGTGTGCTCATATTCTGTGGCATGGTTAGGAAACACTTACTTCCAACAGAGCTTTTCTTTCCAAAACTGGTGAACACCAGAGCCTTAATGGTTATCATCAATTTTATAAGGAGTTAAGGAGATAAAGTGAAAAGAACTAGATTTTAATCACATAGAGAGTCTCATTATCTTTTTAAAACAAAGGATCTTCTTGCCTAATTTTTCCTGCATTATATTAGGAACTGACTGTGAACAAATACTGAGCTCCCTAATTTCTCCCCCAGGTTTCATGTCCTTATAATAGGACATAAATTCTGGTTATTCTCAAGCAGATAGGGTACTAGAAACAGTGACAGTGAGATTCAGCAGAAAGTGACACAAATCTGAAGAACTGGTGAAAGAATCCACTGCCCAAAGAGTCAACTCCCACCTTCCAATGACTTAAAAATAACTCAACACAAACACGCTGCTTCTTAAATGCAGTTGTCATAAAGAACCTCCAGACACTCACATTGTAAACACCAGAGAAAATGTAAGCTTCCCACATGACACAAATTGATCATCTCTAAAGTAAATAGAGATTGAAGCGTGTCTGCAGAAAGATTGAACTCTCAATCTTGTGCTGTTTTCTGAAAGTTTCCAGTAGAAAAACATTGCAATAATTGTCTGCTTGGTATATCTAATCTAAATTCAAATAAACTATCTCATTAATTGCTTTCTATGAAGTTTGACAGATGCCACAAGTAATAATAATCTCAAAGAAAATCACAAACAAGAATGGCTGCTCAGTACATGGGTGACAAATAGGCTCATGAGAAGGACGGAGAAAACCCCTCCAATTCTAAAATGAGAAAATCCTAGCTTAGAATGTGATATTATAATATTTTAATAAGAAAATGAGATAATTATTGAGCACAGAATAGGGAATGTGGAAGTTATAACACACGACGGAATCCATTGATGGCAAAAACTGAGGTCGCCATCCCTTGGGGCTTCTGGGAATGCAGACGAGAATCATAGCTCCCACCCACCCTGCTCAATTGCCTGTCAGATCAAGCATTTAAGTCTCTGCCTTTGGTAACTATGGAGAAATTGTTTGACACTGTAGAATTTTAAAGTGCTGACTTACGTGTGTTGTTATTGTTGTTATTGTTTTCAAATCCATTCCCTGAGCTAATTGCACAGAGATAGCTAGAAATTGCTATTGACTATAATATAAAAACAAGCTATCTACAGACATAAGTGGAAATAACATGAACTAGTTAGCCAAAGGAAAGAATACTTGACAACTCAGTCACCTCTTTAGCTATGACATGGCGATACAGGTGTCTTGAAGTACAAGATAGAGGAAAGTATTTGAGAGGGATGCCAGGAAGTTGATAGCGTCTGGGCTCCCAGGTCCTGTCCACACAACAGAGAAAGACTAGATACTTTAGGGCTGGCTGTGTCGGAATCCAGGCAAATAGTCAGAGGTTACCATCCAGAAAAGGTTACTTGAAAATGGAAACAAACCTCCAATTTGAACTTAACCTCCCCTAGAATATTAATAGCCTTGATCATTTGAAAAGTTGTGTTTTTAAATTACTTTATATAACATTACTCAAGCAATAAAAATAAAGTTCTGGATAGTACCAGTCACTGGGAAAATGTTATCCAATGACAACATTCTAGGTAAATCCATGGTGACAATACAGCTATAGTCCACGTTTATTATGCTCATTGGATGTAAGCTATCCAGAGGTGACAGTAAACGAAACATTACAATTCAGAATAGACTTGAAACTCAATGAGGCTTGTCATTCAGTGCAATTCTGTGAAGAAACATATTAATCCATAATCCTAAGCACAGTGACTAGCTGTCTATGCTGAGATGGCACCTAATATTCTTGTTCTGCATTCACTCTGCTTTGCCATCATGAATCTGATAGCCAATGTATGATCCCTGAGCCAGGCATGCTATCCAGTTTCATTTTGGATGCATCTAAGTTTAAAAACATGCTGATGGAAAGGTTGTTGTATTTTGTTTTGTTTTGTTTGCTTGTTTGTTTGGGTAGAATAGACCATATATATCAAAAATAAGAGAGATAGCATTATTGTAAATACTACACATGTTTAAATGATAATGTAGATTTATAACTACAATTTTGTTAATAAACCCGGCATCTTAGAAGAAATGGGAAAACTTCTTGAAAGCTACAAAGTACCAAAGATCATTGAGGAAGAAAAATACAGGCAGATTAGGCCAATACCTATTAATTTCAGGCCTCAGGGAATAAAACACAAGAATCAAGAAACTGACAGACACTGTTTATGGAAAGTTGAGTAAGAGCTGGAGCGCAGCATGCATTTTCATTGTTTGCCTTGAGTTTTGTCCATTTCTATCATTCTTGGGAGGCTAGGGGGCGCTTCAGGGCATGTGTAAGACAGATGTGTCCGTTTTACAACACTTCTCCATGTTTGCTGTTTACTTAGTTCTTGGTACCATCATCTCTGAGACACCTTGCTTTCTCCTCGGGAGGAAATTAAGAGACATGTGGATTGATCAGAGATACTGTCCCTGATAATAACAAATATCACAAGAATAAACCATTCTGTAATTTTCAGTTCCATAAATTTTGCAAAAGAAAATTAATTTTCTCGAGGGTCAAAATGAATGTCCCCCTAAACACAAGAAAAGAAGTATAACATAATTCTTAGTAATGCTTGCAGTTGTTGAGTAAAACTATTCAGGTTTTCTCTCATATACTTTCATCTTGGTTTGATTGATTTGACTATAATAAGGAGTAAACCCAAAAGTCTCATGGCAAAAAGAATTGTCCTCTGTCATGTGGCTTCCAAAACTCACAGTTGCTCCTATTGCCTCAGGAATTATTTCCTACTTCAAGAACCTTAATTTTTAATATCCAGAGAAAAATTATATTGGGGTATGTGTGCATATATATAAGATTATATATATAAACCATTCCATTATTTTCTTCATTTTAATTAAAAATACATGAGATTTAAATGATACCTCTTGATTTGTGAGCCTTGGTAGTTTTCAAGAAAAACAAACATTAAAACGTTTAAGTTAATTTAAATGTAAAATGACTGCCAGGATAATCATTTTTATATCTTTAACATTAAAGGATATAAAAGTCTTTGGGTTGTACAGTTAGAAATTATATAGATAGGCATTCAATGTAAACAACAAATGGTGAAAATTAGTCCCTCACTGGGGTGTAATTTGCAATCATTTTGATACCAGGGAACCATTTAGACATTTTCTTGTTTCATAATTTAACTGTTTCTCTTTGAATGTATACACATATGAGCTGCTCATTTATTTTAGTTTTTTTTTACTTTCTTGATCCATTAAGACCATATTGAAAATGAAAATAAAATATAGGAAAGGATAAAAATTAAAACAAAAATAGGCTGGTTTGAGGATTTTATGGGATTTCTAAACAAAACTGTGTCTCTATATCTATATTTGCATATTATGCTTTTTGGCTCTTTTTCTTGTTTGGTTGCTTTGCCATATTCCAAGTTTTATGCTTTTATTTATTTTATTTCATTCCTTAGATGCTTGCTTGTTTTCTAAGGAGAGACATAAAGAATCTAGATGGGAGGGGAGAAGGGGAGGAGCTAAGAACTGTAGAGGAGGGAAACTGCAATCAGAATAGACTGTATTTAAAAATCTATTTTCAATAAAGGAAGAATTAATAAGGAATTTTTAACCAAGAAATTTCCTTTCCATATAATTCCCTAACTATATGGAATATAGTTCCCCAACTATATGGAATAAGGACAGTAAGATGAATAGAATAGACTTTAACATTATGCAAATGACTGGCTATATTATCTAACATAACAAACCCAATTAACTAAAATCTATGAATTTGCTGCTCTACTAAATTCAAACATATATACCCTAGAAGAAATATCTAATGATCAGATATTTTTTGTCATTATGTCTAGTCTCTTGAAGACACTGTAGTAGATAATAGGTTAATAATCACTTGTAATTCGCATATGTTTTATGTAGATATTCTAATCCATTTTAAGAACTTTTGGTCAAGCTGTAATTGAGAAGTGACTGTAGTCGGGATAATTTGTATATAAATACATTGATAGGTTTTTGCTTTGCTTTGTTTTGTTTAATTCTCATTTGTATGTGTACTTCAATAGTTTTTGGTTTTGTTTTGCTTTTTTAATTCCCAAGAAGGGAAAGGTGTGAAGCCATCCTACATGAGGAGTGTGTCATCATTAACACCAGTTAAGATTGTGGTTTTGACGGTAACGCTCACAGTACAGGGCGGTAACTCTCAAATCCTAAGTGTTGACTCCTCACAGGCAATGAATTCCACCCACTTTTCCTGCCTTACCCTGGGATCATGGCTCCTCCCAAATCAGGCTGATTTTTCAGTTGTGATGGTTACTTTATTTTTACTCTGCTTTCTTTCTTCAGGAGAAAACTTCCTATGTTTGTTCCAGTATTCATATGCAAATCTATCCACCATATCTCTTTCACAAGTAGAAAAACTACATAATGTATTCAGAGTATAAACAATTTACGGTACAATTAGGGGTGTACACAATTATGCAGAGACCAGGAGCTGTCAGGAAAGGCAGCATTGAGGTCAAAGAATAAACAATTATATCATAGCACAGAATGTGAGTCAAGAATGAGTTGAGGGACAGTGCACAAGGATGCCCAAGCCCATCGAGTAAACCAGTATTAAGTAGGCAGTGGGGAAATCCTCAGTGACTGGAGGAGTTACCCGGTCAGCAGAGAGTGACAGCTCCAGTCTTTTTGCTTTCCAATTCCAATGCAATCCCCACTTGCCACAAGGTGAAAGTCACACCATTTTAGATCCAGTGTGTAGCTGTGTGAGCGTCAAGGCCTTTGCTTTGAATCCCTAGCTTTCAAGTTACACACTTGCAGAAAGCCCCATCTCTGCTGTGAAGATTGACTTTTTCCTGCCTCTCTCCTTTCTTCCTTTTTTAACTCCTTTGATGCCCTTAGCCCTATCTTGTATATCCTCTGTCTGCCTTAAATGTTGAACATTCAAAAGCCTGTGTGCTTCAGTGTCTGTGTTACTAAACATTATTATAAATAGAATGAAGGATACTTTGTAACATCTACATAAAACATTAAAATGCGTGTAAAAATATGTTGTCTTTCTCTTACTTTATAAATATGTACCTGTTTTATATTCTCCTCCATAACCTTCATTTTCACCTGAATTGGGGATCCAAGGCAATTGTTATTGATATCACCTATTAACTGTCATATATACAGCGCTATGGACAACCTGCAAAACTTTCAGATAACTCTTACTACAGCATATTCTTTTACTTATATTTTATTTATCACTGTGGATGTAGGGCAACATAAGCATCCCACTTGTGTTACAATTTCATTGCTAATTGAAGCTTCTCAAGAGTAGGTTAGAAAAACATAGACCTAAAATTGTGATATAAATCATTGGATGGATATTGAAATCCATAATATTTTTGTCCATTTTCAGAGTAGCTTTCCCCATATACTTTCTAGTTAAAATTCATGAATTTTTACTCATTTTGCTAATAAAAATCGCAGTGTAAAATGCAAAGAATATTGCTACAGTGCTATTTTTCTGATTATTATATTAATGATACTTTTTATTACTCTTAAAATAAGGTATTTCTGTATATTAATTGTGAATGAAGACTTTTGCTTCTACCAGTTTTTGTTTCCAAACGCTTGTGTGTTCTGTCTGTATTTGGTCATTGGCATTCAGTCCATTGAAATGTATTCTGTATGTGTGTTGTTCTGAGCTACGTTTTAAATCTTGTTCTCCACAATTCCTACTTTGCCATTCGAATTCAGTAATTCAGGATGCAACCCTATGTAGCAATGTGGTCAGTGCAGGTGCAAGCAGTCACGCTTATATGGTGTATATTTAGCTAGGGTTCACTGGAATCTGATACGACTTACATCTTTGGGACACCATCTGCTGTGAGGAGACAGGTGCACTGCAGTCAGATCTCCCCACTTGAACATGAAGGCACAGGTCAGAGTGTTAAAAAAAAAAAAAAAAGCAAAGGATTACGAAGAGGACCCATGGATCACAAGAAGATACCCAAGGGCCTGAAATCCGTTCTTCCTCGTGATCCTCAGAAGAAACTGAGCAAGGCATCAGAAATGCCTTGATTTGTTTTTGAGGGGTAGTTGGTGGAATACTTATCTTGATGATACATGCATAGTGTTTCTATTTTCTTCTGCTAATTTGGATAGTGTTCAGACTAACCTATATGTTGTATTTAATATAAAGATTTCAATTCGTTTTGAGGGTAAGGGCCAATGGCATTGAGGACACTCAGAGCACCTGTGTCAAAGTCATGAAATCTAGTCTCAGCATTTGATCACGTTACCCTAAATCCTAGTCTGTAAACTCCAAACAGGAGAGCATTTATTTTGTCTGTGGATTTGATTATCTGAGATAGTTTATATCATATTTCACGACTGGAGTCATGTGACATGTGCCCTCTGGCGCTTGCCTTGTTTCATGGAGCATAATACTTTCAAGGCCCACTCATTCCCCCAACTCATGGTTTCACATAAAGGAAGAAATCATCCCTGAATCGGTGGCACCTTTGCAGAGCTGTTACCACCCAGGAGGAAGAATCTCTTCAGCGCATTTTAATTCCTCAATTTCAGAGTAAGTTCAAGATATTACTCTCGCCTAGCCCAAAGTCATACTGTGGTTGTTTGATTTCTCAAATATAATTAATTTTAGCCTTTATTCTAAGAGGAAGTGCTGTACTCGTTTACATGGGAAAAAAACAGTGTGTTCATGTCTCACACACTGACTCCGTGTTTACACAGACAGACAACGATCCCGAAGTGATGGTTCATTTTATGTGTCAACATACATGGGCATCAGGTGCCTAGATATTTGATCAAACGTGATTCCGAGTGTGTCGGTACAGGTGTGCTTGGAGGAGATTAACATTGGAGTTGACATGCAGAGCAAATTGCTCTCTCCTGGGGGTGGGCCTCACTTCTCCAGCTGAAGATCTGAATAGCAGATGGAATTTGCCTCACCTCACTGGTAGACTAACCAGGATTTGCTTCCTTTCTTGTCTCCAACTGGAACTTAGATCTTCAGCTCTCTCATTGTTCTCCCGTTGTACTCTGCATCTCCTAGGTCTCAAACTTGGTGTCTATGGTTCTTGGGACTGCATCTCAATAATGATATGAACCAACTCCTTATAATAACTACAGATAAATAACAGATAGATAGATGATAGAGAGAGAGATGATACATACATACATAGATGATACATATATACATAGATGTTTAGATATATAGATATGAATGACAATGGCTGGGTAAATTAGACAGTAAGCAAGCGCAGTCATATCAGTTTATGGATATATTGATCCATATTCATCTATCTAGAAATATTTATCTCCCTGTCTAGTTATTTCTAGGTATCTTTCACCTAT
Source organism: Arvicola amphibius (assembly GCF_903992535.2). Lineage (NCBI taxonomy): Eukaryota > Metazoa > Chordata > Mammalia > Rodentia > Cricetidae > Arvicola > Arvicola amphibius. The sequence continues at coordinate 107,360,248 of NC_052055.2, forward strand.
TCATATCTATATATTACAAACATACTCATCTATATAGAGATAATATACTTAATAAACAAATTTTGTGCATATGTTTATGCTTGAAAAAGCTTTTATAATCTGCTAGAATACATGCAGACATATGCATATATTAAACATTAATGAGTACATAATATGTATGTATTTGTATGTAATTAGTTCTCTAGCTCTTAAGTCTCCTGAATAATATGGCTGTCATATTTCATTTATTAGCAAATATGTTTTAGAACAGGTCAGAATATATGTGCCCTAGCAACAGTATTTACTCAATTCCCTTTCTCTTGAAAAAGCCTTTCCCTAAGACTGTCTCTTTTCTAACTACCTCTAAAATATAAAGTGATTTAGAGCCCAAGATTAAGTCCCTGGTACAATAAGATGCACTATTTTGCTCCTTCAATCCAAATTCCTCGAACATAAAATATTATTAGTGTTCATTGATTAAAATGTGTGTCTTATTTCTCATTAAACTAAGATACTGTCTCATTATTTCCAGCTGACTGATGACTGGCATTCTCAGTGTTCAATTCTCACAAGTTATCAATGATCCTGCTAAAGAAATAACCTACCCCATGAGAAAAGAGTGGCAAATACTGAAGTCGATATTAAGTGAAAGTGATTTTTGTTGAAGTTGAGAGAAGATGTTGAACACTCTTAGCTGAGTCCCTGACCAGACCTTCTGCAGTTCTCAGGCAATGGGCTGCAAACCAAGGTCATTCTAGTGCCGGTGGCATCAGCAATGAGACGTGGGAACGTCTTAGCTGAGCAGTAGAGCTGCTTTCAATAGTTAGGGGCACAAGTGTGAAGCCCTTAGTCAACAGTGCATTAGTACAACTTGTAGCAGACACAAGAAGCCACACATCACTGACCTCTATCAGCCAGCCCCAGAATTTTCAGGCAGAATCAGTATCATCCAAAGTCAATATGGAAAAAGCTATGGACATCCTACTGAGCTCCAGAGGGTCTTTTTAAAGGTCCTTTTAGAGGTAACCCTTGAGAAGACACTTTGGAGGATATTCAAATTGAAATATGCTAATTGGTCACTGTTGAGAGAATGCCTTGTATGTGTTGGGGGAGGGGTGACTGATAATCTCCACAGAAACTCTGGTGTATTCTCACCTTCCTGGGTGTGGGTGTCAGTTACAAACTTAAATTACTGTTTTCCGGAGCGCATGCCTCCTGCATGCAATCTTGCTTTCAAATCCTGATGGTTTAAATCACATCCACTGTTTATTCTTCAGAAGAGAGTTATCTGTAACAAATTCAAGCACTAGCCGGCATCTAGGAATTTTTGAAATATAAATTAATTTTGAATCACGCAAACGCCACTATACTCTTCACGATGAAGCTTTTCCATTTAAATTTCATGAGAGATTAGGGCATCTGTAGAGGAAATGTGGATGGACTCAAGGTAACTGTTTGCATTTAGATGTTGGGAAATAGCAAGAGAGATGGTTTTGTGTTCTTGGCATTTGCATATATATGTGGGTAAAGAAAGGCGCCAGGATCAAGAATCTGAACTCTGGAATGGAACTTCAATAAATCAATCTAGCGACAAGAATTTTTCATAGATCAACCAATTTCGTTCTTCCCACATTTCTAGATGGGGATAAATCTTACTTTCTCACATCGCACAATTTCATGAAGAGAAAATATAATCAACTCGTTGTTAGGGAGAAAATAAAATCACCATATCTTTTACACTTCAGATTCAATTATGCCTCGATTTCAAAAGTCATATACTAGCTGGGCATGATGATGCATTCCAGTAATCCTGCATTTAGAAGAAGAGCAGGAGTTCAAGGTCAGCTAGGATACAAGAGACACTGTGTCACAAAACCAGAAATAACTAACAACAAAAAAAAATAAAGCATACATCGATATAACCATTACTCTTACATTAGTCAGGACTCAATACAAGAACAGAACTAATACACTGTGAATATAACTAGGAGAGAATCAAGCTTTCCTTCCAAAAACCATACAGTCCTCTCATACCTATCTGAAGGCTGCAGGACTGTGAAATTATTATCCAGTTAAAAAATGAGAAACCCATGATGCATCCTGCAGGCTTTCTTGAGAATGTGTCCATTTCAAGGCTGAAGAACATACAATGTGATATCCACAGGTAATGAAGTCTACACAAACACATAACAGCTTATAAGGACTGAGATTTTGCCTTTTGTTCCTTGAGATCCCCACCCACATTCAAAGTGTGTCTTTTTCATCACATTGCTGATTCATATGCTAAGCTTTCTGGAAATATCTTCAGGGATCCAACTAGAAGTATGCATTGAGAAAGTGTGAAAAAGCGCTCAGTCTAATCAAATTGACAACTGGGATTAACCATCACACTCTCCAATTAACAGCCCACATCAAACTTCAAAAGGTGTGACGTGATCTACACCAATTTATGCTGCACATATATTTTGGGCTATGTGGCCTCCCGCTGTGAGTGGCCAACCTTTGTGAACATGCCTTTAAATAAAACCGACTCTCCCTCTCAATACTAGTAGCTGTCAATTACCAGTAGGCCCTCAGCTAAGGGTGGGACTTCATTTTCAACTTCCTTCGCCAGGCTGAAATGCTTTGTCTGGCTTAAGCTTGCACAGGTCTTGCATACGCTGTCATAACTACTCCTGAGTTTTTACACACAACTGCCCTGCTGTGCCAAGAAGACAGCTCCTTACAGTCATCTATCTTATCCGGCTCTTAGGTCTTTCCTCCCCCTCTCGTACAATGATCCCTGAGCCTGGGAGGAAGAGCTGTGACAGAGAAGATCATCCTGCAGTCTTCTGTTCCATGTACTTGACTAGACGCCAGGCTCTGCGTTGACAGACACCTACCCCACAAAGAAGCTTCTCAGATGAGGGCTGGGAGTTGTGAAATCTACTGGTATAAACAGAAGTCATTAAGATTTGAGTTGGCACAATATCCAGCACAAGGGTAAACTTGACGGTTCTTTTTGGAGGACAGGTAGGATTTTTTTGAAAGTTATAAAGCTGGGTTGCATCCATGATGCAAGTCCTATGAGATGGCCTTTGGGTCTGGAACTTCCCAGTGATGCAGTTAATTCGCATGCTTCTGAGAAGAAAATAATTTCCTCACCTTGAAATAAATGACTAACAAGCTGCAAAAGGGAAAAGGCAGGCCTACCATTGGAGTTTGGGCATGCATTTGTTTTGCAAATTGAAAATCATGAGCTAAAACTGACAACATTCACTTTTGAACCCCAATGAATAAATGGTTTGTTTTGAGCTAAATTTTTCAAAATCATAGACTCTTAGAAGTCTGAGATAATATAATTTCTGCTAATATTTTTTTTTTAGATTTTCCCCTACATCACCTTGCTGACCTCTGTCAGGTAATAGCAATTAGACTTTCAGCTGAAGAAGGTTTCATAGCTATGGAGAGGGAATTGAAAACTTTACAATAATTCTGTCTAATAGGGATTATGAGATTGACTTGAAGGTGAATCAAGACAGTTTGCTTTATAGACATAATTAGTCTAATGATGTACATATTCATTATCCTGGAGATATCAATTTCTTTTTGTAGCAGAAGGAGGCTATTGCAGAAGGCCACAACTAGTCAAAATACAGATAACAACTGACTATGGAGTTTATAGCACCAACCAATAAAGCTCTACTACATACAACTCCTGTAGTGGACTCGGGGACATCGAAGTTCAGGGAAGGAAGACTGTAAGGGCTGGAGGACCAGGACCTCTGAAATGATGCCATCGAGCTATGACGGAGAATATGCAGCTATGAAATAGCAATAGCATGGCTGCCTAAAGAAGACCATTCCAACCAAAGTTGACAAGGCAGTCGGAGGATATCTCAAGGGTCTCCACCCCAAGATGAAGAGCTACAAACAATTAACAACTACTGAGAGGGGGAGAATTAGTCTTGCCCAGGAGTGAGCTTTGTTTCTGGTTATCTAACACCAATAATCTCTAAAACATATGTACAGGCAACACTGAAAGGAATTACTGAGTTATTTTATCTTTATTCATTTATACATACATATATCTTTGTGTGTATAGGTAGATAGATAGGTAGGAAGGGAGAAAGAGAGAGAGAGAGAGAGAGAGAGAGAGAGAGAGAGAGAGAGAGAGAGAGAGAAACAATGGCTAAAATAGGAAGCTGTTAATTATTTGGTAGGGAATGGGGCAGGACATGATGGGGTAGGAGGGAGAAAAAGGAAGAGGCAAATAATTATAGTATATTTTATAATAAAATTAAATCATAAAAATCTTCTCTTTTTAAAAGTTAACACTGTCCATACACACAAAAACCCATCTTGCTATTTTTAAGGCAATGACTCCATAGATATTTACTGGGCATAATATACAAAAGACAGTGTTAAGTGTCAAAATGAGGTTTTAATAAAAGAAGAAATGTGTAATCAGAAGGGGTATCTAATGTGTCAGGTGTTATATTTTCTGACAAGCATAATCTTATGTCCTTTTAAAATGTCAAAATCCACTAGCTAGCATACTCCTTTATGCAATTATATTTCCTACTCAAGGCGTGATTTGAATCAATTTGATCAAATTTGTATGTGTGCCTTGAAAAAAAAATCCAAGGAAGTAAAACAAACTGAAGAATCTCAAGATTATCCCTTACATAATGTGGAAATGTACTGAGTCATACACTAAGCAATCACCAGAAAGAATGAGGTAGATTTAGGGAATAATTTTCTTATGAGAGAAGCTGCAATTCTCTTTGTATCCAAATAGTCTTGATTATAGATTCACATATATTTTAATTCTCTAGTCCCCTTGCATGTCCCATCTTCTCCGTATACTCTAATTGATGTGAATATCTCATTTCAAGAACTCATCCTGGAACATCTGCCACATCACCTAGCAACACAGCAGAGCTGTTTGTATCCATTTGAGAAGAAGTATTTAGCATCTGTTATGCATGCATCCCAAGAAAGGATGGAGGATGGCGTAAGATAAATCTTAATTATGATCAACCCTGACACATATAGATACAGGCCCCATCACATTCCACAACTCAACTTTAGAATATTGTTTCTCTCGACATTTTTTTAACATATTGTGAATGGCCAAGTATACCTAGGATTCAAAGCAGTCAAGGGACAATATGAATGTAGAGTACTTACATATTTGAGCTAGACATAAAAGTCAGTTATGGGACTCTGTGATGACTTGAATGAGATCTATCCCCACAGGAGCTTCTATATGAACATTTGGTCTCCAGCAGGTGTTGCTGTTTATGGGGCTATGGAACCTTTAGGAGGGACAACTATGCTGGAGGAAATATGTCAGTAAGGGCAGGCTTTGAGGGTTTATAGGCACTCCCTACTTTCTGCTTTCTCTCTGCCTGCTACCTCTGTGAAGGGAACCCTGATAACTCATCTTCATGCTTCTGTCTGTGATCATGGTATTTTGTCACAAGAACTAATACAGACATGAATAGGGAAGGGGTAGGTAGGCATTGCATAAAGTATGAGATGAAGAGAATGGCTAACCCAAACCAAGTAGGGGAGGGCATGAGGAAAAGCCTTGCTTCTTCCCAGAATTCTCTTAGTCTGGTTGCCCCGCTTATACTTCCTGCCTGGCTACTGGCCAATCAGTGTTCTACTAAACCAATATGAGTGACAGATCTTTACAGTGCACGATAGTATTATCCCACAGCACCTCCCTTCTTTTCTTTTCAAAACAAAAACCCTGAATCTAATCTCCTTTGTTTTGCTTTCTTCCTGACCATTATCCATAACAACTTGTAAACAACATTCTAAACAAAGACAAAAATCCATAAAAGATAAGAACGACTTAATGAGAAAAGGCACCAAGCCATGTGGCTAAACACAGACAAGAATTATGAGCTCGTTTAAGTTGTAAGAGGTAGTTAGTAATAAGCCTTTAAAATAGGCCAAACCATTTCTAATCAATATAAGCCTCTGTGTGCTTATTTGGGACTGAATAGCTGTGGGACCAGGCAAAACAGAAACTTCTGTCTACAGAGTGCTACTAGGAAAAAGACACCAGTATTCCTACCCAGTGCTGCAATACTGACCTGTTGTGTAAGGTATGCTTATTGGTTCAATAATGGCATGGCTCTTGTGGGGTGACTAACCACTTTTTGATTGGATTTGAGGCCTGTTTGGTCCACAGGAGGGCCATTTCATCCCTGGTACAATAATCCTGATCAAATCCCCGTGGCTGAAGAGGTTATAGGCCATAGGATAGAACCTTCTGCTGTTATGTTGCTAAGTGGTCAAGCAATCAAATTGCCTTCTAATCCTTATGTTTCTATCTATAGATCTGATTTGCCGACAACCTTGGTCAGAGAGGCTTCATTTTGCAGTGGATAGTAATCAATGGAGGGATTCACAACTGGTAATAGCGTAGAGGAAAAGAGACAGGCTACTCAATGCTAAATATGACAGCTATATTAATACCACCCACACCAAGGAAATGGGCATGTCATATGGATAAATAGAGGACAGATATATCATTGTACTTGTATATTAAATTCTCAAAATTAAAAAAATTGAACATCAGAAATTTATTTTTGTTTTCTTTGTGTGTGGGGGGGGTGTGTGTATGTGTGTGTGTTGTGTGATGTGTGTAGATGCTTCTGTGTTGTGGCATGAGTGTAGAGGTTAGAAAACCACTTTTGGGATCGGGTCTTTCTATCCATCTTGTAGGAACATCAGGTATGTACTTGCAAGTCTTCTGCTTGCTGAGCCAACATGAAGACCACAAAAGGCTTTTAATCCAGCTTAGTAAAAGAGAATAGGCGAGCAGACAGCTCATCAAGTGCTTTCAAATGGACTTCTCAGATCCCAAACAGCCTGAAACATTTGACTCTGTGTACTACACAATATCACAGCGACCGTTTTTACAGCAGAACCGAAACTCAAGGATTCCTTTGTTCATCCCTTATTCAAATAAGGATGGCTCTGGGATTCAAGATAAATAACTGAGGTTCTTCCAAGAACCTTTGTACCAGTAATATGTGCAATGCTGCTGTCACGGTCACTGTTGATTTCTTAGGTAAATAACTCCAAAGAGAGGTGTCATTAATGACTTCCCTCCTGGACACATATACCTTTATATTCCTCACAATGTGAAGTCTCTGTCTACTGCTCTAGGCTGGTCGTTAAATTGTCTTTCACAATAGACATAGGAGGCCTACAGGTCCTGCTTTCTCCCTGGTGACGGTAATACCCAACTATAAAGAATAGCTGCCCTGGTAGATGCGGAAAGACTAGATGAAGAGCTAAGCCAGGCCCCAAAGAGAGAAAATGGGCTGCCAAGTACATTTCCATAAACTCTCACTAGGCTTACAGTGCAGCTGCTCAGGAAAGACAGATGACGGAATGATTTCATCCCCAGGTCACATAGAAAAAGAATCCCTCCTGAGCTCTAGAACACAGGATCTCAAGGAACCTTGAATGGTTTTGGTTGCCAGTCAAGACATTGAGGGAGGGATATTTTTACCTAGCAATTAATAGAAACATATACATAAAGTACAAGGAGATAATTTTTATGATAATGCTATTCCTAGGTTTTAATCCCTAGGCCTAAAATCAAGGTAAGGACATTGTTAGCTCATGAAATGGATAAAAACAAGGAACCTAAAGGATGTAACCACACAAGCCATGACCAGACTGGCACCAAGCCAACTATGGAAAGCCCATGATGAATAACAGCTTCGTCTTTCCAGTGTGTTCTAGCACAGTGAAGCAGCTCTGCCCATGGCTGAATCATGCACTCTTTTTTATGTGCTCCACACTGAGCCATGATCTTTATTTAAGCCCGGAGAAGTGAAAAGTATTAACAACTCTCAAATGGTACCACTAGAAATAGAAAAACCTACAATAGGTCTGGTTCAGTCCCTCTGGTTCCTGCTACACCATCCATCCATGCTGGGCCTTCACTGGAACTCCTCTCGGATATCCTGTTGATGTCCTGTGTCATAATGATCCTGCAGTTTGGGTCTGCAGAACTGGTCCCTTCACATGATCAAGTAGATCACAGATGGGGTGGAAATTGAGGTGGGACAACTCAGGACTCTGGTTCTGAGCCTGGGTAGTTGCAGGGTTGGTCAGGTCACCAGCTCTCCCTCAAACCAGACCAATGACGGTTTGCAGTGAACATTTGCAAGTAAAGGTATATGGCTAAAAGTACTGTATGACTCCCTGTGTCACAGTACTAAAAAAGAAAGTTTAAAAAAATCTTCTTTATAATCTGTAAAAAAAAAAAAAAAAAAAAAAAAAAAAAAAAAAAAAAAAAAAAAAAAAAGAAAAGGTGGGGGCCAAAAGAAAAGAAAAACATACAATATACCCTGACATTGAGGAAGAATTTCCTTAATGAATTAGCATAGTGGGCTGAACAGTTAAGTCGGTAACTGCCTGAATTCAAACATAATTCAAGGGGTCAATGTAAAGCCAAGGGTAATACTCTAGCGGTGAAGGACAATATCAAGCAGTCTAAAGTGCATGTCACTGGAGTGCCAGAGGGGCTACAGAGACCAGGGATAACAAAACATATAAATATGATGGCTCAGAGTTCAGCTAAATTTACATGGATACAATTCCACCGATGCATGAGATGCAAGGAACCTGGGCAAAATAAACTGTAAAAAGACAACACAGAAACCTGGACACTTCACAGGCAAAGTGCTGCAAAACTATATATGTGTGTGTGTGTGTGTGTGTGTGTGTGTGTGTGTGTGTGTGTGTGTGTATTTAAGGCAACTAGAGGATACACATGCATACACACAGAGGAGAATGAACAACTGAAAGCCGGAAGAGACTTCTCCATGTTCTAAGACACAAGGGCATGACGTCTTTAGCAAGAGGGTCTTAATACTACCAAGAGTAGTGAGAACAGTCTGCAATGTTTGCAGATCTCTAGGACCCTGCCGGCCAACAACTCAAAGAAGGAGTCCCACAGGCAATAGCCTATGGTTCCTGGGAAAGGTAATGTCCCCGTTATAGCACAACTGTTCTTTTTATATGTGTGCATTCATGCATTTTGGGGAGCTTATAGGTTTCCATCTGTTTTTTTCAAAGTTCTTCTGTCATCACTACCCTTCTCCATACCTCCTCCTCTACTATGGCCACCCATTCCCTATCCCATGCAACTCTTCCTGCTCCATTATTTCATGTTCCAGTAGATGTCCCTATACCCATACACATACTGGAAACACTACATGGATAAAGGGAGGAGTTAGAGGAGATGGAATGGGAGTGGATTAGAACAAAATACATTTACTGCACTTATGAATTTCTCAAGCAATAAACATTAGTTTTTTTAAAAAAAAAAAAAGCAGAAGCAAAAGTCTTCTTATTTTGCTCTGTCTACCTACCTATTTATGTATTTACTTATGTGTGTGAATATATGTATATATATATATATATATATATATATATATGGGTGGGTGTGTATATGTGTGTGTGTGTGTGTGCACTTATGTACGTAGATATGCACACCTGCGTACATGTCCAGAGACCAGAAATGGACCTTTGGTGTTATTCCATATCACACTTCACTTTACTTTTTGGATAGAGGGTCTGGCCCTAGCCTGGAGCCAGGCTGCTGACCAGTGTGCCCCAGTGATTCCCATCTCCACCCTATAGCACTGGGGTTACAGACACAAAGGGCACTACTCACAGCACTTTTTATCCAAACTCGGGTCCTCATGTGCACAACAGGCACTCTCATCCACAGAGCCAGCTCTTCAGCCCCCAGAAGAAAAGATAACAATAGTTTCAATTTATTGGAACGATTTGTTTTCAACCAGAATTCTAAGCTTAATAAAAGAAAAGCAGTGAAAAATGAACAACAAACAAGATTAGTAAATTTGTTTTCCGAAGTTCCTTCTGAAATAAAAAAAAAGTATGGCAAATAGCTAAAGGGGGTTTTTAGACAGAGCAATATGCCCCAGAGAAGTTTGCCTGAAACATAAATAAAAAGCACCAGAATAAAAATAACAGTGGCATAAAATACAGTTTCTGCATAACCTCATTTGAAAATAACTGTTTAAAACCAAAGTCATACTGCTGCTGCTGTGCTCTGCACACAGCTTGCAGTGAAGTGTGCCCTCTGTGCAGGATACGGAGAGGGGGTAGGCTTCTAAAGCACAAGGCCAAGTGGCAAAATAGCTGGGCTTTGGGATGTTAGTCTCGTGGTTAACACTGGTCTGCAAGAGTTAGCCTCCACGAAAGTGGGTTATGATGGAATGATTCCATTTCTGTATGCAGTTCCTTTCCTTCCAACTTCATTCAAATGTTGTGACCTGCTCAGAGGGCCCTTTCGAGATGCCACCACTATGCTGTTTGGACTCTCCAACAATGGAAACATCAGAACCCTGAACCAAATAAACCTACTTGCGTTATAAGTCATGTAGCCTCAGGCATTTTGTTATACAACACAATATGTAAGAAAGTAGCTTTGTTAGGGGTTTTTAAAAACTTGTAAAGTTCAAATGTGCAGAAATAATAAAAACATAGAAGAATAGAACTAAAATAAATACTGTTGTTGCTGCTGACACTGTACAACTGGTTTAATATACAGACTGCTAACCCAGTACCATTATAACTTACTACATTGTTTTAAAAGTTTATACTCTGAACTAGGGACTGGCTCCATTGATACAGGCACCTGCTGCCAAGGCTAGTGACCTGAGTTCAATTCCACGCTCAGGTGGTGGAAGGAGAGAATTAAGTTCACCAAGATGTCCTCAACTTCCACATATGAGTTGTGGCACATGTATACACACACATACACCCACACACATGCACACACACACACATTCACACGCTGGCACACAAAACAAATAGGATGTAGCTGTAAGAACATTTTTTTAAATTTCCATTTTGTTAAGTTCTAAGAGAATACACAGCAATCTAACGCCCTGAGTTTCAAGTCGATAAGAAAGCCCGATGGCCATTCACCACATATGATGCGGGCAGTCGCTCTGTGTGACCCTAGCCACAACACACTGAAAAATAAAACCGTGAAATAGAAGTCCTGCAAATTCAGAGTGAGTCGCAGTATTCTCCAAAAAATAGTTTGTCTTTAGAGTCCGGTGCTGGTTGACATTACCAGGTGAGTTCATAAGAAATAGAAATACGGAAAAATAAAATCCTTAGACTAAAGCTTTGAAGTATTTTCTGAATGATTGCCTTTATGCTAAAATATGGTTCATAATATGACTTTGATTTTTATATGTAACAGATGAAGCAGGGAGAATAGATCAAATTGACCAGCTTCTATGCACCAAAAAAGGCAATAGAATTCAGAAGCAATTTGTAACCTGGGAGAAAATAAATTTTCAAACCACAAATCTAATAAGGAATTAATATCCACATTCTATAAGAAATTCCTCTAAACCAATAGCAAGTAATCTAATTTTCGGAAAAAAAAAAACATAAAATTTGGGTAAAGGACCTGAATAGACATTTCTCCAGACAATGTATGTAAGTCAACAATGGGCATATAAAAAGGTATCAGAATCACAGAAAAAAAAATTAAAACCATAATACAATATTACATACTTGTTAGGTTAGCCATTACCAAAAGATAAATGGGTGTGGGCTACTGTCATTTGAAACCTCTCTACATTGATAATGGCGTTTAGAAAATGCCAATCAAATATTGAAAACAATATGGGATGCCCTAAAAAAGCAAAACTAATTAAAATAAAACATGGACGAAAGGTAACTCTCCTGGAAAGAGCACGTCTAGACATATAGTTGTCTCATGGAGCTAGCCAGCATGAAATACACAGTCAAGCAACAGACATAGAAAGAAAGACCCTGCCTCCCATAAGGTGGAAGGAGAAAAGAATGGATTTCAGAGTGTTGCTCACATGCCATAGACCCCAAACACTGTGGAGGACAATGTGTGGGAGTCAGCTCTCCCCTTTACTATGGTAGTTGCAGCCTTATAAGTGGTACCCTGAAATTTTTGAGAAATTAAACACTCACCCTATTTTCTCTCCCTCATGGGAAACCTTGGTCACTGAATGAACCTCATTGTGGCAGGCTTTGTAGAGGTGAACACTCACCAGTTAAACTTCTACCTATTTAAATACATTTTTCTCATTTCTGTGCTCCACTAATACTTTGCAATACCTCGCTTGTATTATGGAACTCTCATAAATGAATGTGTTGTCAACACAAAATACACATCTCAGAAAAGGACCTGAGACCTTCTAATCTATTATCATGGCAAGAGTAATTGTGGCTGGGGTGAGGCAGAGGTGGAAGCAATGGTCATTACAGATTTCCACATCCTCAGTGGGGGCTTAAAGTCAAACATTTACACAGTAAAGGATATTATTCAAGCCCCGTTGTTTACTCAGATCAAATGGCAGCTCCATCAGTTAGAATAAAATAAGCCATACCAGCTTTCTTTGAACAGAGGTTACACCATATATAACAGGTTGTGTGAAATACTTAGAAATCATTTAAAGCACGTTAGAAGGTGCAAAATATTGTTAAAGATTTATTTTTATGTGTATGTGCATGTATCTTCTGTAGGTGCCAGTTGAGAGTGCAGATGCCCGCAGAGTCGGAAGAGGGCATCAGATCCCCCAATAACATAGTTAAGAGTGATTGTGAGCCACGTAACATTGGTGCTGGCAACCCACTCAAGTCCTCTGGAAGAGCAGCAAATGCTCTTAATGCTGAACCTCAAATCTAGCCCCTTTAAAAAAAATAATTTAAAATTAAGAAAACTGTGAATCAAGGCATAAATAGAGACTTCCGGAAGATGCTTCTCCACTAGAACTGAGACAAAACAAAACAGGGGGGTGGGGGGGGGGACGTGTGTCAAGAGCTAAAAGTGTGGCGGTGAGAACCTGGAACTGTGAAAGGATCTAAACGGCTTGCTCTCTGGCTGCTAGAGCCTCCAGCGCAAACTACGGGATGAACCTGTGGTTGCGAAGAGGCCGCAATTGGAGTAAAGTGCCCTTACAGGTAGACCCGTTCCTGGAATGGCTGTACCAGAACAAAACTGGGAAGCCACAGTTTTCCCTCCCATCGTCTGCCTCCCATTCTCCTCCAGTGCAATGTTTGGTATAATTCAACACTCTCGGCAGAGGGAGCTCCTAATTTGCCGCGTCCCAGCCACAGCTCAACAAAGTATAGAGAAAGCACGTTTGGAGCCTACCGACAATATCTCAGCAATTATCCCAGTGGGAATCATATTTTCTGCAGGGTGAAAGAATTGTAAGTAGAGATTTGAAGGTGTTTTCAATTTTATAATCTGTGTCTCATTAAGTTCCAATCCATACACTAAAAAAAATTATTCATCTAAATGAATTCACTTTTGTGGAAAACTAGTGCTTTCTGAAATCTCTGTGATCAGAGAAGGGGCTGTCAGTTCCAAATTCTTACACCTAAATAGTGTTCTTATAAACTGCACATTGCAGGCTGTGGTAGAAAACAACATCTTTGTGCTCTTCATTTCCCCATATTTCAGGCAAACTGATGGTGGCATTACCTAGTTGGTTTCTATCTAGGTGTTTAGGTTATTGGTTATGTCATAAATGACCTCTTGTAGCAATGTGTACTACAACATGGATAGGCCCATGTGGATGTACATACATACAAGCATACTTGGGAAGAGAGATTTATTATCGAGAATTGGCTTATAGGCGACTGTGGGTTAAATCAGCAGGCAGGTGCTTTGCTGCTAATCTGAATTTGATCCCTAGACCCACATGGTTGTAGGAGAGGACCAGCTCCCACAAGTTGCCCTCTGAGTTCCACACATTATCCTATCCTATGAGCACATGTAAACCTATAACATACATAAAATCTTTCAAGGAGGAAGAGAAGAAGAAGAACAGATACATAAAGCTAAGGAGGTTGAGCTCTATACTTTGTAAGACCCAGAGAAACTCATGTTAGGATTCCAGTCAGTGTCTAAAGGATTGACAACCCTGGGATCCAATGATACAAATGTCAGTTCAAGGAGGAAAGAAGGGACATGTTCCAAATTAAGTCAATAGGCATTCTTTTCAGATCTTTGTTTGGGTAACACTGACCTATACTAGGGAGAGCAATTTACCTTGTGAAATTCAAATATTTTGTCAGCTCACTTGTTGTTACAGTCAAATTGTTCTACAAAATTAAACATAAAATCAAGTTAATATACAATATATATTAATGATCTGCATGTGACATACACAAAATTCATTTTGCTATATGTGTATTTAAAGAGATATCAAAATCTATGCGATCAAAAAGCTAAGAAGAAAGAGAATGCATTACCAGGATAAACAACCCCACATCCCTTATAAGTGCCTACAATAACAACACATCCTTACCCTTCCTTATTAATCACCTTTGACACTATGTTTTTAGAATAATTTTCATTTCCAAGTGGCATTTAAAATGGAGTTATCAGTAAGGAGTAGACATTGAGTATTTGTTACTTGAAATATAAATATAAATAAATTGAAAATAATAACTGAATACACAATGAATGGAGGAATTCCTTGTACTGGGAAATTTTTCATGAAACAAGTTTTGAAAATGAGTCAATTATTCCCATTATAAGCCTGAATCACTGGATTAAACCTTCTTTTCCAACATGAAATTTATTTATGACTTGAACTTAGCATCAAGTCAGGAAATACCATATTCTCATTTAAGTGTGTGGTGTGTGTGTGCATGTATGTATATTATGTGCATGTATGTGCAACTATGCACTTGTATATATAGACCACAGGTCAGCCTCAATGTAGTTTCTCCTCAGGCAATGTTTTTTTTTTGCTTTTTGAGATAAGGTCTCTCACCAGGACATAAGTATAGTTGGTTTTTTTCTCTTTTGGCTGTTTACTCTGTCTATTAGGGGGCCACCACTCAGTTCCCAAATACATACACAAAGATGTATTCTTCTTATGAGTGCCCGACCTTAGTTTGGCTTTTTTCTTGCCAGCTTTTCTTAACTTAAATTATCCTGTCTATCTTTTGCCTCTGGGCCTTTACTTTCATATATACCTTTCTTTGTTTCTCACTCCGTGGCTTTCTGTGTAGCTACATGACTAACTCCTGGAATCCTCCTCTCCTTCTCCGTTAGCTCCCCAATCTTTTCTCCCAGATTTCTCCTCCTATTTATTATCTCTGCCTACCACCCAGCCTATCCTTTCTCCTGCCTTGCTATTGGCCATTCAGCTCCTTTTTGGGCCAATCCAGAGTTTTAGACAGGCAAAATAACACATCTTCACATAGTTAAACAAATGCAACATTAAAGAATGCAATACATCTTTGCATCATTAAACAAATGTAACACACCTTAAAATAATATTCCACAACACATGAGAATCACTAATTGGGCTAGGCTCCTGGTCAGAAAGCCACAGATATACTCCCATTTCCATGTCTCTGGCATTGCAATTACACATCAGTATCACCATACCTGGAATCCTTACATGGATTCTGATATCAGACTAAGGCCCTCATCCTCCCAAGGCAGGCACCTTGTTACCACCTGAGCCAAACTCATACCCTTAATCTTAAAGACTATTTTCTTAATGAGGGTTTCTATTGCTGCAACACCATGACCAAAAAGCAAGTTGGCGAGGAAAGGTTTTATGCAGCACACACTGCTCCGCCACTATTCATCACTGAAGGAAGTCAGGACAGGAACTCAAACAGAGCAGGATTCTGGAGACAGGAGCTGAGGCCATGGAGGCAGAGGCCATGGAGGAGTGCTGCTTAGTGGCTTATTCCTCATGGCTTGCTCAGCCTGCTTTCTTATAAAATCTAGGACCACCAGCCAGGAACAGCACCCATCAAAATGGACTGGGCCCTCCCACATCAATCACTTATTAAGAATGCCTTTCAGCCCGATCGTCTAGAGGTACTTCTTCAATTGAGGTTCCTTCCTTTTAGAGAACTCTAGTTTGTGTAAAGCTGACATGTAAATGAGACTAGCCAGCACAACTCTGAAGTAGAAATAGTTAAGAGAATATGCACATCTTGCATATAATCAGAATTTGGTTCATAGCACCCACATTATGCAGATCCCAACCACTTATAACTGTCTTCAAGGGATCCAACGCCCTCTTCTGACCTCGATAGCCTCTCGCTCTCACAAACACACAAACATATGCATGATTAGAAGACAAAAATCAATCTTTGAAACTTTAAAGGCTGCAATACTTATCAATATAATTCATATCTGAATTACAATTAGTGAGACAGATTTATAATAGATGGATAAATACACCGATATGTACCTAGATATCAATGGCAGACTGAATAATACTTTTTGATTGTTTTGATTGTAGAACATCCCTTGGCACAAAAACCAAAGGTAACATTTGAATATCTTGTGAGTGTGAGCAGGTAACAGCTCGAGAAAATGAAATGGAAAATTGGCTACATTTGTCTCACATTCATAAAATGGATCACTCTTGAAAGGAAGAAAATAAATTAGAAAATATTCACACTATATCTACATTGAAAACTTAATTATAAAGAATTTCTTTTGCTCTGGCTCCCTGAAGTAATGAATACCACTTTTCTTTGTTACTTTTATTTAATTTTAGAAATATATCACCTTCCTTGAAACTATTTTTTTAATTCATTGAAAGCTAACATAACCAGGAAATTGGGTTCTTCACAGAAGGCACTTATCAAACAGACTGTTTCAAATTGCTTTGGCTTGGACAGAGAAAGAGTCATTTTCAGTTCAAATACTATTTAGTTGAAAAGGAAATATTGCTTTTCTAATCCTGACCCAAATTCATTTCTCAGACTTGGAATATCTGTCCTTCACAGACTGTTCCTATTAATATTTCACTTTCATAATGTTTGTAGACATTATTACAAATATATATATATACATGCAAATACATATATATGTATGTATGTATGTATATACCTATGCAGTATTCAGAAGTATCTGGTGCCAACATTTATCAGCAAATACCTTTCAAGTTGAGCACAGAGTTTTCACTTACATATACAAATACATTTTTTCTGATTCCTCTGAAGATAAATCCCAGGTAAATATTTGTGTAAATTATGCCTGTAAAGTCATCCCCAAAATGTTCCCTCTCAAATCAAAGATTTGCCAGCCAGTTTTCAATTTATTCATGAAATAGGTAGCTCTTGTATTAAGAGTTGACAATGGAATAGTTTGAAATATTGTTCTTTTTTATTAAAATGAACACAACTGAATATGGAATTTTCTTCCAATATTCTTCTGACAGAAGGAATTTTTCTATCTTGAAACAGCTCTGATTCTTCCTTGCATATTGTTTACTTCTGCTTTTACATTTTATTTAACTTTCGAGTTATTCACAAAGGAAGGTTGGTATAAGTTATTCATCTACCTAAGTATGTCTTCTATTTGTTCTTTTTCTTGGATTACTACCAATAGCTGAGCTTTCAAACCTCATTTCAAATGTTATGCCTATCCCCTTATTCTTTAATACATACACACCTACACACACACACACACACACACAGAGAGAGAGAGAGAGAGAGAGAGAGAGAGAGAGAGAGAAAGAGAGAGAGAGCAAATACAAACAGGCGCTTAATTTGATCCTATTCATACAAACACACACACACACACACACACACACACACACACAGAGAGAGAGAGAGAGAGAGAGAGAGAGAGAGAGAGAGAGAGAGAGAGAGAGAGAGAGAGAGACCAAATACAAACAGGCACTTAATTTGATCCTATTCATACAAAACTAAAGACACATATGACAAATGAGCATGGTGTTGTAAGTACTACATATGAAACAAAGTTTTTAAGGATATGTGGTTAAGGCTAAAAAGATAAATAGGATCTAGGTGTGCATAGAATATTGAAGGGAAGTGGTTTTATTTTGTTTTGTTTTTAACTCTCATTTTAAAAAAATATGAGATTAACAGGAGAGCTAATTCTCTAAAGCATCATGGAGAAATCCTGATGATGCACCAAGCACAGAACTGTCTGTGCTGCAGAACAGAAACATCTTTCCAAGCACTTTCAGTTCATACCGTTGAGTCTAATTGACTGGCAGAGTCAATCTACAGCAGAAAACAAGACATCAAAGAACATTGATTGGGTGTCTCTGCTCGTGCCACTGTGAGAATAGGCCACACAGCCAGGGAATGCTACACCTGGAATGCAATGTCACCTCTTCATTCGCCAAGTTTAAAAGACACAATGCCTTGATAATCTACTGAAGCCAAGGAGAAAAAATAATGAACCAAGGAAACAAGCAATAATATGATTAAAACCTAAGTTGGATGAGATATGAAATGTTTGAATTGAAATCTGAGGCCATGCTAGCCAAATTCTGAGTTCTGGGTAAAAGGGATTCTATCTGGGGGAAAAGAAATGAGCGGAGGAAATCCTGAGGTACAGTACCTAATATTGACTTCTGGAATCAATATGTATATCCATACATGCCAGCATGTGTGTACACATGCACGCAGACAAACACACACACACACACACACACACACACACACACACACACCGGAAAATAAGAAAATACATTCTCCATAAAAAAGCTGAAATATATGATTGACGTAATGTTAGACATGTATGCAATAAGTTGCCGAGTATGAAGCCATGTCGTGACCACCAATGATGGCATTTCACAAGCAGCCATATAGGTTAGAATACCTCTAAACACCCAGAAAGAGGGAACTTGTTTGGGGAAAAATAAGAGCAGGGTTTGTAGCTATTTTAATGTCCCTGTAGATCATATGACAAAAGTTAACTGAATGTGTTACCTAATAGACACTTGAAGCTGAGAAAACTTTTCCCCCTAATTGAACTAGGCTTGGAGACTGTAACGTAAACTGATAGGCATAAAAATTAAAAGAAATCCATATTTCCTTTAATAAACCATTTTTTCAATGTGTCTTTTACTATCAGCAGGGTTTTATTTGTAAAAAATGAATAACCATTATCTGATATCTTAAATGCAACATACATATTGAAATCTTCTGACTAATTTTATTAGCTGTGTGATTGACTTTCCAAAACAGGGAGAAAACAAAATCAAAACCACTGAATGTTATATCCACTTGTCTTTGAAGGCAAATTTGCCAATTATGCACTCAACGAAGAGTTTAAAGACTCCTGAGGCTAGTGGCTTCAATAAGAGCTCAGCTTCTTCCTGTCCCCTGTGTCAATTCTTTTTACACAAGACAACTAGGCTTAAGTCAGAAACTGCACTCCACTGGAGTCATCACACTCTAGAAAAAACTCAAAACCTTCCAGATGGAGAAATAAAACCTGAAATATCTTAGTCAGAGCAAGATTATACACATAGAAGCAGAAAATACACATTAAAAAGTAAAGATAAAAGTATTACTCTGTATTTGATAAAGTAGAAGAATGATGGACAAACTTTATCTTCTGAAAATAACCGACAAGATGGGACTGGAATGATGGCTTGGCAGTTAAGAATATTTGATGCTCTTGCAGAGGAGTTTCCAGCACCCACATGAAGTACCTCACAACTGCCTGTAAACTCCAGCTACAGGGGACCTGACACCTTCTCCTCAGGTCAAAACCTGCACACATATGCCCAGATACACACACACACACACACACACACACACACACACTTAAAATTTAGCCATAGCTTGTATTATGAAAACATCATTTAACTCAATAATGAAAATTATAATAGATATAATTCTGATAAATCAACTAGCCATGCAAACTATGTTCTATCAATTTTTAAAGGTAACTATCCTTTCCTGTCATTTTTATGTGATGTGAAATGAAAATCTCTATTGCGTTTTAACTTGTTTTTTTCTACATTGGTGTTCTTTTATTCTAGTAAGTAACTCATATTATTATGATCTTCTTAGACATATAAAATATGGATGAGTAAATAAATGTAATAAAGCAAGCATCAAGCTTTTAGCATACAAAATCCACACAAGAAAAAAATTCCATCATTCAAAGGCCTTCTTAGTTTATTCAAATGAGCATTCTAAGTGAATTTTCTCTGGCAGTTGACTTCAAAAAGAATCTGGTGTAAATTCTTTAATGTGGATATGCTAGTCCTATGCTCCTGAACACAATACCATCTTCTATAAAAACTCCTCCTCAGACCTATCACCAACTTCAAAATGAAATGCAAAATAGAAAACAAACTGTTTCCATTTACTTGATTTTTATTATTCATGCCACGAGAGGCACGAAATTTACATATTCCCACGTATTCACTGTGAATCAAATGCCAAGCAAATCGAATATGAATGCATGTGCCACACTGTGAATTGAATTCAACACAGGCAAACTCTTGAAATTTTTTAATGTTACATTTACTTACAGTCATGAACCTAATATTTTCACAAGTCAAACATCTTGTGTAAGGTGCATTTTATGAATCTTACACTTATGTAAAATACTCAGAGAAGTTCATATAAGTAGATGCACCACGAGGTGCTGTAATAGAGTCTGTCAAGAAAAGGGAATCTGTTGAAGAACTGGCACAACTGAATAAGAATTGTGGGTTAATGAAGGTACCTCTATCACTGCAGATATCGTGGGTGAAGTCATTATATAAGACTTACATGAGCCATTAACATCAAGAGAAGAGCATAAAGTATCTCTAATGTTTGTGTACAAATTTTTAACCTTCATATGAATCTTAAACGCTTCAAGTTTAGATATCTTTAGCAGAAACAGAAATTTTTTTAGAAACAGAATAGTCCATTATGATATAATTGAGAAATATCGCTCTTCAGAAAGGATCTTAGTGATGGTCACAAGAACTCTGATCAAAAGACACCCCTGAGCTATCAGTTTGTGATGTCAGGGTCAGTATCTACCAGTGCTGTGGCTGTGATTTCAGGGTCAGTATCTACCAGTGCTGTGGCTGTGATGTCAGGGTCAGTATCTACCAGCGCTGTGGCTGTGATGTCAGGGTCAGTATCTACCAGCGCTGTGGCTGTGATGTCAGGGTCAGTATCTACCAGCGCTGTGGCTGTGATGTCAGGGTAAGTATCTACCAGTGCTGTGGCGAAACACTCTGAGAAAAACAAATGGGGGAAGGGTCCACTTTGTTATAGTTCTGGAAAGGGGAAGGAAGCATGAGGATGGCTTGTCACATTGTAACTGCATTCAGGAAGCAGAGGGTGAATGGGAAGTGGAGCCCCTAGCCTGCCCCCAGTGGCCCACTTTCTGCGAAGAAGCTCTGCCTCCTAGAGGATCCACACCCTTCCTAAGCAATGCCTCCAATCAGGGGCCAAGTGTCCATACACATGAGCCTACAGGGGGAGATTTCTCATTCAAACCACACCTGTGTGCTAGCCACAGCCTGTATCTTTTTAACCAAAACAGAGCTGATGACTAAGAGAGCAAAGAGACCAAGACCTCCCTGTTTGTGTTCAACAGACACCTCCAGAATGAGAAATAATCTTTCCTAAATCCCTGACAAACCTGCCCTGGCTGGATGACGTTTGTGTTGGAAATTTCATGACCAGGGAAGCGAAATTGCGGACTGTGGCTAAGTGAGATTGAGTGGCTAGAGTGACGCCATTGTCATGGAATTGGTTTCTTTATCAGGATTGAGGTAGTTATTTTGAGAATAGATAAAAAAAAAAAAAAAAAAAAAAAAGATCAATCTAGGGCCGTAGAGATGGCTCAGCAGTTAAGTTGGAACAAATTTGTATTTTTCGAAACCAATGTTATAGCAGAAATGACTCTACAAAGTAAGTCTTCTTTAGACAGTATCTGATATATATTCCTCAAATATAAAGTGCACAAAGAAAATGATCCAGCTTTTCTGAGGTGGGTGGGGGGGACAAAGTACACCATTTAACAGGTCAAGACCCCCATAAAATCAGCATATTTAATTTACTAATGGTCAATTAAAAAGAAAACACACAGATATGAAAATGACTATTCCCAAAAGTAAAATGAAGGAGCCGAGGAGAAAGTCACTGTTACTCCTTGGGGTGGCAGTAAATAAATGTATTTAGTATGTACACAGATAACAACATCTTTAATATTTATGCAGTGTAGGTTCTTAGAAGAGCGAAGCAAAATAAAATGCATGCCTATTCTCCTGCAGTGTGTGCTCTCAAAACTAGAAGTAGAGAAAAATAAGCAGAGGGTTTTCACTTTGTGTGAGAGAGAAAGAGTTACAAGAAATTAAGATCAGAACTGGTGATGAGCTAACGAAGATGAAGATTTCTCAGAGGGCATCAGATTAACTCAGGGTATTGCCACTCCGTAAGTACCATTTTCAGTTGCAAATAAATTACTGGGGCTGGAAGAGTTGTTCTTTCCATAAAGCATTTGACATTCAAGAATGATGGTCAAAGTTAGTCACCACCCATGTCAACATGCCCAGCAAGTAGAGCAAGGTTTTAAGCCCAGCTCTGGAAAGTCTGATAGAGACAGTGGGATCCTTGGTGTTCACTGCCCAGTCAGTCAAGCCTACTGGTGAGCTTCAAGTCAATGAGAGACACTGAGTCAAAGGTGATAAAAGGTGTTCCTGAGGATGACACTCCAAAATACTCCCAGATGTGTACAGACGCATGCGCACACACACATATGCACACACATATACACAATATGCACACATACAAACATGCAAACACACATGTTTTCTCTCTTTCATTATCCTTTATTACAGGTCTCACAACAAAGCCTGTGTGCTCACCCCTAATAGGAATTTTTAGTTGCCTGACATCAAGAATCCATTCTTAGTTCAGTAAATTCTCAAATGGTAGATGGCAAAATGGCTTCCAGCTAAGCAGGTCAAAAGGCAAGAGCTAAGGCCTTTCCCATTGTGGCAGCCATGTTGACACAGAGTAATGGGCTCCGCTTAAGGTTCTCCATCCCTTAGAGATGAGACACAAAAATGCTAGGCCAGTTAGAATTTCTTTTCACCACAATGAAGAAAGTGAACTGGGTCTCAATAGAATGTTTAAAAATTGCTATTGAACTCACATGTTGACACAGACTCTAAAGGTAAAATGTTTGTTTCATGAATGTGTATGGGTCTTACTATGTGTTTACTATGTGTATATGTATGTATTTGTTTTGTGTGTAAGTATTAGTGTGTGAATATGTGATAAATGCATGTGTATGTGCCTATGTGTATTTGTGTTTATGTGTGTGTACTCGTGCATGTGCCTTCGTGAAGTTGTCCTTGCTTCTCTCTTTCTCTCATTTTTCAAGGCAAGGTTTCTCTGTGTAACAGTCCTGGCTGTCCTGGAACTCACTCTGTAGACCAGGCTGGCCTTGAACTCACTGAGATCCACCTGCCTCTGCTTAACAAGTACTGGGATTAAAGGTGTATGCCATCAATGCCTGGCTAAAATATAAATATCATAACAAAACTTAGTTTTAAAAAAATCTGTCACCTGAATCATAACTAATTTGGCTTAGGGGCTGTTTCCTCTCCTTCAGTCTGATTTCTTTATTCCGTGAGCTGGCCCATTACCTTATATCTCTAGTCTCCATAATTGCATTTTTATGTTTTTTAAAGTCTCTTTCAAATAGTGAGTTATATGTCAATCTTCAGGTTATGAAGATTACCATATTGTTGTCATGGAGGGCTTTATTATATCTGGTAGAGGTGATGTGGGATTCTTCTCTGTATGCTGTGAATACCATTGGTTAATAAAAAAACTGATTTAGGCCTGTGCAGGACAGAATATAGGTAGGCAGGGAAAACTAAACTGAACGCTGGAAGAAGTGGGGCAGAGTCAGAGAAAAGCCATGGAGCCATCACCAGAGTCAGACATGCTGAAACTTTGCTGGTTGGCCACTACCTCGTGCCAGTTTAATGGAGATGGGTAAAATTAAGATGTATGAGTTAGCCAGAAACACGCTTAAGCTATTGGCCAAACAGTATTGCAAATAATATAGTTTCTGTGTGGTTATTTTGGGACTGAGCAGCTGGGAACAAACAAGTGGCCTCTTACAACATAGAGGTATCATATTTTTGTTTATGCCTATGTAGCTCAGAGACGACCAGAATTCTTTCAGATAACATCCTGTATTAAACCACATGCAAAGTTAATCCATAATACGTCAGTGACTGATCTGCCTACTTAAACCCCAACACATTTGGATCCACTGAGAGTTTTACCAAAATACTATTTTAAAAGTCTTACCTCAGACAAATTAAATCAGAATCTCTTAGTTTGTGGCCTCAGTGGCGGTCTTTTCTCTAATTCCAACAAGTGTTACAATGTACAATCATGACTGTGATCTGCCCTTCATAACGGGTGTCACCATGGTGTCTGGGATGGGGATGCAGCCCTGAGCTGTTCAAACCAGACTATGTACTGCAAAACCACCTCAGAGGTTTCTCAAATGCAGGTTCCTAAGACCCCATGAAATTAGAATTTCCGGGGTTGGGATCCAAATATATTCCCCTCATGCTGGAGTCTGTGTGAGCCACTGCTTCAAAAGTTTCCTAATACTAGAAGTTTCAACAGAATATTTAGCCCAAATAACACCTCCTTGTGAGTTGTCCCCAGTCAAATCCTTCACTGTCTCTCTCTGAGCAACAAAGTGTTCTTTTTGTTATGTTTTTTTTTATTTTTCATTTTTGTTTTCTGTTTCTCTTTTGCAATGGATTTCATCATACAGTCTACACTACAATGAAACTCTTAATCCTCCTGCCTCAGCATCCCAAATACAAGGATTACAAGTATGTGCCACCATAGCCAGGTCATAGGAATTCTCTATAAACCTGGGGTATCATCTCAAAAGGCATCTGTTAGGAACCAAAATTCCCAAATTCAGGATTATTGGTGAATTCTATTCCAGTCTTACAAGCTGTACACAAATAAATTCTTAAGTCTCACATAAATCTGAAACTAAGACATAGGATTGTAATAACCCATAGAGGAAAGACAATATCCAAATAGTATTAGCAGTCAAAGTCTTCTGGGGTGTGTAAAACAACACACACACACACACACACACACACACAGAGGCACACACGCACACACCCTGGAACACATGCACACTGGTCCTGCTCTGCAGATTTTACTCCTTTATATCTGCAGTGTAGTTAGGCATGAGTAATTTCTTTTTTAAAGATTTGTGAGTTCAGTAGTTGGCCAGGTGGTTGATTTAAGGCAAGGCACAGAAAGCAAGACCTGCTGTCAGGATCAGGGAAGCTTAAATTGCATCATAGCCATGCATAGGACCTCTAGTGACCACTCAGATCACAGCAGGTGCTTTTTCTGGAAGAGAAGTTCTCTGCTTTTGAATGATTCAGCGCAGCAGGTGGAGATTTATAGCATGGACACAACCGAATGTCTGAAGACTTGCCAAGGTCCCTTGTTCATTTATTTGTCATTTGCCTCTTTTCTGTCATCTATAGGAGACAACACAGAAGAATGGGAGCAGGATTTGAAATGGGACGGTCCAGATTTTAGCAATGGCTCTAAACTTGACTACATATAAACCTGACTTTGGTCCTCTACCATTTATGCTTTTCAGTTCCCCTGCTTCCAACTATAGACAATAACCCCACCGTATATGCCTCAGTGAGACTCAGTAGGAGAGCCACACACCATGCATTAACATCTCTGAATACAATTTTCACAAGATTTCCCTGATACAATGAGAGTTCCTAAAAGGTCCCCTCCATTCATTTATTAATTTGTTTATTTGTTGACATGCTTGCTTATCATGCACATACTGAGTGTCCATTATATGCCAAAAAATGAGCTAAAAGATAGGCATATAAGTACACAAAAGCTAGATAAGAGAAGCTGAAATGATTGGTCCCTCAGGATGCTGAGAGTTGTATCTTTGGCTTTTAGTGAATAATTATACAAATAGTCACTAACTTACAGTTGAAATTAAAACTTCCTAGGAGAGAAACCAGGCATAACATTGAAATTCTGACTAAGATTTCCCAGTATCTCCTCATTATCTAAGGGGAGAGACATTTAACTTGATACTGTATTGATTTGTAAGGGAGAGACTGAATTATGATACTGCTACTCTGTCCCACTAGACGAAATGTCCTGTTCAAAGTTCCCAGAGAAGAAAGGTGGTTAAGTCACATATGAGGAACTTAATGACATGAAAAAATTATAATCTAAAAATCCAGCGAGCAGGTGGGCAGGTGCAACGAGGACTGAGATTTGAGGTACCAAAAGGCAAGATATTTTTAGATTAAGTCTAACTCCCTTGTGATGGACAATTTTAAGTTTTTATGCACTGTCAGTTTAAAAGACTGAAGATGGGAATGCCGGTATTGGGCTGGTGCCTTCCATACATTACTGGAGCTATAACATCAAGGATGCGCCTGCAGTGATCACTGAGAGGGTGTGGAGAAGGCTAGGCATATAGAGAGTGGAAATAATGGTGAGTTATGCCGAAATGGTGTGAGAGAGAAAGAAGCACAAGGATTCCAGAGAGAGGTGCACTGCGGACAGAATTCCTCTCATATCTCTCTTCATGGGATTCATTCGAGTGTCTGATCCAAAGCCATTAGTAAACAACACATCCTATTTTATTACTGAACCATGTTGGTAGATATTCTTCTTCCTCTCTAATACGAGTTACCTTCTACTCTTGGGAAATACACAGAATAGTAGAGGAAGTACACACACACACACACACACACACACACACACTGTAATATTTTATAGTTATAAAAAGTCCTCATTGCCAGTATCTCCTCTGCAGAATTCCAGTATGTGACTCTCCCTTTCCTATGAAAACAACTCAAGTTCTAACCTTCCTTCAACAGGGTTTGCAGACTCCCGACAGTTCCTCAAGCAGTCCAGTGCCCTCCAGATCACCATACTTTATTTTAGTCTTGGATTGTAGGACCAGGAAAACCAAGATGCTTCCTTCGTGTGATTTAACTGCTGGAGATGCCAAGCCAGTGTGAGCACAGCATCATGGGCTGCCCACACAGAATGATCAACCTTCCAGTTGATCTTCTAGAACTGAGCTAACCCAGATTATTGGCTTGCTAGTTAAATTTGCATGTCAACTTGCTGGGTTAAGGATGCCCAAATAGACAGTAAATACTTCTGGGCATGTTTATAAGGAGATTTAGGAATGTAGACATTAAGGGCAACATTGAATAAATGGGACCTCCTGAAGCTGAGCAGCTTCTGTAAAGCAAAGGACACTGTCACTAAGACAAAAAGGCAGCCTACTGACTGGGAAAAGATCTTCACCAACCCCACAACAGACAAAGGTCTGATCTCCAAAATATATAAGGAACTCAAGAGACTAGACTTTAAAATGCTAATGAACCCAATTAAAAAATGGGGCACTGAACTGAACAGAGAATTCTCAACAGAAGAAGTTCGAATGGCCAAAAGACACTTAAGGGCATGCTCAACCTCCTTAGCAATCAGGGAAATGCAAATCAAAACAACGTTAAGATACCATCTTACACCTGTCAGAATGGCTAAAATCAAAAACACCAATGATAGCCTTTGCTGGAGAGGATGTGGAGTAAGGAGTACACTCATCCATTGCTGGTGGGAATGCAAACTTGTGCAACCGCTTTGGAAAGCAGTGTGGAGGTTTCTCAGGAAATTTGGGATCCACCTACCCCAGGACCCAGCAATCCCACTCTTGGGAATTTACCCAAGAGATGCCCAATCATATTACAAAAGCATCTGTTCAACTATGTTTATAGCAGCATTATTTGTAATAGCCAGAACCTGGAAACAACCTAGATGCCCTTCAGTGGAAGAATGGTTGAAGAAAGTGTGGAATATATACATATTAGAGTACTACTCGGCGGTAAAAAACAATGACATCTTGAATTTTGCATGCAAATGGAGGGAAATAGAAAACACCATCCTGAGTGAGGTAACCCAGGCCCAAAAAGATGAACATGGGATGTACTCACTCATAATTGGGTTCTAGCCATAAATAAAGGACATCGAGCCTATAATTCGTAAAAATCCTAGAGAAGCTATATAAGAAGGTGAACCCAAAGAAAAAACATATAGTTATCCTCCTGGATACTGGAAGTAGACAAGATTGCCGGACAAAAAATGGGAACATAGGGGTGGGGTGGGATGGGGGGAGGGGGGATGGGGCGAGAAAAGGAATGTAATAGCATTTAAATAAATATATATATTAATACTCTTCTATACCAACATAGAAGAGTAGAGTGGGAGAAACAGATGTGAGGCTTTGAGATACCATGTACAGGAGAACTACATAGGCCAAGTTTAGACTGTGTTTTGCTTACTCTACATGTAGAGTCTCTCTCTCTCTCCTCTCTCTCTCTCTCTCTCTCTCTCTCTCTCTTTCTCTCTCTCTTGTTTTCTCATTCTCTCTCACTGTGTGTATGTGTGTAGTGTATATTGTGCATAGTGTATGTGTATGCACATATGTGTGTTGTGTACTATTTGTGTGTGTTTGTAAGTGTGCATGAACGTGGTGTATGTGTGAATGACTATCTATGTGTACAGCTAACAAGTGTAGTGTATGTGTTTGTAGTATATCCATGTAGCTTGTGTGTATGTGTGTATGTTATATGAGGTTATATTATGTGGTGTGTGTGTAGTATATGAGGTGTATGTGTATGTGGTGAGGGTAGTATATGATGTATATATGTATGTGGTATGTGTATGTATGTAGTGTATGAGGTGCATGTAGTACATGAGGTGTATGTAGTGTGTGCATATGTGTGGTGTGTGTATGTATATGTGTGTGTGAATGCATGCACTTGTGTACCTGCACATAAGCCAGAGGAAGATATCAGAAGTTCTACTCTATTACCCTTCACCTTAGTCCCTTGAGACAGGGTTTCTCACAGAACATGCACCTAGGCCAGATGCCAGAAGGTCCAAGACATCTTCCTGTGTCTGCCTTGCATCCAAAGTACTAGGTTGACAGATAGGCTCGTGAATGATGTCTTAGTTTTTGGCACGCTGAATGTTTAGAGTCAAGGTGGGAAGACAGACTAGGTGAAGAATAGGAAACAGCTGTGGGAAGGAAAGTCAGCAATAAAAAGACGATAGATAACCTAACAGATCAGAGAAACATGGGTTATGTTGCATATCTATGAAAGGTCTGAGAGAGTGAAGAGGAAAGATGGCTAGGAGGGAGGGGCAAAGGAAAGAGGGGTGGGAAGAGAGACAGAACAGAAGAGAAGCCCAGCAGATCTGTCTCCATGTCTCCTATAGGTATTTCCCTGGAGAACCTGGACTACTTTAGTTGGCCACTCTATGGGACGCTTTAAACGTTGTCAGTCGGCATCTCCGTCCTTCTCTATTGTGATCCACTCTAACAAGGACTTGAATGCAATATCTTGTTTTTATTGCTAACACTTTACAATATAGTTTTTCATGTACAATTTTATTTGCTTTGCCCAAATCCTCTGTAAGGTAGGATTTATTACTTGAGTTTTAAAGATGAGGGGGAGAAATCAAACACCATCAGGGATTTGCTTGTTCTGCTCACATGGCTTAGGGAAGGAAAAAGTCACCTAGTTCTATCTTTTTAATCTGCTCAAGTACAGTTGATACTGCAGAGAAACAAGTGTGTTCAGATATTAATTTGTGTTACATATTTTCCTTACAAAATTCAGGTAAGCCTTCACTCAAGGGCATTTTATGAACCAAAGAAGCAGCTATAGAAAGAACATTCACTGCTCTAAAAATCCACAATCATTCATGCATTGATTCACTCATTTCATCAATACAGTTTTGATGTCCTAGTAAGACCCACAGAGGGTCTGGCATGGTTTGGAAAGAAGGGAGAGAAAACAAGACCAGCACATCAATATGAAGAACATAGGAAATGCTGGGGATGTATACCATGAACAACATTAATATAAAGCCATCTTTAGTGGCCATGTGGCGGGTAGCATTAGGTTATATGCTAGGCAGATTTTCTAGAAGGCAGAGATGTTCAAGCTGTTTGCCAGTTCTAAGCTGAAGGAGTAAATCTTCAAGTCAAATGCAGAAACTCACCTCCTGGCAGGAACGAACAGCAGGGCAGAGAACAAAGAGTGTGCCCCCAGAACAGAGAAGGAAGTCTACTGTTTTGAATGAGAATGGAGAGAAGGCAATGTGAGGAACAGTAAAACGTTCATAAAGGAGAAAAGGACAGTATCATAGAGGGTCAGACAGGAGAGTGTATCACCTTGGGATATTATTCCTGTGGCCAAGAGGCCTGATTGCTTTATGGGAGGACAGGTTCTAATTTAGGTCATCGGCATAAAGAGAAACATTGAGGGAGAGAAAACAATTAAAATAGTCAAGGCAAGAAAGTGTAGAGGTGTGGTAGTCAACCTTCAGTCTCTGGAACCTGGGGGGAATCATGTCCAGGAAGGATTATTTTAGCTCAGGGTCTGAGCTAAATACTTGGTTCTGTTTCACCCTGGGTTCATAGTGAGATGGAACCTTATGGTCTTGTGAATGTATGGAATATGATCCTACCTCCAAGTAGAGTTCTAGGGGTGGAGGATGGGGGAAAATGGAAGGCACAGCTCCCAAGATCACGATCCCAGTGAATCACTTCCTGAAGTTGGTCCCTGATAATCCAGACTCTCTAACACCTCCAAAATAACAGTAACAGCCAGAGAGCAACTCTTCGATAAAGACCATATTGAGCCCATGGGGGAAATGTTATCCAAACCACAAGACCCCAGCTTAGACCAGGATAAGTAATTGAAGAATTAGGAGATGTGAATTATTAAGATCTGGGTTTTAGAAGCAAAATTAACAACACTTGCCAAGACACTATGTAAGGGCCGTGGAAGAAGTGAAGGTAAGGGAAAAAGAGAGGCTATTTCCTCTTTTTTAAGTTCTTGTGTTTTCTCGTGAGTGATTCTAGGTTAGTGGTCAAAATACAGAGCTGTTGACTGAGACACAAGGGGAAATGTGTAGAATAGATGAGAATTTTGAGAAATTGAGAGTTTTATTTTGTTCAAGATATAGTCAAGAGGTATAAAAGGTAGGTGTGGAGACATCAAGAACTAAGCTTCAGAAGTCCGAAAGACTGTATGAAATACTCTGGATGAGGCTGAGAGACAGGCAGGATGTTTTTGAAGCAAGTGAGGTTCAGGGCTTTGTCCACTGACGGACAATGTTGGAGCTCTGTAGAACTCAGGAAGAGGAAGAACGTGAGACTCAAAACCATCTCTCAGTCACACTCTGACGGAGGGCTTGGCATGTGAAGCAATGGGTACTTTTCCTATACCAGGAGTATGAGCCAAGTTTAAAGAAATTTCAGTTATCAAAATATACCCAAATGCATTCTGTAGATAGAAAGCTACAGCGTTTCCGAACCTCAAGGAAGCATGTAGAACCACAACCGAGGTTATCCTGACAAATTAGGGTGGGTGATCAAAAAAGAATACTAGGAAAATCCCAAATAGTCTGGGCAATCATAAGCTTAATACAAAGAAACCATCACATAGTCAGAGAAAAATAGGGTCACAGACAAACCTTTAAGAACACTGAGAGTGCAGATCTGGTCTAAAACAGATTAGCAGAAAACCACACACTTCAGGCCCATGCCCCAGCCCCTGTTCCATAAAATTCCAGAGACCGCATACTTAAATATAGTCATAGGATAAGTTGGGAAAAAAATAAATATTCACAAAGCTTGTAGAATATTTAAAATAACAGAATAATATACTGAAGAGACTACTAACAGGTGCCAGTCATGCCATCTTTCAAAGCAAATGTAAGTGAAACACAATTTTCCTCCGAGCCACAGATGGTAACCTAGGGAACCACACGATCTCGGCACACTGAAGTGTAGCCTGAGTGAGTTTTATGACCCTGCACTTTGAGGAAGTTTTCAGAGTGAGAAGAAAGCTGTGAATGGAGCCAAGAGGTACAGACCATCAGAAAGCAGATGGCGGGAAAACAGGGTGGCAAACGTGGAGACTGTAAGAGCAAACACGGTCTATTAATCTCCCACACAACAAGGACTGGATTGAGAAAAAACTCCTGATCATTTCAATAGAGGAATGGTGGGCTTGGGTTCCATGAAAAATGTGGGGTTGTCATTAGGGGGACGCTCAGATCGAATGGCAAGCATGTTAACTCTGAAAATATGCAAACCAAGAGCCTCTTCTGAGGACTTGGAAACTAACCCTGTCTATGACCTTGTCCTTGGTGGAGATGTTGGATGCCTCAGATCTGACCCTGAGCCCCAGATGCCTCTCATTCTGCTTTAGGTGCTCTGCCACAAAGAAGAGATAGTTATGATCCACCTACTTTACACACCCTGTCAAGGTGTCTCCAGTACTGATACTGGTTTACTACATGGAAAAGTCACCTGATAGCCACTAAGAAACGATTTTCAAAATACTTAGGTCTGAGTTGACCCTAAAGAATTATTTTCTTCTAGGTGGAAATATGGATGTATTGAAACTTTTAAAAGATTCCCTCATAAGGTATTTTTTCTCTCCCTCTAGCTACAGTCTGTACACCACAAGCCTAACACATAGTATTTTCTGCCAATGCATGGGAAGTAAGTTCACCCACTTTACCTTCGTTTAGCTAAAATAGAATTTATACGGGTACATGGAAATAAAATCATTCATTCCCTCTAAAACATCCTTCTTGTTTAAAAATTCAGGTATGCTTCTGCTAGTGTAGAGTTAGGCTCAATAACTACCAGCTTTCTTTGGTGTCCAGATAAAAACTTGACTCTGTGCTTCAGTTCAGAATAGACAGTGATGGGCCAAATGCCATCTTCTGGGTGTAGGAGGGCTTTCTTCTTCTGTCATTCACTGTTAGTTTTACATTCAAATCTTCCTCCCACCTTTATCCTGAGGTCGTTCAGATCATATTGACAAACTTTCATTTTGGATTTTTTTCATTCATATTTGAGGAAATTGTAACACGGAAGAGAGCTCATAAAATAATAAACTACTCAGAGAAAGAAATATATAAGGTATTCAATATTTTAAAAATATACTCATTCTTACTCTCACAAATAAAGCATATAAATAAGGACAGGGAAAAGACAATGGATATATGCTCTAAGACAGGAATGGGAGGTAGGTATTGTTGATGGTGATGTAAATTAGCTCAGCCTCTTTGAAAGGTACCTTGACAAATCATAAGTAGATCATGCACATGAATTTTTTGTGTGTGCACAAAATGAATTGCACAAGGCTGGTCATTGCAACAATATTACATCATCAAAAGAAGAGCCTAAATCAAGTTCTCACTAAATGAACTATTATATATGCATATAATGGAATTATATATAATGATATATTATATGAGGCAATTTTGTGCATATTGAGATGAATATATTCCCCAGATACACTGGTAAATGAAAGTAGCATGAAGCAAAAACAATGCCACAGTGTCTTCTCACTCTTGTTTAAAGTAAAGAAGAAAATAGAATAGATCTGGAAGGATCCTGGGGACAATAGGTGCCTATGGATTAGGGTATTAACAAGTAGAAGTTGAGGGAGACGGGAGAGCTGGCTCAACAGTTAAGAACACTTGCTGACCTTGCAGGGAACCCACATTCAGTTCCCACAGGGCATCTCACAACCCTCAGCAACTCCAGTTCTAGGGAAGCTTATACCCTCTTCTGGCCTCAGTCATCAGGCATGCATGTGAGACGAATAAATACAGACAAATCTGCATACATATGAAATACAAATCAAAGCTCTTTAAAGAAATGAAAATAGTATTTCTTTTAGTATATTGTTTTCATTCTTAACTTATATCAGGTATATATTATATATTCTTAAAATAAACAAATTCTTTCATGGTGTATAGAAACTAAGGGTATGTTGATGAATTTAGTTTTTCTTATATACAGCGTAAAGCTATTCAACATCTGAGAACAATCAATCTTTCAAGCAGAGTCAGTTTTAAAGAAAGCACACTCTAGAGATGTTAGCAGCATTCAAGGAATAAGGATAGACAGCAATTTCCATCAACATTTTTGCACAACAATGGCCAAAACCCCTCTCCACAGATTCTAATGCAGCAGTCAAGGGTTTGGTGTGAACATCTGAGATTTCAATACATCTCTGCATCTCTAATGGATTGTGGTGTGGGACCAAGACTGAAAACCACTGTCACAGAAGATGTCTTAACTAATTAAGCAATCCCCAATGAAAGGAAGCTGAAGCAAATAATGTAACAGAAGAGGACAAAGAAAAGACAAACTCTATTAACAGGTGAATCTTCAATCAACTGGATACAAGGTTTAAAGGAAAGACTAAAACAAAAAAGACAGTTCCTCATTTTCTGGCCTGGACAAGTGGGCAAGGTCATCAACTGCAGCAGAGAAGAGCATTATGGGAAGAAACAGAGTGAGTTTGGTTATAGACATGCTCATTTACATCTTGTGATAAATGTAGAAATAACTCACTTTATGGGTTTTGGATTTAAAGAATTTGTATATTGGACATTTAGAACTTAAAATCATCAACCAAGACACTTACCTTATAAGAGAAAAATATGATACAGCAACATTTATAAAAGTATAACTATTAACAGAAAATATAAAAATGGATATGAACATTTAAAATGTAAGATTAAAAACTATATAACTATAAACATAGGAGTATAAAATAAAATTAAAGATTTCTGAAGGTCAACCAAAGAGGAACTCAGTAAAGTAATTGTTAACGGAATCCATTACTATAGGAATTCCAGGACTGGGTGTCTTTTTTCAGCATCTAGGGTGATCTAAGCGGTAGGCATGCACCATATTACATAAAAAGGCTATGGTACAGATGCTAAGAGAGTTAATGCAGTTTGTAGATTCACATGACAACATAAAAGAACCATGAATTACAAAAGAATGTGAGAGAGAAAGGGAAGCAGGTAGAGACGGCAGTTGATAAGCAGTCTTTCCAGAAGATGAGTACACACACACAAAATAAGTAAGATTTGATTGACTATTAAGTTTGTGAAAGCAAGTACTATCTCTGTACTCAGAAAAAAAGCCATGACATCTAAGCTGATGATCCTGTAGAACAATGAGAGTATTTCTGGAAAAAGTACTTCTAGAAAGCTAGTAAGAATGTGGCCAAGACCTCATGTTTGTCTTAAACAAGATGAGTGACATGTCTTCTCTGGAGTATAAGAAGTGAATATTTAGACAAAGTGACAATGAAGATGAGTTTGATTGAGTTATAAGATACACAGATATAAGTACATAAGAAAAATTAATGAAAAAATATCATAAATTTATAAGAGAGGATGAAGGGGTATAAAGAAGGGTTTGGAGGGTGGAAGGGGGAAATGGTGAAATAATATTATAATATCAAAAATAAAATAAATAATTTTAAAACTCTCACTTGTAACTACTACTTCTCTGTGGATCATGAGACAAGGCTGGTTTTAGATGAGGAGCATGTATAATGATGTAATGAAAAAAGTTCATTTAAAATGGCTATAGTCAGAAAGATGAGGTAAAAAGCTGAGCAAGGTCATATAGAACTTCTATGGAGTTAAGGCCAATAACGCTGTAGAAAACCATTAAACTTCTTGTTCCCCTCTTTTAAGAGATCTGATGCAAGCCACCAGCTTAAATAAACGCAGCAAAACTTTGGTCTTTTGGGGGGCCTAGAGTGCCCTTTGAAGCTTTCTCGGGTTTAATGCAAATATAGTTGAATAGTCAACCATGTTGGAGTGCCAATTTGTTGTAGGAGGCTGCTTGTTTGTTTCCCAGCCACCCAGACTTCTGAAATAACCACACAGCAAGTGTATTAGTTAAATCACTGCTTGGCCTATTAGCTCTAGCTTATTATTTGCTAACTCTTCTCTTAATTTAACCCGTCTCCATTAATCTGTGTATCACCACAAGGTCGTGGCTTACCAGCAAAGTTTCAGTGTGTCTGTTTCTGGAGGTGGCTCCATGGCTTCTCCCTGACTCCACCTCCTTTCTTCCAGCATTCAGTTTAGTTTTGCCCAGCTAGCTCTACTCTGCCCTAAGACAGTTTCTTTATTAACTAATGGTATTTACACTACACAGAGAGGAATTGCACATCAATGTGCTTAGCTGTGGATCTCTGCATCTACTTCCATCAATTACTGGATGAACGTTCTATGATGACAATTAAGGTGGTCATCAATCTGATTACAGGGGAAAGGCAGTTTAGGTACCCTCTCAGCTATTGCTTAGATTCTTAGCTGGCATAATCCTTGTGGTTTCCTTGAAGTTTCCCTAGTGTCTGGCTTCTCACTAACCCTACAATGGCTCCCTCTTTCAAGGTATCTCTTTCCTTGCTCCCCCCCCACCCCGTCCTTTACCCAACTAGATTTTCCTGATCTCTTATGTTCTCTACCCTGTTCTCCTTTTCCCCTCCCCACTCCTGTACCACTCTCCCCACTTTCCCTATGCTGTCAACTTACTAAGGAGAACTTGTCTACTTCCCCTTCCTGGAAGGATCCATGTATTTCTCGCTTAGGGTTCTCTTGGTTTCCTGTCTTCTCTGAGGTTGTAGACTGTAGGCTAGTTATCCTATTTTTTTTTTTTAATTTGGACCACAATGTTAAAGGTTGGGATTATGAAATACACTCCCAATCCAAACTGTGACATACCAAGCACACAAGAGGAGACATAAAAACAAGAAACATATGATGTAGGATTCCCAAATATGTGATTCTAAAATGACAAGTGAATAGGAAGAAGCAAGTAAGAATCGATTTTGTTGAGGCGTTAGCCCAAAGCAAAGACACAGAAAGAACCCGTGGACAGAAAGTAAACCCAGAGGCTGTGAACTTCAGAAGAGGGAGATGCCAAAACTTGATCAAACTATCAAGGGGCAACAAAGATTGTTTTTTATGGAAAAAAATGGTTGAGGAGAAACAGAAGGGAGGAGACAGAGAGAGGAGGGAAGGTAAGGACAGAGGAAATATATAATAAGTAAGCATCAGGAGCATCGAATAGGTTGGTTTCCTGTTGTCTCATAATAATTAATTCAGTAGGGACATTGTCTCTGAGCTTGGTAAAAAAAGCTGGAATTCTTAGGGCAAGATGGGGGATTATGTAAGTGGTTTAACTGGAGCTATGTGACAATAACTAGTGTCTTACTGTCTTCATCTCAACACAGCAGATTCTCATAAAGTCTCCAGGAGAAGGCAGGAGGCAGGCTCTTCTCCCTTTCTCCAGAGATGCAACACCACGCTCTTACAATATGTTCCTAGTTCCCATCCTACCTTGAAAACACCCTTGTGCATGGGAATACAGTCTTCATACTGATCAACTAGCCCTTCCACTTGTAAGAGGCAACCTTGTAAATGAGGGACCCTCTTCCTCCTGTGCTTGGCTTTTCCATGGAATAAACACTGAGAGTAGTATTCACTCTTAAGAAAGAAAGTCTCTAAAAGTATTTCTCATTTCTTCACTGGAATCCAATTGCTCTGCTACCTTGTCAATGACACATTCTCGTGACACTTTTTACGTCTGGTTCTTTTGACATTCTCTTTATATGTCTGATTAAACTTGTTACATTAAAAGTCAGGACTTTTGACTTCTTTCTAACTCTAATGGTTGTTCTCTTTAGAATTAGATAAAAATAACATTGGAAATGAAGAAATAAGCTTTCTCACCTGCCACAAGGAAAGTGGAAATTGATTTTCTAGTTTGGAAATTCTTTCACTGACATATTCTTCGTAAGACAGCAATAAACAGTATTCTATTGGCATGCCATGCTCTGTATTCAGTATTGCATAATTAAGCACTTCTAAAATCCCCAGGAAGATGTCATTTTAAATACCACAAAGAGATACTGAGTGTATCATCTGAAATAAAGAGAACCTCATTAACATTTGTATGAAGACCGAAATAACACCTCCACACTTAAAAAAGCAAACGTCTCTTCTTTAATGCACAATTTGAACCAAAACCTTCCTTATAAACACTTTGATTAATACCTTCTTATTTGAATGATTCAAGAAAAAAGGTGTGAAAATTACCTACAAGTCACTTAAGCACATCTGGCGGTGGGTTGTGACAGTAACAAATGGAGTCTTTCTCTGAGCTACAGTCTCATGATAGTGTGATGCTGTTTGCATCACACAGGAGAAGAAATTCAAATATTAATGGAAATGCATTTATGCAAACACTGTGAAAATACGTTGCCAGAGCACATAATTCCCTCTGTTACTTCTCTGATCTTCCTAGCTGTTCACTCGGAGTATGCTTGAAAATACATCTCAGACTGTGCTGTGAGACACTTGCTATGGGGGAGGAGGAATGGAAGAATCCAATATGGCAGCAATTAAAGGGAGGATTCTTATAGGGTAGTCATCTCGGTGTTTGACTTCAGCCACTCAAAATTTTACTTCAATTCATTACTCATGTCAGTTCTTAGAATCTAAAATAATCCTATTTTTTCTGATTCCTATTCAGATAAAATCAGTAGATAAGGGAATCCTTTTCTTTTCTTCTGTAGAGCATGGAACTCAAGTAAGAACCAATGACTCTGGCCCTTGCACTCTGCAGACTATGAGAGGAAATTTTTCTGTTATTCCACATTATACATCTTTACTGTACTGGGGCATGGAAGTTCTGCACTCTGCAGTCTGAAGAGCAAGTGGCTTCCAGGGATGGTCAGAACTCAGAATGGATTTATTGAGCAATAGAATGAAAATAAAAAGGGGGATAAGACAAGGTTGAAGAACAGATGTTGAGTGTTGGGGAATATAAGATTTACCCCAAGGAGAGAGTGTACAAGCTAGCGGGGACATTTCCAAATGTTGATCTGAATAAAACATTTATAACTAAGATTGCAAATTAAATTTTTGCAAAAAAAAATGTTGATGCCAACTGGAACAACTTGGCATGAGTGTCCATTTCCTTATTATCATTAAAACCAGTCTTCTCATGGCGTTGTTTGTCCCTGAACCTTTTAAGTAAAACACTAAGCAAGTTTATCATAGCGTACTAATGCTCTCTTCTTGCTCAACAGCTATAATTCCTCAGGAAATGAAAAAAAAATCCACAAATTCAGTACACTTAAAATTCCCAAATTAAGGCTGGGCAATGGTGGCACATGCCTTTAATCCCAACACTCAGAAGGCAGAAACAGGTGGATCTCTGTGAATTTGAAGCCAGCCTGGTCCCCAAGAGCAAGTCCCAGGACAGGCTCCAAAGGTACAGAGAAACCCTGTCTCAAAAATAAACAGAGCAAAACAAAACAAAATCCAAATGTAGTAAGTACAGTGCACAGAGTGTCCTGGGCTCTGTGTTTTCACCAGGCGTAAATATGCATGCTAAGTACATTTTGGTCTTGTTAATTTACTTCTTCGCAATAGTAAAATTATTCCTAATAATGTGTTTGATATAAAATGACCAGAATGAATCTATTGCTTACTATCTTCTATGTTACACTGTCTCTAGATGTAAGCAAAGCTGGTGAGTAAATATCGCCAACCAACAGTAACTTAATGATGCAGGACTTCCTACTCAATCATTTTTTCTCTGAAAATATGAATGTAGACCCATGTCTTGTCTTAAATAGCAATCTAAAAGGCCACCACTGATGTAACTGAGCTGCTCAGAAGATACAACCTGACTGAGGGCAAGACTTATTTGAGAAAATACTCCAGTTTCACTTATTATCCATCAGGACAGACATGCACAGGTGGACCTGCACAGGGATGCTACGGTTGAGGGCTCCATGAAGACCTCTCTACTTGATAAAGTGTTTACTGAACACCTTCAAACTTCCTGGCACTGTGCTGGGTTCTGAAAATTCAACAATAAATAAAACCAAGTTTCCGCCATCAAAAAACTTAAAAGCTAGGAAATTTCTAAACTAAAGGGAAAGTAAAGGAAATGGGTAGCAGTTTTGCCAACAGGGAAAAAAATTCCATCAATGACAACACAACCAATAGCAAATGTCACTGCCATCAAAACCAGCATTATTGCCATAAGCATCACCAATACAGCCAACACACCACAAACACCACCCTCATTAGCAAGTATCAATGCAGTGCATGGGAAAACCACAGACTTGGCACTGTGATCGTCAGTATTGAACCCCACTATGCCATTCTCTTATCCAGTGAGCCATCTCTCTGAGCCTTACCTATCTCAACCCAAAAATAATATAGGAAACTAGGCTTTCACCATTAAATGGAATAAAATAAATGATACAGAATAAACAACTAGCATATGATAGAAAGTCAACAATTAAGGATGCTATAACTGGGCCAGTAAGATGTCTCTGTAGGTTGGGACATTTGCTGTCACATCTGACAATGTGAATTCAAACACAAGGACCCTTGTAGTGGAAAGAGAACTCACTCCAGCAAGCTGTCCTCTGGACTCCACATACATTCCTTGGCACACAGGTGCCCACACATCCACACACATAATAAATAGATAAATAAATAATAAATGTAATAAAGTTAATTTTAAAATACTTTAAATGTGACACTCAGTAAGAAGCCTTTGTACAATTGTGGTGTCCAACATGTAACACATCATCATAGAAGAAGCTAAAATAAAAGAGGCATAGTATTAATTTGCTGGGTATCATGCCGTAGGCCTATAATCCGCAGAGAGAAACCCAGGTGACACCACACTCTGAAATCCACCATGATGCATTAGAGAGGCGCTTGGAATGAATTAACCATTTATTGATTAGCAGATGGTCACACTTGGCCACTCACGCCTGGACTCTGAAGAAACCCAGGGAGAAGGAGGGAGGTGATGCATTTCCACAGGCATTCAGCAATACAGCAAGAAAACAAAAATAACAAATAAAAGCCCTTCCTTTGCTTCTCTGGGAATCTGCTTCTGGTCTTGCTGTGTGCTACCTAATCTTGAATTTATGGAGTCAACAGAAATACCCTGTCTTTGGCAGCATAGACGGCGGACAAATAGCAAGAGCATTGATTTTGGTATTTGGCCAAACTGATGGTATCATTATGTTGACTGAATATCACTGTCCCTAATAAAAATGGTTTATGTGGAGCCTAAGGGAAGGAGAAGACCGGCTTGGGGAAAGGAGAGGAAGAAATGCCATCAGCAAGGGCTGCTTCCTCTCAGGCCACTTGGCCTCTGTGTTTAAGCATTACGTAGTGACTTTCCAGTGCTTGCCTCTGGTGCTTAATTTTATTTCCTTTTTCCTCAGCATGTTAATGTCACCAAACATTTGGCAAAAGAACTAAGAATTGTAAATATAATTTAGTTTTCTGCTTCGGTACATATTTGGAATAGAGCAGTTAAAATATTTGATTAAAATGTATGTAAAATATGTAATCAAGCTTTTAATTATTTCGATTACCAAAACTAACACCATTAGCTGAAGATACAATATGTATACTCAGAATGTAAATGGGCTTGAAGAACAGATGCCTCTCTGAAGACATCCACTCAACCTGTTCCTACCTAAAATTTAAATGCAGCCACATCAATGCAACAGGGGAAAGTAATTAATGGTTTAAGATTCATTTTAGGTGTTAGCATGTCCACATTTAGTGCTAATTATAGATCCAGAAAACAGATGTGAGCAAGTTATTTGTGAGCTACAAATGAATTTTAGTACATTAAAGACTATAGACTAAAAGATATTGGCTTAAAGAATCCAGAGTGGTATCGAGCATGAAGAACCTGCTTTTTGAGTTTCTTTGTTATAATGATAAATTTTATATTGTTATGTATACATTTAAGTTATCATATAAAATAACCTACAAACCCCAATTTCACATGGGACATCCTGGCCTAGACAACACAGACATCCTTTTTCATTACAGGATGTGAAAATGTACATAAGGATATGTCTGTATCAGTTTCAACAATATTAAGTCTCTGCTGTTTTTCAAGTTATTATTTTTTTCAGTCTATGAAACTTTGCTTTTTATTGAGATGTGACTGACACAGGTTTAATGTATGTATTTGGATGCATGTGGGAAGAGTATATATTAGGAAATAGTCACCATATATAATAATATAATAATATGTAATAATAGTACACTTAACTATTATGCCTCAGAGGTTCCCCTCTCCCTATTTTTTCTAGAAGACTTTCTCTCTTCATATTTCAGGTACATGATACAGTATTGGAACTGCATACATTGTGCTACAGATCAGGCCTCTGGGATGTACTCTTTGAACAGTACCTCCAAACGCCTCTTCCTCCCAGAACCCGCTAACATAATTTAAGCTTTTGCTTCTTTGCTTTCTTTGAGCTGTTAGCTTTCTGATGTGAGTGTGATCACGTATTCCTCCACTTCTTGCTTAATCCACGTAGCAGAACACCTTCAAATATACATCCATATTGCAGCAAAGACAGAGCAGACTCCCTTGTCTTTTGAAGCTGAATCATATTCCATTGGGTGCACAGGCATGTATGAATTTCACATGTTCATTTGCTGATAGACATGTAAGCTATTTTCAATGGTGCTTCAGTTAACAGGAAGGTGTAGATACCTCTTCAGTATCTATTCCTTTGGGTTTCAATTACAAGAGGGATTTCTGAGCCATACATCACTTCCATCTTTAATATTTTGAAGAGCCTCTATACTGTTTTTCACAGTAAGCAAATATCCATTTCTATCAAATGTGTGCAAGAAATTCATTTATTATATATCTATGCTAACAGTTGTTTACATTTTATTTTGTATAATAGAGATTTTATTGTTTCATAACTGTAAATATTTAGGAAATATACATTAGTTCTTTAAACATACTCAGCTCATATCTGAAATTTTATAACCTTTTATTATGAACCCTTCATTTCTTCTACCTCCTTGCTCCTAGAAACAGCCTTTATGTTCTGCCTATGGGGTCGACATTTCTAGCTTCTCCATTCAAGTGAGATCATGCAGTATTCTTTTCATGTGTCTGGTTTAATTCAGTCTTTTGGGTTTAAATTTTGCTCTGTGTATTTGCGTGTCGTGTGTCCTTCATCCGTCTATCTACTGACAGAGCAGTACATTTCTACACCTTGGAAATTCTGAATGAAACTGAGGTGCACAAGGCATTGAAGATGTCTCTTTGAGGTTCTTTCCATACCCTTGGGTTTTGAACTGTGGTTGCTTACTAGATCACTGATTATTATGATAACTAAATCATGAGGCGAGGTTCTATTTTCTTGATAGCTGTTGTCATGTTAATTTGCCCCCCCCCCACGTGATTGGTTGCATGGGCTTTTTTTTAGATTGTCAAAATTATATTAACTAAAATGAAACCATTAAAAACATGAGAATTGAAGAAAATCTATCTCAGATTCCCTTGAGGAAACAAGATGTTTTGTCTGATGAGACCTGTTGGATGGGTTATGTTATGTGTTAGGATCTTCCATCAAATCTCTAGCTGCATCTTCTTGGTCAGGTTCTCAAGGAAATAGAGGCAGCATCATGTGAAATGGTGTCCCCAAATATTTTATGCCCACCTGGAACCTTACAGCATGACTTTTTTGAGAAGCAGGGATTTATAAAAGGATTTCATTAAAATGAGTTTGTATTAGATGATCATCAGAGATGAAAGCCTCCACTGTGGATTTGTTGAGATAAAATCTGTGGGTATCTCTGCCCGGAATTGTCTTGATTATTAATTGATGTAGGACGGCCTAGCCGACTGTGGTTAGTAGAAGTCTTGGGTAGTTTGTCCTGGCCTGTATACATAATAAAAAAAAAAAACCTAGCTAAACATGTGCCTATGAGAGAGAAAGTCAGAAAACAGCATTCCTTCATGGGTTTTGCTTAAGGTTCCTGCTTTGGCTTCTCTCGACGATGAATAAACTGTTACCTGAAAAATCTTTTATGTTGCTTTTCGTTAAAGTGTTTTATCATGGAACAGAAAGAAACTCGCACAAGTCCTTAAATCCAATTAGGAGTGTCCTTGTTACAAGAAGAGAGACAGAGACAGTTAGAGGCCACTTAAAGACCAATGAAAATAATGATGTTGAAAATCAACAATGGTCAGAAAATGCTGGGGATCACTACTAGCCGGGAAGAGGTAAAAGGATCTTACAGGATCTTCAGAGGAAGGGCAGCCCTGGAAATATACCACTGTTTGCTCTCTATTCTCCACATTTGAAAATAAATGTATGTTGGTTTCAGGCACCACTTGGTGACTTCTTAGGACAATCCTGGGAGACACCTCTTCTACTCCAATGGCAAGTAAACTCTTTAGAAAGCAGTGGGTAATGTTTTATGCTCACCTCCCACTGGCACAGTGTGTTAAGGATCCATCTTTACCTGCTGTCTGTGGCCAACAGCAGAAGTGATTCCAGCAAGAATAAACTCCATCTGTGTTTCTCTGGCTCCCCTTTTTGCATTGTTGGTTACAGTCCCTTATACAAATTGTCATGGCAGAGAGCCTACCTTTCTTAGATCAGACTGGAGGACATCCTAGACTGCATTCGTCCCCTACACTTGACCTAAATCTATCATACCATGAGAAGCCTGGATTTGGCA
The DNA here is from genome assembly GCF_903992535.2 of Arvicola amphibius. NCBI lineage: Eukaryota > Metazoa > Chordata > Mammalia > Rodentia > Cricetidae > Arvicola > Arvicola amphibius. The sequence goes on from NC_052055.2 coordinate 107,404,579, forward strand.
GAGAAAATACTATTTTTTCCTTCCATCCACTCAACACTGAGTAGTACCTGGGGAGATCTGCACAGAGACAGCTGTCTGGCAGTGACTGTAACCTTCAGGAGAGGAACACAGCCAAATTCAAGCCTTGGTCCAGCAGAGGAAAAGACAAAGGTGATAAATGTCTGGGCTTCCCTTTCCTCTCACCCTCACTCTCATGCCAAAGCTTCTTGTTGTCTGATGTATACATGGCCAGGAACACACTGAAGAAATCTACAACTCAGGCTCATCCAGAGCACACAGAACGGAGGACGTTAGACTGTGGAGCCATAGGGACGAATGGAACACACTCATCTAAGAGGCAAAATAATAAAGGGAATAGAAGAAGACAGAGCCAGCAAAACATAGAAATGTAAACAAGACTCTTAATTTATTAACTGGATCTATGACTTAGTTAAGAAAGTAAACTGATAAATTAATTCAGAGATTTTAGGCAAGTCAATCAAAACATGCTGAAATCATCACATAATATTTCAACTGACCAGGCCTGAAAGAAGTAAGGTTGAACCCTGCCCATATCTACCCTCTTCTCACAGACACCTTTCAAGCTGGCCTTTGGGGTGCCTCCACAACACCCTGTGTTCTTTCGACTTATCTGCATCAAAGAAGGGGCTAAATTTTGCACTGTATAAAATTTAATGCAAAGGATGAGTGGACGTTGCAGAGAACAAAAATCAACCACCAGCCAGGCCTGTGTGATTGATTAGGCCTCTATACCCATCTACGAGATCAATCTACTCTCCTTGAAAAAGAATCTCTTCTAAGTTCACTTGACTCTGAAGTTAATCCAGTGTACCACAGCTCCTCTCTGAGCACACTGAGATGAATGATAGGCGTGAGCACACCTGCTTCTGGGAGGAAAAAAAAAATAAAAGTCATCTTTCATAAGGGCACTGCTAGCCATTAAAGTGACAAGCAGCTTTAAGAAGAAACTAACACGTGTGACAAAAGACAGCAAAGCATCCTGGAGGAGAGCAGCCTGGTCATGTGAGTTCATCTTCCCCCTTGGGGAACAGAAGTGGCATCTGCCATCTGGGCTGCTTCCCACTGATGCCCTGAGGAACAGCGGCAGCTTTACAAGAGACATCACACCCATGATCTTTGATGTCCTCTTAGATACTGTGGCAATAATGAAAAACATGAAAGCTCAGGGGTTTCAACCAGACCGGGTGTCCTTGGCCTGTAATCCAAAGTGCTCTTCGGTCTGAAACAGCAAGGTCACCTGAGCTGCAGAAAAGAGCTCCAAGTCAATCTAGGCAACTTATGGATATGTTGTCTCAAAGAGGAAATTAAAAAAAAAAATTACTCAAGGGCTGAGCACATCGCTAAATGACACAGCATTTCCCCAGAATATCAGCATCCATGAGGCCCTGCGTTCATTCACTGGGACCTCAAAAATAAAATGGGGGTGAACATGAGAGCGACCCTCATTTGTACCCAGACTTTGAGATTCATAGTTCACTGAGTGTTGAGTAGACCCATTGACTTGGGTTGTAGTGACAGTGACGGTGCTACTATACCACAAGGTGGGAAATGAGGTATATTATCAAAAACTATGTTTCACAAAATGGAAAGAATCAAAGGCTTATAGGACGAAGCCCAGGAGAATGAGGATGAGGAGTATTGAGAAAGTCAATGGCTTCTCCAGGGTTAGCTCGCTTTTCTCATTCATTTTGATCCTTGGTCTTTAAAACGTTGTTTATTTTACCTTTCAAAGGTAGTTATTCAAATGCCACCTAAGTTATAAAATTATACATATCCTTATACAGAAATGCATCTTTGCAAAACTGTTGAGTTTTCCTGCACATATTTTCTCATCTCGGAAAAGTGTCCCCACAGCTACATCTACAGATGCGATCAGGTATTTAAAACCTGAAAAATCAAAAGCTCAATGTCTTGTCAATTGTGTGTAATACTGATTTATCCAACACTGTTTTAAGCTTACTTGTAGAAGAGAACAGGATCAAATCTGACACCCTTTCAATTCCTGGTTGCCCTCTTTTTAATAGCATTTTTTGGGGGGAAAAAAACCACAACTCTAATAGCAAAATTGTTGAGGTTTAACAAAGTATTTTTATAGGAATGACCTGCTTAAGAATTCATATCCTGTCTTGCTTATAGTCATTTGTCTGTACATGTGCACTCAGGCATAAACAGGAATCAAGATAAAGACACCATTTCTACTCTAGGATATGTAATGTAGCCTGGCAGTCAGGCAAATTCAGAGGGACTCGTATCAGAACAGTGCCATGACAAGTTCAATATCTGTGCGGTTGATTAGTACTGATGGAAAGCCAGGCTCTCATCTCCATCTTTAGACATGGCCTGAAACAAGGACTGAATGTCTGCAAATTTAGAAAAAAAAATAGGAAAGCTAGTAATCTCCAATACAGACATAGTAAGGCAAAGGAGGCTATGTATCTTCACAGTCCAAATGAGAAAGACATCGGAGCTCAGCTCCTGAGTTCTCAAAGCTATAGGTTTCACATTCTCCGGGGCACTGAAAGAGGAGCAAATCCCTTGATCGTCTTCCTGTGCAGTGTGGACCTTTAAGGGCCAGCCTTCACTCTCCTGGAGAAAGACATTTCCTCTCTCTGTGTTTCAGTCTCCTCGTCGGTAATGGTGCCCAACTCTTGGCAGCTGCGTCTGTCTTTGTGTGCTCGAAGTGTGAACTGAAAGTCATGCTAATGAAACCCCTCAGAAGAACATCTTCCTGGCAGTCAAAAAAAGAAACAAGGCTCCTGGTCTGCAGCAACAGCCATTGCAGCAGCAGCTGTCGCTTTAGAACTACCATGGGAGACTCTTTGTCAACACAACAGCTGGTGGCCAGGAAGCAAAGAGCCTACGAGAAGGATGGCAGCCCACCTTCCACACCACAGTGTTGAGTATGACTCTCATTCTCCTCCCACAACGTTGTATCTCTTCGTTTACCTAAATCGACTGTGGTTCTGGAAACAAATGTGCTGAGGATTATTAGCAGAACAAGTAGAAAAGCATATGAAGATGGTAACTCTCTTATTAGGCACTTAAAGTCACTACATGCTGTCATGGGAACACAGAACAGGCAAAATCTCAGTTGCAAACAATTGATCTATTATTTATAAATAAGCAGCACTGAGGATCGTTAAAAAAATAAACTCAGGTCTAGTAAGATAGCCTTGGAAATAACAATGAGGGAAAAAAAGACAAAGAAAACTTCAGTAGGTCAGTCTAAACTACTGAACTATAACATTCTGAGTCTCCTATGGGCTAATGAGACCTCAGCACTGTTGGGAAACGGATCTGTTTAAGCAGTGTCCGTAACGCATTTGCTGGTTTTAGCAGCACTTGCTAAGAAAATGGCTAGTAATATCCACGCAAAGCGCCCCTCAATGTATTTCATTTGCCTTAAGTGAAGAACACTACACCAAATGCTTAGGCTTTTCTCAATGTTAACTTCCTTCCCCTTCCTCGGCCAGCACCTGGGTTCTGGCCCTCATTATCTCCCATTTCACTATTCAAATAACCTGCTCTTTCTCCTGTGGCTTCTTTCTCATTTTTTCCTTTCTGGTCCACCCACACACCATCCTTGGAGGGGACTTGTCCTTGGCTGTTTACGTCTCAAAGCTTTGTACAGACTGCAGCTCCTCCCCCATCTCCACACCATGGTTTCACCATGAAGGCTCATTGGATCCATGCCAAATTACTCACAGAAGCCTATTGGTCACTCAAACAGATCTATTAGCTCTTTCTCAAACATGCAGAGGGCCCTCATTTCCACAACTTTCATACAGATGCATCTCTTCTTTCCTCTCTCTATCTGTTTGTAAAATTAGAATTCCCGCATCACACACTAAAGCCCAGAAAGAAGCTTAAACACATTCTAGTGATGTCACCAAAATCTAACAGGACGTCAGTCTAGCAGGCTATCATTCCATTTCCCCACATAATTAATAGTTTTTTTAACAGTAAATGAAACGCTAATAATAGATGGTTTTAAAATCATTTTCCATGTATATACCGTTAAAATCCACCATTTTGCCACAGTAGATTTTTCTATATGAACAAAAGTGAAAGAAAATTTTATCCAGATCGTACACAAGTTTTGTTAAATGTAGTCTATAAGTTTCATACCTTTTTGTTTTCTTAAATTCAAGCCACAGAGCATTTGGCCCTTAAATTATTTAACATTCTCATTATCGAAAGCATGCTTGGCTCTCCAATTTCCCAATATATGTGTATTCTGCCTTTTGAAAAAGCAGTGGCCATGGCCCAGCTAGATCATGTATGAGAGGTGTCAGCATTATAGGAGCTCTCTCACCAACTCTCTCACTAAATCCTCTGCACAGTTTTAAAGATGTTATCATTATTATTATTATTATTTAACTATGTGTGTATGCACATGTTTGTATGTGGGTTTCTGTGCATTGGTAGAATACCTGTAGAGGCCAGAAGAGGACATCAGATCCCCAGGAGCTGGAGTTATGTCAAGCACCCAGGAGCTTGACAAGGGTGCTAGGTATCAAACCTGGCTCCTCTGGAAGACAAGTATGTTACCTTAACCATTGAGCAATCTCCCCATCCCTTCCATATTCTGACATACACTAAAATGCCATTTCATACACCTGTACTTATGAACCCAAATGCCTTCTTAATTATGTGGCACTCACCTGGCCACCAAGCCCCACACCACCGTGACTCTTGAAAGTACAAATTTAATCCTTATCTCATCAGAGCATATTTTGTTCTAAATAAAGGGTTTTCATTACTTTTATCCAATTACTCCAGGCATATTAAAGGAACTATATTTTGCTCACCATCTCCAGGTATGGAAATTTTCAATGAGTGAGTAAAATCATATCATGGTCTCTAGAAGAAAATCTGAAGATATAAATAAAAGGAAATCCCTTGTGGTCCTCATCTGTATCATCACATCCATGACTACCTAACATTATCAATACGTTACTCTCTAAAGATTATAGATCTGTATTATCACACCCATGACTACCAAACGTTATCAATACGTTACTCTCTAAAGATTATAGATCTGTATCATCACACCCATGACTACCTAACGTTATCAATACGTTACTCTCTAAAGATTGTAGTAGCTTTACTTCACAGTCAAGCAATGGACTTTGGAATAAGGACAAAGGAAATGTGGTTTTATTTACTTGTAACCCTCGTATCTCGTATTGGAACAGAAACACAAATTGCTGTATTTGGTAAACCCTTGTTTATTCAGACTGGTCAGTCAGCGAATACAAAATGCTACTGTAGAACACACCTGTGGAGTCCTTTGCTACCATGCCTATTTGGGAGGGCACTGCTAGCTTCCCATAAAATCACATGTCTAGGATGGAATATGGGTGTGCATGCAAATCCCCCCGAAAGGACTATTACATCTCCCTTTCTCACACTCTCAGCAAATTCATAAATAAATAAATGCAAGCTCATAAGCTATACACACATCTTGATAGAGTCTTTGAGTAGAGCAGTTCTTAAATTCTGTTAGAGACATGATGATTTGAAATATCTGTTAATGAGGGCTGAAGAGATGGTGCAGCAATTAAGAGCTTTTACCATGCTTTTGAGGGTCAGAGTTTAAGACTCCAGCATCCATGTTCCCCAAGCATTAGTTTCTCCAACTCTGAGTGATCTGATACCCTCTTCTGGCTTCCACTCATACACAGGCCTGCACCTTGCACCTGCTCAAACGTGTGCACATTCTCCTCTGTGTGTCTGTCTGTCTATCTCTCCCTCACATGCACAAATAAATATTTCACAAAAGCTTCTGCTATATTTTGTGACAATATCCCAACTTTTTAATTAGCCATTGTGATGGCAAGCCCCAGCTTTCCACTTGGCATGAAGTGGAATCAACTAAAAGATACTCTGATGGTTCAGTGAGAAAGAGCATTTCCAAGAATGAGTAACTGAGAAGACAAGATGTGGCCTCCTAATCTGCCACACCCAGAGTGAGCCGTGTCTTCCAACAGGTATAAAGAAATAAAAGAAAAAATCAGTGCTGCCTGCCTTCCTGTCCTCACTTCCTGATGGTACATGTAATCCTCTTCCTCTCCATCTTTCTCCTCCTCCCCTACCTCTTCTGCTCCCCCCTCTGCCTTTCCCTCCCCTCTCCTTTCTCCTTCCCCTTACTTCTTCTCCTGCTGCAATTCTCATCTCGCAAAAGACTTCAATTTCTTTATCCTTTCCACATGGAGTGGAGACTAGCAGCTTCCTGGGAATCTTCCAGACCTTCTGCACCAGATTGGAATTACTGAGGTGTCCAGCTTTATAACGCGAGCAGCTACAAATCTGTCAGCCAGCCTGGTGAGCAGATGGCTGCTATTGGACTACCTAACCTCCATCACACGAGCCAAGGTAGTAAACCTCCTTTTATATACAAACCCCCTCATTCTATTCGACTTCAAAACCCCGCCTACTACAACAGTTTCATCTCACAAAAAGCAAAACCCCTCTGCACACATGATCCTTGCTCTTCCAAATCTGTAGACTAAACCTGAGGTGCAGAAACAACTTGAATTTCTTCAGTCTCAGAGGACCAGAGGTCCAACTCCCTTGTGTCCTCTGAATGGTTCTCCTGTTTCCTGTGCTGGGAAAAAGCTTGTTGCAGGAGAGACTCTCAGAGGTTGCCTTGACTCTCCAGGATCTAGAAAAAAACACATCAAAGGCCCTAAGAAGGTGACCAAAAGAAAAGGGATATGGAATGAGAGGGCAAAAACTGGCTTTGCTTTTCATAGCTATGCAAACAAGAATAGAAGACGATTAATAACCAGCAAAATTGGTAAGAATATGGGTGGACAGTTGTTTCTTCCAGATTACACGTGACAGCTGTCATCTTCAACCAAAACACTACCATCCACATGGGACCCTCAGGACACCAGAACCACTAACATTCCATCATGGAAGGAGGAGCAAGACAGAGAAGGCACAGAAGCCTTTGCTGGGAGTTCCAGTGCTAGAGACTCAAGACTTTTTGTAAGATTTCTGCCAGGCACGTATGAGGTACACGACAAATGGGTTTCCATCTGTGGTGGCACAGTTGTCTGTAAGTTACCTTTCTGATTGGTGTGACTTCTTTTAAATCTTTCATGTTTTTGGAAACCACACCAGTAAACTCACTGGTTCACCAAGGTGGACATAAACTTACTTCTTTGGTCTTTGGTGCCCTCTATATCCTCCTCCCTAGAAAACATCCGTGACAAGAGGACAGGTTTTTAGTGGACATGAGTGCTGTGGCTCACTCACTTTGTTATTTAAATTAGTTGTGCATGTTGTGGGGGAGCCGTGCACAAGTGAGTGCAGTTGCCTGAAGAGGCCAGAAGTGGGAGCTACAGTTACTGGCAGATGTGCACTACCAAACCAGAATGCAGGACTCTGGTCCTCTGCAAGGACAGCACCTGCTTTTAACTGCTACACCATTCTTTACTGCAAGCATCTATAGTCTTAAAGAATCGTGATACAACAGAAGAAAATTTATTCAACCACAAAAAGTGTGTGTGTGCGTGTGTGTGTGTGTGTGTGTGTGTGTGTGTGTGCATGTGTGTGTGTGTGTGTGTTTGGAATGACACGTTATGAACTAAAAATTTATATGCACAATTCACTATTTGAGAGCTATCATCGTAAACTGTGAAATTAGGCAGCTCCATTTTCTTTCATCTTTTAAAAACTTTCAAATTTCTCATGTGTATTATAACTGCTCACTATAATACACTTTGTAACTGAGGGTAGGGATTGGATCTACAGCACCTTGAAAAATGATTTCCCCTTAATAAACAATATATGAATAGTGAACATTAGACTGGATGAGTAAATTTCTTATTAGGGCATCAAGCAATCACACATAACAGAGTATGGGGTGAGAGTTAATTCAGGATCATTCTTAAGGTGCTGACCTTCCTGTGACTCAGTTCATACCCCTGAAGGGCTGCCCCTTTCTGTTCAATCTGTAGATTCCCAGGAGAGGGTTGGAGTCCTTCTCATCTTTCTACTTCTGCACCCCCCAGCCATGGATATGGCATAGCAGGCTGATATCAATCCAGTAGAGCTAGCATTATTCTCAACATGTGGATCGCCACACCTTGAGTGTCAACTAACCCTTCCGCGGGACCATCAGGAAACACAGATATTTGCAACACAGATATTTGCATCACGGTTCATAATAGTAGTAAATTGCACTTATGAAGCAGAAGCAAAAATAATTTTATGGTTGGGGATCACTACACCTTGAAGAAGTGTATTCAAGGGTTGCATGGTTAGGAAATATGAGGACCACTACTCTAAGCCAAGATGCATTCTAATTCTGAGTTTGTCACAGGTGCTCACTCTCCTCAGGACAGGTGGGAATTTTTGCTTTTGAAAAACCATGGAAGAGCTCAGTCATTAACAATGGATAACATGTCTGACTACGAATGAAAAAACATTAAAGATTACACATAAGAGGCAGTGAGATGGCTCAGCAGGTTAAAGCAATTTCTGTACACACCTGAGGACCTGAGTTCAATTCCCTGACCCCTTGGTGGAAGGAGAGAACTCATCTGAGTTCCACTAGTGTGGCGCACACACACTGGCAAACACACACACACACTAATAATAATAATAATTATTATTATTATATTACACATTAATATATTGGCTATTATAATTATATAATATGTCATGTATTGCATATTTATTACATGATCATGTAGCTATTATAAATTAATTGATAGTTATAATATGATATTATAATATGTTTATATATTGATATAATGAATAATAACATTTTGTTATTATTATGTTATATACAAGTTTAATCTTGGAAGTTTTACTTATCAAGCCTGACTTTGTCAATGCAAATCCTGATGAATTGTTACTCTTCATCAATGACTTGGAAAGAGTGGGAGAGCAGATTCCAGCCAACAATACCTTGCCTGCAAAACATCGGGTGATTTAAACCGAGCATTAATGAAATGTGCATGTAATTCCAAACATGAAGAATGTAAAGAGAGGAGATGACTGAACTGTACAATGACAGGCTTGGGGAGACAGGCAGACATAATGAGATGAGAATTTACATGAATAGCACTGGATAATTTACCCAGGGAAACTCATCAGCCACTCAGTTTTAAAATGAAAACCCCGTTCTCCTCTTGGAAATAAATAATGCTTAAAAAGAGCCTGGGTGCAGTGGATAATCACATGTATGTGCACGTACTTTGTAATGCTGTTGTGAAACAGCCAACTTCTTTCCCAGGAGGATGAGCATAAAGGATCATTTCAATCAGACACACACAGAGACACAGATACACACACACACACACACACACACACACACACATACATACACACACATAGGAGAGAGCATGCCTTCAGCAGCCCTAGGAATCACCCGAGTCTGCTCTCTGTAGCCAGAAATTTCTCAATACAGAAAGAACACCTTAAAGTTTAAGAAGAGGCAATAAACATCCTAAAATGAATCAGAGCCCGTTTAATTTGGAAAACCTTGAAAGCACTCAAAAAGAAGGTTTCCTGCCCACTCCAGTGCCATCACCCTCTGGCAACTAGACGGAAAGAGGAAGGATTATTGCTGGCACAGACACTGAGGGCTTACTGTGAGCTCTGACTTACTCAGGTTCATCAGCACCTAAATCCCACTTAGATCCCAGACATCAGTGTTTGACTTGGCTCCATTTTACAGGTAAGGACACTGAGGCTTAGAGACACTAGCTACATCAAGTAGAGTATGAAAGCACTGAAATAGCTTCACCCTTGCTGTCAGAACCAGGTCTGAGCTCTCCATCACTCCAAAGTATTTTAGTATGCCATTCTGCTATGGATGCTGTAAGCCCATCTGTTTCTCTTTGACTTCCAAGGCCCTCTATTAACCGAAGAGGAGGCCATCACTTTTCTCTTCACTCTGATGGCTTGCAGAGATGCATTCATTACTGTCCTTTGAATTCCGAACTTTATACATCATGTCTATGGGCCTTGACGGGGATGCAAGCTAACCTTGACATTTCTTTTCCACTCAGCCAGCTATGCCAATCCTCTCAAAATTACTCATGATTCTCAGAGAACCCTAAATATTACAACTCTAGAATAATTTTTGGTTGATTCAGATTCATGCTTACACCCCCATGCTCCCTTCAGTGCAGCTCTCCCCTGTCCTCCCCCAACCCAAGCCTGGCATCCTTCTGGGTGCCATGCTTAAGTTATACCTTGTGGTACACAAAGATGGAACAAGTTAGGAAGTTAGGGGAGATTTTAAAATCGAAAGGTCATTCAAAGAGATTGATGCTATTCACAGAAAAAGAAACTTAAAGTCTCAGTTTAATGTTCAAACACATAGAACAAAAATCAGAAAGAAAAAAATTGGTGTGAAAAAAAATAATTTAATGAGTTCAACTTTAAGATATAGTGACCTTCAATGAGCTGAAATTACCTACTTAAAATTCTGCAATAGCAGTAAGCAACTTCTGTTCTGTCAGAGGAAAATCGTGTGGTATCAGGGTTATCCAGCTGTTGCTGGTTCTGGGTACTTTGCTCAAAAATTTACTCTAACTGCCACCTATAGGATATGAGATATGAGATCATGAAAAGGGCATAGAGATTGAATACATCCAAACCTAATGAGCCCAATTTCAAAGAATGGCTACCTGGAGGAAACCTACCCCTGGGGGAGAAATGAGAGCCTGGGGGGTAGCTGGAGGTCCGTGGCTTTTCCCAAGGCAATCCCATAGAAAGAAAGGCAATGATGAAGCCATCAGCTCTCCTATACCACACACGTCCCACTGCCATTGAAAAATGTCCCACATCTGTGTCTTAATGCTGGCATCTGCTTCAAATTATTCTCGGATGAGCTCTACAGCTCTTGCCTAATTGGACACTATCAAAATGGCATGGCTGTTATTGCTCAGCTTCAAGCTGCCCTTTATGCAGGAGTCCTTGCTTACAATAAATCTTCATTTTTTATGGGGCGTAATCTTTTTGTTATGAGAAATTCTAAAGGTAGTACGTTCCAATCATTTGCGCAAAGCATTATTTCCATAAAAGAATTACTTCTCGCCTGAATTTCTCATCGCCTACTAACTGGGCAATTTTGAGATCCACTAGTCCAGAAGCAGTTGGAACAGAGATAATCAGAGATGATCAATGTAGTCAGCTCCTCAGGACATTAGAACTTTGCAGAGAGCAAAGACTTTTTAACAGATGATCAAGCTGAGGTTCAGTCCAGTAAACTTGTTTCCTCGAGGTCAAATGCTGAACGAGAAGCAGAACTCTATAGGAACATTACCTTCTCCAGCACGCCCCCCCCCCCACCCGCTATTATGACCATCAGTTAAGTCCATCTTGGGATCAGTAGAGCCGTGTGAAAGCCGAGCTGAGTCTGCACTCTACCTGCCCGTCCATCATGATGAAACTTGACACAGTGTCAAGATGGAAGACATGAGTGAACGATGGGGTCACAGAGTACAAGTCAATGGCCTTGAGAAAACTGATGGGGAATTTAAACTTGACAGCCCCAAATAAGATCTGTTTGTGATTTAATATACAGACAGTTCAGGAGAGAATTGGCACAGCATTATTTTGGGAAGACACCGTTCACCAATGAGATGAAGCAAGATGAACCTTTAGGAGAGCGCTTTAAGGGTAATGATGCCTCATCACGAAGAGAAAGTTAAGAAGATGCATCCCAGGTGTAATTAATTCAAGTTACTTGTATTATTAAAAAGTAGGAAAGGCTAACCCTAACCCTGTCCCTAACATCTGTGTCAGTGATGTTCCTAACCTTTAAAATACACACCAAAAGGCAAAACCATCTTACTGCCAATATTTCCTCTAACGACGTAAGATAGAGGTGATAGGGAATACGAATGCATTTCGTGATCAAATTAACTGATCGTGTGAATTAACTATTGCACTGAATTCTATATTTTGGTGAATGCATTCCTATTGGTCCCAGTTCTCAAGCAAGGGTCTACACCACGTTCATCCTTCCCCATGCGTAAGTTTCTAGCCTTTGCTTCAAATCTTGACTCGCTTTTGAGTCACTTCTCTGTCCCCTGACACTGTCCTAATTCAACCTCATTTCATCAAGTGATTAAGCAATTAATTATAGCTGACATGGCAGTTTGGTCAGCCTCCATCCTACCCTCACTGGCCTCAGCTTAGATTCTGCCCAGCATCTGTGATACAGTTTCCTAGAAAAGGACTCTCATACCATAATATGGTATGCGGCCTTCAATTACCTTAATGCAAAACAAGCAAACGACACATGACCGCAACCCTTTTAAAATTATTTTGTTTTCATGTATATCTCTCTGTGTGTACCATGTACATACGGGTGCCCACAGAGACCAGCAGAGGGTCTCCAATCCCAAGAGCTGGAGTTACCAGCTGTTATGAACTGTTAAAATGAGTTCTAGGGACCAAGCTTATGAACTGTTAAAATGTGGGAGAGTAGCAGCAAACACTGTTGAGTGCTAAGATAACTCTCTCTAGCCGCAATCTGACAATTTTTGAGTTATCCACATGGCATCAGACCCTGGCCAAGCCAGACTCCCAGCCTCATTTAGAGGCTCCATCACCTGCATTACCCGTTATGCTGTCCTGAGCTGCCTGCTGAACACACTAACCTTTCCTAATTATTTTCCCACTAATTAAATTTACTAGCTTAGCCACTTGATGAACTTTATTAGTCCTTAACAAACCAGCTTAAATATCAGCCCTTCCAAGTCACATTTCCTGACTCTCCAAGGCCTCACAATGCACTCTGAATTTCTCCACCATTTTACCTGTTTGCCCATGACTGCTCCTGTGGTAGGAAGAGTATTGCCCTAAGTCCACTTCTCCCATTTGTTGATCAAATTCCCAGCAAGCAGTATCTAGAGCTACTTGCTTTTACCCCAGGTATGTATCTTATATGATTACAATGCTAAGTTAATAATAAAGAGGCTATGTATCTTATATGATTACTATGCTAAGTTAATAATGAATTAGCGGGTCAATACTTTGTGCCTTTTCCAATAGTCTTAGTGATTGATCGTTGTTGAACAAATGTTAGGGTTTTTTTTTTTGTAATATTAATTCTCTGGTGAGTTTTCACAGAAATATCAAAGAAAAAGCAAACTTTCCAGAATAAAAATGAACGATACACTGAACTGAACAATCAAAATGGCCATTAATACCATCTTCTGGGGGAAAAAACACCTTGAAATGAAGAGAAATCACAGCAGGTGACTGGAGAATAAAACGAAACGCAACGTGAGCACACCTTATCCCTCCCAGGGCTCTATTCTCTGTCTTCTATAATACCTGTAGGGAACAAGACCCCATCAGATGGTGAAGCTTTTAGGCCAAACATATATGTCAAAATCAGTAAAGCATGACTTCAAAACTGAGTAGCTAATTACATATCTATTGTAGCTCCTTGATGCCACTGAAAAATGACCCTGTCAGAAATTTTCTGTGATTGGCTTCATTTCAGGGACAGGAATGAAACACAATGAGAATAGGACAGTTGGGTAAATCCACAGCGGATCAGCTGCAGGTGAACACTAAAGCAATAGTCTCAACTTTTGATCCCTTAAAAGTCTGTCTCCACTGTAACAGAAACCTCTCACCTACTTGGAACATCCTGCTAGGCAAGAAAGGGGATTCTTTTCAGGAAGTAGTTAAGCAAAACTCATGTGGAGCAAGCTAAGATTATTTTTTCTTTCAGCAAAGTTTATTCCTATCAGAGTTCAGAGAAGGGATGGGAAAGTCCTAGAATAAAAAACCTACAGAATAGAAAGTCACAAATGTTAAGTTACTTAATACAAACCTAATTATAACTTTAAACCATGCTATTATGATCGTGAGCGTAAAACTCCATTATTGCTCATGCCTCGGGCAGCAAGTCACCTGGGTCAACCATGGAGAAAGGTAGAGAGATGAACAGAGAAAGAACAGACAGGATAATTGGATAGGGTGTCCAGGCCTACATCCTGAGGTCAGGAACTGGGATGCACCTACTTGGTGAACCTTCCAGTGCAGAGAAGTATATTCTAGACTAAACGGTAAGAAGTGTTTCTTTAAGCTGGATTACAGAGCCCAAGTGTGAGTGAAGACAGATGTGTCCCTTTGATGCTCACTGTCCAAAAGAAAATGGCCAAACTATAAACTTCTATCTAGAAACGGTCCCAGACTCTAAAGCCATTGAGTAAAGTGCAATTGCCCAAAATCTTTCTCGTGGATATTCAGACACAGGGTGTATTGTTTTATAAATCTAATCTTGGCCTTACTCACTTTTTGTGCTTCTGGATGGAAATCAAGCTTCTTGCAAGTTTGGCAAGTTCTCTGACACTGAGCCACATCCCAATCCCTTCACTTGTCATTTTGTTTATGAACTTTAGAGATACAAATTTATGAAAGAACTAAAAGAAAGCCTGCAATCACAATACTGAGCACTTGATTTTAAAATTTTCTTCTAGTTACCAAAAGCCTAGCACTAAAGAGAGGTGAAACATGTTTAAAAATCTCCCTGTTTGTCCAAACTGTTTGTTCCTCTCACTTTCCATTTTAAAATTTTATTGCTTTAACACCCACAGTTTCATGAATTATGAGAAATACATAAGCCTAAGCAACATTGCTTTGAGGATCTTCTGCACCACGATGAGCTCCTAGCATATATAAACTATGTAGGACATCAAATACATGCATTGGGAACAACACAGACTCTATAGGAAGTATAAGTTAATGCCATTGCTTCAAGTATCTTCGTGGAAGTCTGAAATTATAAATCATAAAACACATGAGATAGTACATGTCTTTCTTATTTGTAAAGCCTTGAAACATCATCTCAATATTTTTGAGTCAAAATTGGTAAAAATTATAATCTTCCATTCTCTTCTATGTAGAATAATTGCTGGCACAAATCATTACTATAAAATAAATGTAACTGTGCCTTAATTTTTCTACATTATGTATGTATATCTATTTAAAGTATAATTACATGATAACTACATATTTTACATTTAGCAATGGTACAAAATTTACTCCTTGTAAAATGGTAGAGAAATAGAATATCATACAGCTAGATTTATTAGCAGGACCCATACTCTCCCATTACTGCACATCCAATTATTATTAAGTCTCATGAGGTTGCTGAACAATTTTGCAAAGAGAATAATTTTGATATTTTCTTTCTTCTCATTTATTACTATATATAATTATAAGTTATAGTGGCTATATTAATAACTGTGTTCCAATAAGGGTGTGATTAAATATTTTAAGTATATATGTTATTAAGGAAAATTACTTTCCCTGACTGTAATTCTAAGAGACTTCATAATACCATAGTATACGCCATTGCTCAGAGTGGATACTGGTAAAATTAGCCATAGTAATTTTTAACACTGAAATTTGGAGATCATTTATAGTAAGAAAGGTCATGATCAAGTAGATGTTTGCAAAATATGTTTTAAAAGGATTTCTCAATGTAATTTACAAATGGCAAAGTACAATGGCAGGTTGTTTTAATGAAGAATGATTTTTTTTGGCATGTGAATTACTCATGAAAATATCATAATAGAAAATGGAGATTATCATATTCAGGGATCTCTCAAGTGGCGCCGGCTATGATCAGCTTCCTCAGGGGGAACTTCTGTCTTTTGGTCTGATTCACATCCAAGATGAGTCTCAGATACAGGTTTGTGTCCAGAGGGGTGTTCTGGTGGCAGAATTGTAAAACAGAGAGTAGGAGCAGGCTGGTGGCATGGACCAGACAACGGAAGTGGCTAGATGACCCCATACCTACCTGACTGGAGCAGGGGTCTTCATCTAGAAACCATCCTCAGAGGATGTGACATGTCAAGCATTCCTTTCCTATCTAGAGTAAGTGTTATTATCAGGATAAATTCACACCGAGGCTTGGGAGAACTGTACCTTCGCTGAAGCTGCCTTATCTGCTGAAAATCTCTGGACCAGACTGAGTCGCATTGGTGAGTGCCAACCCTGTGAGATGCTCCAGGATGTCATGTTGTCTATTCTTAATTTCCCAGCTGCATCTAGTCCCTTACAATATATTACAAAGATTCTAGCCACTTCTCACTCATAATTGGGAAGGTCTTAGGAAGAGCATGGCCAGCCTTCTTAGTGTGATAACGCTTGCTTCAAACCTGCTCCTTCTCTAGGGCCCTCAATGCTCTTTTGTGGTAGCATTTCACGGCGTCTGAAATATTTGCTCACTGTCTCTCAGACTATTTGTTGACTCTGATCCCCACTCACCTAAATTTCTAATTATTTTGAGTCACTTACACACACTTGGCTCTATCCAACCAGCCTCTGTGCCGTCTTCATTCTGTCTGCCTTACAGTAGAACTCTGACAGAGTTTCCTACCTCATATTCCTATCGTAACTGTCTTTCTGTTATATAAATCTTATGTAGTTGGAAACAATTCACAAAAAAAGTGGTTGCCAAGCTGGGCAGCGGTGGCTCATTCCTTTAATCCCAGGACTCAGGAAGCAGAGGCAGGCAGATCTCTGTGAGTTCGAGGCCAGCTTGGTCTACAAGAGCTACTTCCAGGACAGGCTCCAAAGCCACAAAGAAACCATGTCTTGAAAAACCATAAAAAGGATGTTTGTGCCACTTTTACTTCCCTGCAGATTTTATGAAACAAACAGAAGAAGCTATGACACATGGTTTTATCCCAAGGGTTACATCATAATCAAATAGTGATATGAAAGGTAGTATATGTTTTTATGAAAACATAGACTATGAAATTGTGTGTCTGTGAGTGTGTTTGTGTTAAAAACACACTTTTAAAGCGTGCTGAAAATGCTATTGTTTTGGTGGAAAGGGTGTCCTGGAGCATTCACTTTCTCAGTATTTGTGCGTAGCTGTGACATACTAGCAAGGCTCATGTCAGTAGAGTGCAAAGTCTGAGGGAAACTGCTGAAGAAATAAAGTTTTGCCTCACAATTCTGAATGTTCAAAGGCTTGATATCCACATTAGTTCAGTTCTGAGAAGGGCAAAAGATGATGGTAACAGGAAACACATGTCTGAATAAGTTATTCACTTTTCGATACAAAGCAGAAAGAAAAAAAAGGGACCAGGATCCTTCAGTTCCTTTGGAGATCTTGTCTCCACTAGGAGAACTTCCTACTCATTTCTTAAAGGGCCACAGCATCCCCCACTATGAGACCCTAGGCCTTATATATGGAGCTTAATGTAGGACATTTATCCAAAACATAACACTTAGATTTTCATGTAAATTATTTTGGCTCGATTACATAAAATATTAATTTCATATTGAAGTATATGATTTAGAAATTTAAAATCTATAGGGTAATCAAAATCACAACAATATTATAATTGAAAACTAACTGGAGTATATCACCACCTGTGAAAAATACGGATTCGAACAATACTCAGAATAAAATGTGATTATCTTTTTATAAACATCTTCAATATCACTTCAAAAGCAGTCCAGTTCTGTACTACTGACATAAAGATGACCCCACCAATAGATCACTGCAGATAAGCTTAGGACTGTGTCCATGAAGATAAGAAAGAAGTGACGAGAAGTGAGATCCACATCTCAGAGGATACATGACAGGATGCTAAGGTAAGAGAAAGTAGAGCTACTAAGTGCTCCTGCTCAGCACAGGAAAGGCCAAGTAAATGACACTGATGTCTCTTGACATTTGAAATAAAAGAGACTTGATGAGCAAGATGTGATGGGTATGAGAGATGTCTTGCCACCTCCAAATGGAAGTGTCAAGTACACAACTTCATCTCTGTGTCTAGGAATGAGAGGAAAGACCAGAAATGTCTGGAATGTCACATAAGCTGGCATTTAAAACTTTTGTGAAACAAACCAGAAAATGTGCCTAGATTAAGGAAGAGGTTAATAACAAGACCTGGTAGAGGAGACAGAGGCTGGAAGGAAATCTACAATTGAGAAATCCAGTAAATGGGAAAAAATTAGTATATCTCAGAAATGAAGACAGCAGGGGACTTCATTGTTCACATTCTTTTAAGTAGGACATCAACCAGATCCAGTGTTGGTAAGCAAAGGATGAAGGAATGATTAGAAGGTCTTTACTGAGAGTTCCATTTCTCAGTGTGAGAGGCTAACCCTGGGAATCATTTCCCAGTAACCTGTCGGTCAAGGGCACAACGTCAGGCTTGGGAGCTGGACTGGAAAGCCTGGAAAGATGTGAGTTCTGCTGAATTAAATTTAAAGTATGCATGGAGACAAAGGAAAAGAGAGGTTTAGTGGCAATTTGTCTCTTCTGGGGCACAGAAAAAAGAGGGTGAAGTCTTCTGATTGTCTGTGCCTGAAGAACTGGACCCTGCTGTGTTGGTTTGTACTTAGAATGCTTTCTGAAAGTTCAAGCCAAATTCTTAAACAGTTGATCTGCAACCTCTATAAAGTCACCAATCCCGTTTAATTCTAAATTATTATATATTTCATGAGAAATTAAATGTCTTTAGAATCTTTAGAAATCACTCAACCCAAAATGATAGCTTTCCCGAGTCTCCACTAACCATCACCTCTACTCATCTTCGATTCCTACGTAAAGATTTATCTCCAACCCGATCAAAACGTAACGCAAACTATTACATCCTCCCTTTTTAAATAGTAGAGCTATCTCCAGTGGCAATGATGATGATAATGATGAGGATGATGATGATGATGATGATGATGATGATGATGAGAAGTTTACTAATTCTTTTTTGGGTCTCTAGTATTTTTGAGCTATTCTGGCTCAAAAAATAAAATGAATGAATTTTAACATTTGTTAGATTAGGATAAAACGAACATGAGAAATGCACAAAGAAAACAATTACATAAAATGATTAGAACAGAGACACAAATGTGTTAAACACAGAGCCCAGAGTAAAAGGAATTTGATTCTGCTTAGAAATTTGGGAACAGACATTAAACTGAACTTACAGTGACAGTGGGTGGCTTATTCTTAATTCTTTTTTTATTTCCCATGTGAGCTGTGCAGCACACCACTTCTTTGGTGGCAAATATCACTGACATAGATACATAAAAAAGAAGAGATTTCATATGTGCAAAAAATACAGAGGTGCCACTAACCACCCAGAAAGACTCATCTGGAACTTGGCCGATGTATAGTTCAAGACCCAATGTTACCTTCCTTTAAAAGAGAGGAACCCAATGAAAGAACATGACCTTGCCTTCTGTGGAACATTTGGAACATGCAAATTCATGGGCCACTTGCTATAATGCAGTTTACCTATGACTCTTTGCTAATTTATATAATGACAAGCACACAGAACTGACTAAACACTTCAGTTAGAAAAGAGACAGACCCTACTTCAACTCTACCCTATCGTATAAATGCATTTGATTTTATTTAAAATATACCAGGCCTTATCCTTTTGTTAGTTATGTGAAGCTATGAAGGTAAGTAGTTGTCAGTACTACTTTGGCTCAATCGTTAATTTGATAGGAAAGAATGAGAGAAGCTAAATCAATTTAATAGTAGCTAATAGGATTGGGCACCTACTGAGAACCTTATGGCCCAAGGATCTTTTAAAACACATGCAGGTAATGGATTTCACAGTTAGATAAAATGTCAAAGTAATAAAATTAAAGAAAAAAAGAAATACTCCAAAACTCATAGGTGAGGTTGGCAAGACAACTCAGTTGGAAATAAAGCTTGCTACCAAGTCAGAGGAACTGAGGCCAATCTGTAGGACCCACATGGTAGGAAAAAACCATGAATCCTGAAAGTTATCCTCTGACCTCCATACATGCAGGGTGGCATACATGTACACACATGAACATCATGAGCACATGTGTACACATACACAAGTCCACACCACACACACTTGCAATAATAATGAATAACATTTTTAATGAATAGCATTTTAAAAGATAATAAAACTGACATCAGTACTTTTATAGCAATGCAAATGAATTGTCTCTACAGAGAATTTAAATTAATGCAAAACCATCTTTCAACAGGTTTTAATTTGATGGTTCCCATAATAATCACTGAGATGTTTAAAACTTTAACTCAATTTATTTTATATTTATATGAGAGTTCTACTCTTTGCTTTTGCAGATCTTATGTTATCTGTAGCAACCTCTTCCTCTGACATGGTGACCCCACAGACAGGGATCTAATAGGAAACTCAACATCAAGCCCTCAGTATTGCTGATTTAGAGCAAGAATGTTTGAGCCTCTAGACCAATTAGGCCACTCGCCAAAGGATGCAGGTGGCCACCAGAAGCTGTAAAGGAAATTAAATCAGTTATATTTTAGAGTCTCCAACAGGCTGGCCCACACCAGCCCAGTGAGGATCCATTTCAGATTCCTGACCTCCAGAACTATAAAGTATTTGCAATGGTTTGTTGTAACTAGTCACCTAGCACACTAGCCTACTGGGAAACTAATCTCCTAGCCAAAGACAGACAAAATGTTTTCAGATACCTGAATCTTCTCCAATATGCAAAAATGAGCCAAGGTATAGATTACCCACATGCAATCTGCTCCTACTTTCCTATGCAATTCAAAGGAGACATCATCCAGAGATCCAGGATGCTCCTGCCACCGCTGTAGTCTAAATTAAAAACACCTCCTTGGTCTTCTCTGCACTGACCTTCACAGTTTGATGCTGGGACTATGAAAGACTCAGATTTCCCTTTTTAATTCTATCTTATTCTCAGGTAAGGGAGCCTCTAGGAATCTTTATTTATCCGTTCCTCACAGTTTCCTAGGGATCCAAAAGTGAATGTCTTTTGTCCATGTTCCAGGCTCCTGGTTATATAGCACTTAAGGAGATAAATTCCTTGTGAGTGATAAAGGCTATTAATGCTCACTACTCTAGATTTCATGGTCTGACCATGTGGGGATTTCTGTGATGCACTCATGGGTCAGAGAGCTCTTGTCTCCTTTGGGTAAAAGATGGCAGAGTTGGCTAGTACCACTACTCTCCATCTGAATGGATATTTTGGACTTAAATCAATTAGGCATTTATAGCTACTAAAAATAGAATACTTGGAGACTGTGAAGATGGCTCAATTAGTAAAGTGCTCATTAATAAAGCATGAGGCCTTGAATTCAATGCATGGGACCCAGAGAGAAAAAAGCCAGTTGTGGTCGAATGGCTGTCCTTGCAACTCTAGCACTGAGAAGGTGGAGACCAGCAGACCGATGGGGCACCTAAGGAACTGCATCAAAGGTTGCCCTCTGACCTCTGTGCATATCCACACATGCAGGCCCTTGCATACCCACATGAACACACACAGGAGACTCGCTTGATATTAACTAAGTTTATTGACCAAAATAAGATAATGCTTCTACTAAATATTTAGGGGATTAAAAAATGTGAACTTGTGCCCAATGAAATAGGCTGACTGTTTCTACACATCTATTTGGAAAGAGGTGATGTTTTGCAGGTATGGAAACATCACTTGGAAAATGATAGAAAGTTTCCAAGAGGTTTAGGTAATTTTAAAATATTGGATTGATGATAATTAGTTTGCAGTCATTATCTCATGGGATTATTTCTAAATTTCAAAATATTAATTACTAAACTGTTGAGCATGATCTTAATGTATTAATTTTGCCTCTCCATTTGATATGGCACAAAGAGACCACACGAATCCCTAACTTCTGCGAATGGGGTCCTTTTTTCATCTTCTTTGACTGTGAGTGACAACTGTGGTCATGGAAAGTTGTGTGTTTGTTTCCAGGAATCCTCCCATTCCCCTGACAAAGCTGCTATGTGGTGGGCCATGTGCAATTAATCATCGCCTCTAACAGGGAAATGAACATTGCTTGGAGTTAAAGCTGTAGTCAATACCTGGATTGTACCAGAAACAATGGCAGGAGAAGGATGCAGCTCTGTATAAGAGGGCTGGAGGGCGCACCTCTGTCAAGGGGATAAAGACTGGTCTGTCCTAATGAAAAATGACTCACTACTGCAGCATAGGAAAGGCAAAACCAGCATGGGGATAGAAGATTCTTGAGGAGGGAGTTTTATGTACTGGGTACAAAGATAGGCTACCTATAATCCAATGAGGTTATCTATAAAATTATCAAAAGGAACGTGATTAAAGAGTTTTCTTAGAGCATTATTCTTATAAAATACTGGTTTTTTTTTCCTCCAGAATTGTTGATCTGTCTAGAAGTCAGAGAGTCTCCAAACCTTCTCTGTATTTATCGTGGACCTGGTTGTATAGAGGAAACGGTTTCCATTTTGAAGGCTCTAAGATTTTGTATCACGTTACCCCCAGTTTGTTGCTTTAAAATCTTTTACTATCACTGACTGAACAGCCAATCATTATTTCTTAGTGACTCATGATTTAATCCTAATCAAGTGTTCAACTCTCCTGAGAACTTCTCCAAATTGAGTTCTAACTGATATCTTTTGCTCCTTAAACACCTTTGAGATTTCTCCCAGGGGATGAGATGGGGATCAAACCCTTTTTGGGATTTGTTCATTTAGTCTGTAACTTGATTGAATTTTTCTTTCGCCACAATCACCCATGTATTCACATTTCCCTCTATGAAACTCATAGTCATCCAATAGTTTCTAAATGAAAATTAAATATTTAATTTTATCTTCTGGGTTGATCCTTCCATAATTGATGAACTGTCACGAATATTCTTATTTTGTGGCAATATAGTTAATCATAGACATTTAGTAGGCAGCTTTGTTTCTCAGAAACAGCACATATTGGAGGCATTGCTTATGTCACTAAGATATGACCTGGGATGCCATATTTCAGAAGGTTGTTCACTGAATTAGATACAGCCAACGTAATGGCCATAGGCTTGACTTTACAGAATCGAGGCTTAAAAGAAAAACACTAATGTCTCTCTTCATCAACTCTCAGTCTTAGAGATAAATGGGAGAGGTAGCTTCTTGAAAGGTTCAGGAAATTGATAATATCGATTTACCCAAATGCGTATGTGGGGAAGCTGAAATATAATAATGAGTTTTTGGCTTTGCATCCCGCTATGTTGTGGATGTGAAATGTACCCACATGCTTGGGAGTTTAAACACTCGGTGCCCAGTTGGTAGTGCTCTTTTTAAAACCTTTAAAAGACAGAGCCCCACTGGAAGAAATAAGTGAGGTCATACTAGCCCCATGCCAGCTAGAGTTGCCTTAACACATGACTATAGACAGATGTCACGAGCTGTCGCATGCTCCGCGACCCCTCCCTTGGGTTGCCTCCATCTCTTTGCTTCCCTCACTGCTTAGAGTCGACTGAGAGACAGGGTAAATCTTTCTTCCCTTAAGCTGCCTCTGTCAGATAATTTATCATGGCAACTAGAAAACTAACTACTGCACGTCTCACATCGAGAAGGCTTTTAAAGTTTAATCAGAGATACGTTATGAAACTGCTAACAAAGCAAACTTAAGAAGGCTCACATTAGCCCGATGACTGGCACGTTGCCCTTGCTCTGTATTTATTTCTAGGGTGAGTGAATAAATCCCTACCTGCCACTAGCAATCTTGCTCTTCTCCATGTTAGTGATAGTTGCTCTCATAGGTTTTAGAGACACTATGGCAAAGAAAAGAACATCTCAGAAATCACAGTCTTGATTAACTTTTTGATGCACACCTAAAAACCAGCATTTTACTCTCTTTAAGTGGATTTTGTGTAAACATACTTTAGGAAACCATTTTTCCTTGGGGATAACATAACAATCCGAAATATAAATTTATCTCTAATTCTAGAAGGGCCAAAAGCAGAAAATTCTGTTTACAGGAATAAGTCAGAATAGAAAAAGAATTTTAATAAGTGAAAATATTCTTGTCAAAGGTTAAAAAAATACAAATACAAAGTTTCAATTATGTCTTTGAACAACTCATAAATATTTCTTACAAATTATTTCTTCATAATGTGAAGTTTAAATCAATGATACAATGAGTATAAAAAATACCTGCCAAAATGAATTTACGTATGCTATAATAACTCACAGAATATTTCTTTCAGCTTAAAATAAAAATTTAGAAAACAGAAATCCGTCAAACTTCCCAACAAGCGTTAAAAGGATTTGCTTGCTTTTTGCAAATAAATCATTCAAAACAAAATGTTATTTTTAATTTAACCTCCATTTTAGGGGTCTTTTGTTTGCTTGTTTATTTGGGTTTTTGGGGGTTTTTTTTGTTTGAAAATAGATTCTTCTCTCACAGAATATATCCCAACCACAGTTTCTCCTTTTCTCCTCTTTCCACTCCTCCAAGCTCCCCTCCACCTCCCCTCTTCCCAAAGACCTACTTCCGTTCATTTCACCTCAGAAAAGAGCAGCTCTTCAAGAGACAAAACAAGATACCGTAAGAGAAGGCACTTGAGGCTATACAAGACCAACCAATAGGAGGAAGGCAATCCCAGGAGCCATCAAAAAGAGTCAGATACACCTGTTCCCATTGTTCATAGTCCCACAGAAAGACCAAGCTAACAGAAATCCAGTATACACAGAGGACCCAGTGAAGACCTATGCAGACCAGGTGCTTGTGGCTTCAGTCTCTGTGGATCTATACGTGCCCTGCTTAGTTGATTAAGTGGTGTTCTTCATCCTCTCTGTCTCCTGCAGTCTTTCCTCCCTCTCTTCTATGGCGAAATCCAGTCTCTGAGGGGGAGGGACCCAATGGAGACCTTCAGTTTGGACTCTGTCGTCTGGCTGTTGATCTCTGCATCAGTTCCCATTTGCGGATGAAGTCTTTATGAGTGTAAGGTATCTATGAGTGTATCCGAATACCATTAGAAATCATTTCGTTGATATTTATTTTTTGGCCAGCTGTGTTTGGTTCTACCTTAGGTCTCTGGGCTATCCAGTCTCAGGTTCCTGGCCTTCCGGGCAGTGTAGGGCATGGACTCCCTCTCATGGTGTGGGCATCAAGTTAAACCAGACATTGGTTGGCCACTCACACCAGTTCTAGACCACCATTGCCCCAGCACATCTTGCAGGCTACACAAATTGTAGGTGAGGGTTTTGTGGCCGGGTTTTGTAGAATCCCTTGCCCACAGAGGCTAAGCATTGGGGCGAAGGTTCAATGCAGGCACTAGAAAGACATCTCTACGTTCAATGTGCAGTCTGTATGTTGTCCTTGGCAACAGCGCCTCGATGTCAGTTTTCAGAGATCAAACTTCTGTCCTAGCATCTGGGTTGTTTAGGGCTTTCCATAAGATACCCTTGGCCAACAACTCAGCAGGATGCAACCCAGTCCCACCACTGGAAACATTGCCTGGCTACAAAAAAAATTCTCCATTAGTGGGAGTTCTCGCGAGAGTCACCCTAACAGACTCCAGGAAGTTTTCACTATAACAGGCTTCTACAAAACCCCCAAAAGCCCTTCCTCTTTCCAGTTGTCTCTCCCCACACTGTCTCCCTCCATCCCTCCCACACCACCTGATCTCTCCTGTTCCTTTCTCCATCTGCCCCCAGTCTGCCATCAAAACCTCTTCTAGTTCTTCTTCCCAGGGGATGATCCATGCCTTGCCCCCACTTTGCCCTCCCCCTGGTCCCACCTATCCTCTTTACCTTCCTCTATCAGTATGTGACTTGTAGCTTGATTATCATTTATTTAACAGCTAATATCCACTTATAAGTGATTCATATAATATTTGTCTTTCCGAATCAGAATAATTTTTTTCTATCAATTCTCCTGCAAATTTCATGATGTCATTGGTTTTTTTACTGCTGATTAACACTCCATTGTGTAAACGTGCCACATTTTCTTTATCCGTTCTTCAGTTGAGGGAATCTAGGTTGTTTACAGTGTCTGCCTATTATGGATAAAGCTGCAATGAGCATGCCACTCTTGGGCACGTATCCAAAGGATGATCTATTCTTTCATGTTCTTTTTCAAGGTTCATATTCCCATACATTTTCATCACTCTTGAAGCTTGTACAATAATTATACAAAATAAAAATAAAAAAGTAAAAGTATCACGAAGAAATAATGAACTAAAATAAGAGACTGCTTCATGTGACTTTGATCATACTTAATTTAAACATCTCCATGTACTTATCACCCAAAGAATCTAGACATCCACATTATAAATGAATTATTTCTCTCTCTGATTGGACAGAACATTTATATTTTCCTTTACTCTATGTAGGGATTATTTTTACTTATAAAAATCAATGGGGTTTTATGTATCGGCTTGTTGGAACATTATCATTTTCTTTTGGTTTTGTTCATGAAAGACAAAAGTTTGACTAGCTTGTTTACTAGTTCAGCATAGAAGTGAAAGCAGAGAATCCTCAGTGAAAACAAGATGAACCCGGTAGCCCCTCATTTTAGCATACCCAGTGACTTTAATCTCCTTTCAGCACACCTTAACTTTTGTCATCTTCTTCTTGACTTTGTTTCCATCTAGCAGTTCATCCCATTTACCCCAAAAATGCTGCTACCCATATATTGTATGGTGTTGTCCGTTTAGCTTTATTTTCTTGCTGTGGCTCTTACATTTGCTGATTAGTTTGAACATTCTTTTTGTTTAGTATTTAACTTTAAGATGGTTAATATAGAGTCAAGGTTTCTGTTATCTCAAGATATTTGATGAAATTTTGATTCATTTTATTTTTTACTGAATGCTATCCTCTCTGTCGGAGTGAAGCAGAAAGGGCATATTTCATGTTACAAGTTGTAACACATCACTTGGGGATGTCAGGGTAGAAGCTCAGGGTAGGAATCGAGTCAGGAACTGAAGTAGACACTCAAGAGGAACGCTACTTACTGGCTTGCTCCCCCGCCTTACTCAGTTACCCTATAATACAGCGCAGGCCGACCTGCCCCAGGATGGCATCACCCCCAGTGATCTGGGCCCTTCTACATCAATTCGCAATTAGCTTAGAATCTTAATCTGATGGAAGAAATTCTTCCATTGAGATTCTCTCTTCCTAGGTATGTTAAGGCTTGTGCCTAGTTGACAAAAACTAACCAGTACCATCTATCCTTTGTCAACTCTGATACACAAACACATTGCTTTAACCTTTCCTTTATTCCCCAAATCATATGCTAATATCACAAAACAGTAAAACTTTAGAAGTGTTACAGACTTGTCAGGCATGGTAGTGCATGCCTTTAATCCCAGCACTTGGGAGGCAGGTGGACCTCGGTGAGTAAAGGCCAGCCTGATTTACTGAGTGAGTTCCATGACAGTCAGTCAGGGCTATACAGAGAAATCCTATCAAAAAAAATTTTTTAATGTGAAGTCCTTGATGCAGAGGGTGGAGCTTGGTCCCACCTTAAACTTAATATGCAATGATTTGTTACCTCCCATGGGAGGTCTGCCCTTTTCAAAACAGAGGGGGAGTGCACTGATAGGGAATATATGGAATCAGGGGAGGGGATGGGAGGAGAGGAGGCAGGAGAAGCCGTGATTGGTATGTAAAACAAATGAAAAGCTTTTATTTAAATATTGATGTCTATAATGTCTAGAAAATCCAGTCTCTTAACTGTGCTCCTAAAAAGTTCTGTAGCTGGGACTGTGGTTCTTTCCCCTTCTTCATATGAAACTAATGAATGAGTAAAAATTATCTAAACAGTTAAAAAAAACAGACAACCCACCGAGATGCTGACTTTTTATAACTTTTATATAAAATTTTTGCAAAAAAAATAGAACTCACAAAGCAAGTCCTTGAAAGGTCATGCATTGCTAGGCTAAATGTACCTCTAAAACCTGACATCACATCTCAAATACTCCTTAAAACACAGTTTTTACAACTTCCCCCAGTGATATCTTTTTAAAAAATATGGAACTCTCTAATTTTCTATCTTTAATCCCCGTTATTATATTACTTTGAGATCTTACATAGAACTGATGTTGGGATGTGCTACTTTACAATTTATTTCTGAGTTGAAGCCACAGAGGTGTTTTTCCCCCTTTTCCAAATTTGTGAGCTTGCATGTTCATTATTGAGCATCAAGGAGTTGCTATAGTGACATACATAAATGAAAATGACAGGA
Organism: Arvicola amphibius; assembly: GCF_903992535.2. Taxonomy (NCBI): domain Eukaryota; kingdom Metazoa; phylum Chordata; class Mammalia; order Rodentia; family Cricetidae; genus Arvicola; species Arvicola amphibius. The sequence goes on from NC_052055.2 coordinate 107,432,557, forward strand.
AAAAATGCCTACCATGCCATTCTAAATCCTACACCTGCTGTGAAGCCTGGGTCTACGCTTGCGGACCTTTGAAATGTCACTGATGCTTGGCCCCTGCAATCTGGTACAAGACCAAAGCAAACCTGGATTCCACATATTACAAATTTCACACTCCAGGGCCTTCATTCAAAAGAATTTTGTCTCTTCTTTCTGCCAGGACATGATAAGAAAGCACAATGGAGCGAGGGGATGGGGCGTGCTATCCCATGCCAGGAGTTTGAAGGGGGAGCTCTCTGCTGCCAGCAAGCCAAGGATTTCCTAGCAGAAGAATTTTTAGCACTGTCCACATATTGCATTGAGATCACGCCCAGCCTTTCTCTCTGCCTGTCCTGCGAATGCTGAGAAACCAGAAACTGAATACAATAATGCCAGGCGAGTGCGCGGTGCGGATGGAGGAGGCTCAGTTCTGAAAAGCAAAGCTCCAAAAATGCGCACTGCCCACAAATCCCCTGCCATCCTGCATCTTGTAAAGCACAGTTCCTGTAAACAAAGTTCATGGGTGGACACTATGGGTGCTTGCTCAGAAAGGAAACGATTCCCAGGCATGCATTAATCCATCCTTAATCATCATCAAATCCCACTATCAAAACTGCAGTTATCGATGTCATTCCAGGAAAAAAAAAAAAAAAAAGCAAGCAGCAGTTTGATCTGTGACAGTTAACGCAAAGGTTGGAGGGTGAACAAAGACTGGCAAATACAACAGCTTGAGGAAAGAAAAATAAAACTTCTAACTAACACACAAGAAGATAATCATTGTACGTATCTGGGGACATGGCAGGATGCTACTACATATACATGTCATGTAGCGTTCGCATTGTGTTCAACATGTCTCCTCAGTCATCTATCTCTTTATGGCGAAAAAGATGGTAGATCCATTTGTTGTAGATTTCGAGATGCATGCTGCACTGCTGCCTTCCGTAGTCACCATTGTATGAAAGGCCACAGCGGGGATTGTATTCCCACCTAGCAGGGACTTAACCAGTCTTCCCACCTAACGGTGACAGTCACCAACTTGTCTCATCTACTCCCCTGCTCTTTCACAGCGTCCGTTAACAACTATTCTAGCCCGAACTTTTAAGAGATCAGCATCTGACATTTCACCTACATTGGCATCGTACAATAGTTAGCTTTCTGTGCACGCTTTAGCTCATTAACATAATAATCTTCCAGTTTGTCTGTGCTCTTGTAACACAAACAGAATCAAATCAACCCTCAAAATCTTCAGAACAGCAAAGATACAACAGATGAAAAGAGATAACTTATAGGAGGAGTATTTTCAAATTTTAGGTCTGATAATGGGTTATTTTGCAAAGTTTATGAATGACTCAACTCAGTCGATATTAAAAAGTAAATAGTAGCTGGGCAGTGGTGGCGCACTTTAATCCACAGAACTCAGGAGGCAGAGCCAGGTGGATCTCTGTGAGTTCGAGGCCAGCCTGGTCTACAAGAGCTAGTTCCAGGACAGGCACCAAAGCTACAGAGAAACCCTGTCTTGAAAAACCAAAACTAAAGAAGAAAGAAAAGAAAGAAAGTAAATAGTGATAGGAAAAGGAACTGAGTAGCCATTTTTCAAAAGATGGCATAATGTTTAACGGGTATATGGGAAAATGCTCAATATCGCTGGAAGATGCTCATTAAAACTACTGTGATAACTATCTCATTGACTCTTTGAGTTGTGAATCATCCCAGGAAGACTGGCTACCACCAAAAATAATCGCAGATGCTGGTGAGGACATGAAAACATGGGAATCCTTGTATAGCATAATGGAATACAGCATAACATTTTCACAAACCCTGCAAGTAGAATTAGCAGATGATAGAGAAAAGTCACTCATGGGGCCATGACAGAGTTAGTTCTCTGGGTGATAATGGATAACACATTCTTTACACTCACATGCTGTACTGCAATATAACATAGGGACATGTTACTGAAAAGTGTTATTAGCATAGAAGATTTCTTGTTGCTATATTACTGTGATGACTTCAGGAATACATCAACTGTATCTGCCTACTCGTATGATGTTTAAAGGTCAGTCTTAATGAATTTAATGCGTTGTGTGTGTGTGTGTGTGTTCATATGTACAGTACATATATGTATATAGCCTGCATGTGTGTGCTAGTATATGTACATTTGTGTGCATGCAGCAGAAGACAAACTCTCATGTCCTTCCTCAGACACTTTCCATGTTTCTTGTCCTTACTTTTGTTGTTGCTTGCTTGTGTGGACAGGGCCGTAACTACCCTCGAACTCACCAAACTGGCTAGGCTTGGAGACCATGAACCCAAGGGATCTGCCTGTCGCAGCTGGCCTAGCACTTGGACTATACCATGCCTTTTTTCATCAGTTCTGGTGGTCAAATTCAGGCCCTTGTGCCATCAATTTAAGCACTTTACCAATTAAATCATCTTCTCAAACCTAATTTAATATTTTAAGAGATAATATATTAGGTCTTAGTAGTGCTAGGATCATCCAAATGATCCGACCTGGAATTTCTGAAAAATGAACTAAAAGATAAACTCCATCCCTTGTTCTTGAAATCATGCGTTTATCTTATTAACTTAGAGTACATTATAAATAACAATGTGCCCACAACTTCTCCCTGTGAACCATTGAATTCCATTCATGCTTTGTTTCCCTGTATTAGTATGAGGGAAAAAAAGTTCATATCATTTAAAATAAATTATTTAAGGAAGGTCAAGGGGTTCTATTTTCATTAAAAGGATAGCTCCAAGTTTTATTATATTTTTACTTTACTTTGTTGTTCTATAAAAAAGATACAATGAGAGTAGGAAAATAAGAAAATATAAATTAAAAATTTTAAAGAGAGAAGATGAAATATATCCCACTTTTTTACAGCACAAAAAAAGAAGTAAGATCATTGGATTTGAGTACAGAATCTTTAAGTTTGTTTTACTTCTTCTATAGATTTATTAAAGGTCAAATAACTTTCAATTTGACAATTTTATATAAATCTCTAAATGATAAGTAATATACATGACATGTTAGTTATCACAAGGTTGTTATTTTGTGGCTTTCAGAATGTTCTCTGTGGTTCTAGAATGGTAAGAAGGACATTAGGTGGCTTACCTCAGGATCCACTAGATATTGACAAAATATCAAGGTGCGAGTTTGGAAAAGAATTAAACCAGATATTCAATACAGAGAAGAAATTCATTATCTTCAGATTTTCTCTAGGCAGTACACAGAATTAAAATAACTATTTCACTATCCAACATACAATATACAATATTCAATATATAACACTTTATCCTTGGGTAAATTCTTCCAGGAATAAACCATAACGGGTTAGTATGTCTATTGGAGATCTGTCTGGGTAGCATTGTCAATATATTATGGATGTTTTGCCTTAATACATCCACGAGGCAAATGGTTTTTTGAAACTTAATCAAATCACCTTTAATAAGTATGCTAATATTGCCTCCTTAATTTGAGAAGTCTGAGGTTGACATCACAATTTTATGGTACCATAGTTTCGCATAAACTGTAATAAGCAGCATTTATGTGTTTAAGTTTCTTTGTCACACATGAATAAATCTGCTAACTCCACTTCACAAGCCACATGGTTTTGAAGATATGTAATGAAGTTACCAGTGTTTTCCAGTTTCTATAATACCCAAGGCAAGGAAATCTTGAACAATATTTGTTTCGATACTAAATGGGCAATTGATTAATGCTTACTATATAAAAAATGATAGTTTTGCTTAATCAGGCAGAATTTTGAAAAAAAAAATCTTGAAATCTGCCAAATTGATCTGAGAGGAAATCCACATAATACTGTAAGGTTTCTGGTGTCTAAGTAAGCACTAACATGAGCCAACCCATCTTTGTTTTCAAGTCCTTGTTTTGAGATTGTTTTCTTCCATCCCAGGCCTCCTCATGTCAGCTTTTCTCCTTCATTTATTTGCTGTTGTGGGTAAACAAAACAGCCAATAAAAGGCTGTCTGCTGCCAAAACTAATTTCTTTGGCAAAATGTGAAGTTTGGCTTTCAAATATTTAATTATGTATGAAATTGCACAAGAGGAATTTAATAAGGCAAGACTTATATCAGAGGAAATAAACACTGATAACAAGAAAACTTTATCAGGTTTAAACTGAGTACAGATTCGTTCTTTTAAAAAGGAAAGAAAATATAGATGTATTTTTTTTCTCGTCTTCCAAACTTGAAGACAATTTCCCCTCCAGAAAATGACTAATAGGATTACAAGGTTTAAGCTTCTTGAAGCACAATACTAGCCACCTCCCCCAAATCCTCTTCCCTGTCCAGACTGTCCAACTATTGGATTTCTGTGCTTTCTGAAATGAGTCTGCCCTGTGACTGAAAAGGGAAGAATAGGGATCTAACAAAAACCAACTAGTTCAATCTAGCTCAGGCTGAGTAATTTAATATCTGAGTGAGGTTGGGATAATAAAAATAAAAAATAAAAAAAAAATAAAATGCTTAGAAGTCCAGAACCAAGGATTTGTCTAGGAAACATAATATTCTAATCACAATATTGTAATATGTGTGAGCAAATGAGACAGAAACAGGATGGAGCTCATCTTGTGTTAGTTGGTATATTCTTAGGACTCTCCAGCATGGTCAAGGTGACATCAAAGTCAGATGAGTTTTGTAGTACTCAGTCACTCATTAGCTTGCTCCTCTGAAGACCCAGTGTCATGTAAGATGACCTAACTGCTGATGGTCTAGTTGCCTTATTTGCCTTAGCAATAAAGTTCAGTTAGTTGTTGATGAAAAAATTATTTAGTTATGCAACTACAATAACATCAGGGATATACACCACAAATCTCTGTTAATTATGAAATGGTCTCTATGCTCTAAAAGAAACTGGACATTTCATGATATTTCTAAATAACCTATGCTTAAAGCACTGATCTATTTGTGGCCATCTTTTGTAACATGCCCTTTCTTGTCCAAATAGCTGACAGTCCTACAGTAGTTGCACAATGAGTGTTAACATAATGGTGATTATTTGGGGCTGCAGATACAGCTCAGTAGTTGAGTGTACACTGCTCTAGGGAAGACTGGAGTTCAGATCCTAGGGCTCACATCATGTAGCTCAAAAATGCACACGCACACACACACACACACACACACACACACACGCATACACACACATGCATAAATGTTTAGATTAATGGTGATACATATAATATGCCTAGAACTTAGTAAAATATACTTTGCATGAGACAGAAAAAAATAATTTCTGTCTACTCTGCAGTTCTTGGGTCGGGAGGCTTTCCAGAGAACAGGTGGCCATTTGTCTACATGCAAAGCGCTCTCTAATGAGAATCTTAACAGAATTATAGGAAGAAACAGTGGGCACCTCTTTTCACCTTCTCTGTATGCACATACATACCTTCTGTCTGAAGCTTGCTTCAGAGAAAGAGCTATGCAAATCATTAGCATTTTCATTTAATTCCTTATTCGTTGCCATCTTGCATTTTTATGTGTCTACTTTATGCCCTCCTCACTAATTGTGGTTGAAAGCCCTAAATGTCTGCCTAAAACTGAAGTGGCCCGCGTAGCTCCTTGGCTTCCTTCCTTACGTCCTTTATAAGAAATTGGTATAATGAATTTTATTCTTGCAGATTAAAGACATTTCATATTTGCAGGTTCAAATGGAGGAGTGCCATCAAAAGAATTGTTCTAATTTATATTCCCAGAGCATGCCTAAGCGTCTGTGTTATAACACAGAGCAATTGAGACTCATGACTTGCACACATGCCATAATCTGTTCTACTCTCAATACAGTTTCCAAGCTAATACGTGATCGTTCAATAAGTTTCACTCGTTTTCCAACTATATTTTCTAAGTGTATTTTCATACATAAATTGAAAATTTCAGCTTGATAAACCTGGTGACAAGGTCTCCTACACAAAATGAAATTTCCCTGGCTGGAAGCACCATAGTTTCTAGGTTGCTATAGCAATGTGGCTGCCAATCAATACAAGAGGCCAGTCACCAACTAAGAACAAAGAC